>NC_081755.1:43894281-44239281 GCF_963082965.1 Carassius carassius | reverse complement strand
AAATCGTTCCTTCCGATTGACTGACCGGACGCCGTTTCAGAAAACGCCGCGATGGCCGCCACATAAACTTTGAGCGTGGATGGGGCTCTGCCCTTATCCAACAGCTCCTGTAGGAAGGAGAGGACCTCCGTCACCTCACAACTAAGGGGTGAATAACCTCGAGCTGTGCACCAGCTGGAGAACACCGACCACTTCGAGGCATACAGACGTCGTGTCGACGGAGCTCTAGCCTGAGTGGTGGTATTTAGCACTCCCACTGCGAGATCAGCGGGTAACCGTTGAGTGCCCACACATGGAGGGACCACAACTCCGGTTGAGGGTGCCAAATCGAGCCCCTGGCCTGCGAGAGGAGGTCCCTCCTCAACGGTACCGGCCACGGGGCGACATCTGCTAACTGCATCAAATCTGGGAACCATGGTTGGTTCTTCCAAAGAGGTGCTACAAGCAGTATTGAACATCTCCTTTCTCTCACCCGTTCTATCACCTGAAGAAGGAGGGAGACGGGAGGGAACGCATAAAGCGGGCAGCACGGCCATCTCCATGACAGCGCGCTTTCATTCTTGGAAAAGAACGCGAGGCAGTGAGCGTTTTCGTGGGACGCAAAGAGCTCTGCGTTCTGCGCGGCACCCGAGCCTTCAGCCAGAACTGCAGGGGGCGCATGCGGAGCAGGCCCAGCCGCAGAACCGGAGATGCTGAGGCCATGAGACCCAGCATCTTTTGTCAGTGTTTGAGCGACACGGTCGTGCCGCAGCGGAAAGAACTCGCTGCGCGTTGAATGCCCATCGCGCGCTGTGGTGACAGCCGCGCCGTCATGGAACACGAGTTCAGAACTATACCCAGAAACAGGATCGTCTGACTGGGGTTCAGCAAACTCTTCGCCCAATTGACACTGAGGCCGAGCTTCTCGAGGTGATCGAGTAAAACGGCCCTGTGGTCCATGAGCTCCGCTCGTGATCGGGCCAGAACCAGCCAGTCGTCCAAATAATTCAGCACTCGTATGCCTCTGAGTCTGAGAGGAGCGAGCGCTGCATCCATGCACCTCGTAAACGTACGAGGAGCTACGGACAAGCCGAATGGCAGGACTGTAAACTGGTATGCCTGGCCCTCGAAGGCGAATCTCAAATATCGCCTGTGGTTTAACGCTATCTGTATTTGAAAATACGCGTCCTTCAGATCTATTGACATGAACCAGTCCCCTCTGCGAACCTGCGCGAGGAGCTTCCTGGTCGTGAGCATTTTGAAACTGCGTTTCATCAATGCCTTGTTCAGCTGTCTTAGATCCAGTATGGGCCTGAGACCCCCGTCTCTCTTGGGCACCAGAAAGTATCTGCTGTAAAGCCCCCCCTCGCTTTGAGCTTGAGACACAGGCTCTACAGCCCCTTTGCTCAACAGTTTTGATATTTCGGCCCGAAGTATGTGTGCTACTTCTGTTTTGACCGTAGTTTCGACGCGCGCTGAAAAGCGCGGTGGGCGTCGAGAAAACTGTAGCGAGTAGCCTCTCTTTATAATGCCTAGCACCCAATCCGAAACCCCTGGAAACCCCTGACCATGCATCTGCATGAATGGCTAAGGGCTGGATGCGAAACGCGCTCTGTTGACTGGGCAACGGCGGCGCTCAAGTGTGCTGCGCATCTGAGGCGGGGAGCGCGCTGATCACAGCAGGCAGATCGCTCTTCCTCGACCCCGTTCCGGCGCTTAACCGTCTGGGGGGAGGCTGAGCGGGTCCCGTGGAACTCGATATATCTGCGAGTAACCGTGGGCTGCATGTGTGCACTTTTACCACTTTCAACTCGCTGTCTGCCTGTGCAGAATGTACGTGCACGGGCCTCGTTTTTACAGAAGCCCCGCGCCGTATGTGACATAGTGTATGTGGGCACTGGGAAGTGGGCACGTTTACTATGTGGCGCGCTCGACCGATCTGTGTCGATCTTATGTGCGCTAGCCCTGTGTGCAGGGCTGTGCTTACATGTGGAGATGGGCACTGGGTAGTGGGCATCATCACTGCATTTATAGCACCATCGGCCGTGGCCGGACGAGCGTGCACGGATTTCGTTTTTACAGAAACCACATGACGCGTGCGACATAGTAATTGTGGGCACTGAGGGGTGGGCACGTTTACTATGCAGTGTGCGCGACCGACTTGAGTCGACATTATGGGCGCAGGCCCTGTGTGCAGGGCTGTGCTTACATGAGGAGATGGGCACTGAGGAGTGGGCATCGTCACAACATTTATAGCACCATCGGCCGTGGCCGGAACACCAGAAAAAACACTCTTTTTGTGAAACATCTGGGTAGCCGTGATAACGGCTTTTGTGTGCAGGCAAGCGGGCACTCTTGCAGGCTTGCGCAATGCAGAAGACACTGAGGCAGTCACAACTTTTGGAACTGCAACAGCGGCGCGCTTGGGTGAGAGCTCTGCCGCAGCGGAACTCGAACACCGGCGCTTTCCCAGCAGTGCTAGGATGCTTTCGGGGCTTCTGGCTTCACCGCAATCCTCTGCCGCGGCTCCCGCGGCGTGGGGCGACGGCTTGAAGAGCGAGAACGGGGTCCCGAGCTGCGTTGCTGACGCTGTCGCGATGACGCAGCAGGAGGCGGAGGGCGTGACTGAGAGCTCTGTGGGGCCGGTCTAGAGTGGCTAGCTGCAGAACTGGAGCGATTCGGCAAGAAGTGCTTGAACGCCTGCGAAGCTTTCTGGTCCTCGGCGAATCTCTCCACAAACTCGTTGACGGAAGATCCGAACAGGCCGGCAGGAGTTAGCGGCGCGTCAAGGAACGCAGCGCGCTCAGACTCCTTGATGTCAGAAAGCGTCAGCCACAAATGCCTCTCAGCCACCGTAGCGGAAGCCATAACCCGTCCCATGGCCGGTGCAGCGGACTTAGTAGCGCGGAGGGAGAGATCCGAAGCACTCCTCAGATCCGCGAGACAGATCGCTTCAGGTCCCATCTCATCCAGTTTGCGGAGAAGATCGCCCTGGAAAATCTGTAGCGTAGCCATGGTGTGTAACGCAGATGCAGCCTGCCCAGCAGCAGAGAATATCCGTGCGAGCAGCGATGACGTCATGCGGAAGGCTTTGGATGGCAACGCCGCCTTAGTCCGCCGTCCAGCAGAGGGCGGGCAAAGGTGCGCTGCTATAGCCTGTTCCACCGGTGGAAGTGACAGGTAGCCTCTGTTCTTAGTACCGTCCAGTGTGGAGAATGCTGGCGAAACAGATGAGCAGATTCTCGCCGAGAATGGAGCGTCCCAAGGCTCTGCACGAGCCGCACGAGGGCATCTTTAAAAAGACGCAGCTCTTTTGTGAATGTGCATCGCAGGGCGAACACACACACAGGATATAACAGAATAAGGATGTAAAGGATATGGGCGCCGGATAGCGCAGCAGGAACGGCAGTGGAAGGCGGCGATGCCAGCGGCTTCAGGATGGCTCGTCCTGCTGATATGCTCTTCCAGACGGCGCTTGCTTCCTCGTGATCCAGCGATGCGTGAGCTTCGCTGAAGAGATGAAAAATCAGGTGAGTCAGCCTTTTCGAGCTCCTTTTATAGGTTGGGCCACACTCGTTTCGGCGGGAAGTGGCAAGAAGGGCGCGAAGCGCCCTTATTGGTCTGATGTTGCAGGTTACCATGTGGGCTTCCCTGACAAGCCAGCCTCCTCGGGAAACACCCCCTCACAAACGTCCAGATGAGTTTACTGGACCCTCTCAGGCTCCTGACATCTCATTCGGGGCTCGTGAGGAAGACCTAATGTCAATCGCTGCATCACAAGGCGGGCATGGGTCCTCGGGAGATGAGGATTCGGTTGCGTTGCCTCCCCGGGAGTGCCAGTATTGCTGAGCTGTCGGCCATGCTTTCCTGGGCAACTGAGAGCATCTGGCTTGAGTGGAATCCTCTCGAGGCTGGACGATTTGTTCCTGGGGGACGCCAGTACTCCCCGCTGATTCCTTTCTTCCCAGTTCCCGAAACTGTTCTGGTGCTTCCTCCCGTCTTCACTGCCCTCTATGGCTGAGTGGCCAAGGGGTATGCTGGGATTCCCCCAGTGGAGTGTTCTGTTGCGATGCAATTGTGTCCTCCGAGCACCTCCACATGGCATGGTGGTCCCAAGCTCCCCTCCAAGGCCTGTAAGTTCTCATCCATGCTTGTGGCCAAGGCTTACAGAGATGTAGGTCAGGCTGCTTCTGCCCTACAAGCCATGGCCATCGTTCAGGTCTACCAGGGGTTTTGCAGGAGGCGCGCACAGCTACCAACTAGGGATGGGTACCGAAACCCGGTATTAAAATGACCCCGGGGCTAAATTATGAAAGACCGTAGTATCAGTAAGATCTGACGGTATCGGTTCTGCTTTAGGTACTGGAGGGGAAAACATTAATGTACTATGTATTTTTCCTTAATAATGTTATCGTGCACATTTTATCTTACCAAACATTTCTAATTTGCGATATTATTAAGACGTTTGTCTGTGAGATCTACGAGATCTCTCATGTGCACCGCGGAGGCTGTTTGTCAGTCACACACACACAACAAGAATGAGTGCAGCGCACACACACGCATAAGGGGCCATTCACATATCGCGTCTTTTGCGCGTTCAAGTTTGTTATTTCAAATGTAGGCGCGCGGTATGCGCGCACATAATGGAAGCGACGCGGTCGCGACGCGCATGCGGTGCGACGAGCTTGTTTTTTCCAGGCGTGTCCACACCGCATCAAGTTAAAAACATCTCAACTTTTCAGAATGCCGCAAGCCCACCGCAGGTCATGTAGCTTCCTCACCTTTTCCGTAACAACGTTGAAGGCTCAGCCAAGATGAAGGAACAGCTTCAGTAGCAGTGCTACTGCAAGCAGTTTTTAGTGCTGCAAATCCATTTATCCATTGCTGAAATTTCCGCGTCTTCATGGAAAGAGCAGGTCATGGTTGCTTAGCAATGGGAGACCCCTCAGGAGCGCAAGTGCCCGAAGGCTTTGGGGGAAAAACAATCAGAAAGCGGCGTGCCTAGCGTTTTCCAACCCAGTTTTTAGACGCGATATGTGAACGGCCCCTTACAGTACAAAAACTCCTGCTTAATACAAAGAGTGACGATGGCGGAGACAGCAAAACATTCAAAAAGTGTGGTTATACTTCACTAGAGTTGATGCATACAACGCTGATTGTCATAAGTGCAACTAAATTTTTGCATATAAGGGCGCCGCGGAAACACAAGCAATCTGTCAAAGCATCTTTCAAAAGTGCATTATGTGCAGACAGAGAAATGCAAAGTTTTCGACTACCTAACACAACACACAGTAAAACAACACAAAGTACCGATAAGAATACCGTTAAAGTACCGTACCGTTAAGCAGTATCAGTAAAATAGTAATACCGTTAAAAACTTAACGGTATCCATCCCTACTACCAACCTCGCTCTCCCAGTGAAGAAATTTATTACGCACTCCTCGGGTCAGGTGATGTCCACTTTGGTGGTCCAGGAGCGCCACCTATGGCTAAACCTGGCAGACATGAGGGAGTCTGATCGGACTCAGCTTCTTACCGGTCTCCCAGGCTGGCCTCTTCTGCGACTCGCTGAAAAATTCTGCCTCCCAGATGCAGTCTGAGGTAGAGGTCTTCACAGTGCACCCGAGACCCGTCGACCCCGGACCCGACCCGGGACCCGTACGGGTTCGGGTCTATATTTTAAATCATCAGCCGGGTCCGGGTCGGGTCCGAATCTATTACCTCGGGTCCCGGGTCTGTTTAAAATTGTGTGTAATACCCATGCGATCGGAGTCATTGGACTCGGAGTCGGAGAACACCCGGCCATGATCAAAGACTGCTTGTGTTTTTTGTAACTTGCAACTTGTAAAATTAGGAAAAGAAAAGAGGGAGCCAAAAAAAGTGATCTCTCTCTCTGCTTTTAGAAGCAGAGCGCGCAGATTCAGAGTTAATACAAGTGCACGCACGGTATTAATGCTTGCAGACTTGACACACTCATATTTAATATATTTCAAATCAGCAACACAATCTGAGGTGGACTGTCACATGAATGTTTTCTATGACGCTCAAACTGCGTTAAAGCATTTTAGGTTGATACAGCTAGCACGCATGTGCAGTCTCGAGCGCATTTCATGTTTCTATGGCAACCAGTGAGGGACACTTCGACCGCCAAACCGCGTTTTACATTTTCTCCCATTTTTATAATATTATAAATGAACCGTTTAATCTTAAAGTTTTAGTCATTCAGATTCAGACTCGATGCAGAGCAGAGAGCACAGAGATCAGATGATAGCAAATAAATAACGTCAGCGGCCATGGCATTGCACGAGCGATCGTTATTATAGTTCAAAAGGGCAAACAGTGGAAGTTATTATGCGAATTAACTCGAGTCAGAATGTACATGTGCACAGTAGCATTTGTCATCCGTCACCGTGACATCAAGTGGACTTTTGAAACTGAAATAATGAGTGGATTCAGCTTGGACTTGGAATAACGAGAGGAATAACATGAATAAATTTCTTGTCGGAGGATTGTAATGCATCACAGGCAGTCAGGTACAAGGAGGAGAGACTATGGCTCTTTAAATTAGGTAAGACAAAAAGCTGTATTTTTCGCAACAGGTTTATTGATTTGTAATAGCAATTTATGGTGGAATATGTGAACGTCGGGTCCAGTCGGGTCTGTGTCTTCCCGGCGGGTTCGGGTCCAGATTTCAAATAATATACGGGTCTGGGTCGGGTCCGGGTAGGCATTTCTCGGATCTACACGGGTCCGGGTCCAGCTTTTGAAATATTAGACGGGTCCGGGTCGGTTCGGTGTAGTACATTACGGGTCTCTTTCGGGTTCGGGCACGAATTTTTGGACCCGTGAAGACCTCTAGTCTGAGGCCATCAAGCACATTCTGCCCCATCGGCCCCATAAGGGCAGCGCAGCCCATCTCTGCCCCTAAACCAGCCAAGCGTCAGGCCAAGCGGCGTTCCTGAGATGGGTGACCCAGAGTTGGGGATGTCAGCTCATCAGGAGATGGTAGCAGGAACAATCCTTTTGTTTTCTTTTTTTCACCACTAGCCCCTCGGCCAGTGGTACCCAAACCTTCATTAAAAGAGCTGTTTCCTCTACTTCCGGCTCCCAAGAGGCCGTGGGCTACATTTGGCAACGTGCTTCCTACCCGCTTTCATTCCCCTCTCCCCTTGCCACTTTCCACGCAGAGCGGAACGAGGTGTCCATCTCCTCAAATACCTCGATGACTGGCTGATTCTAGGTCATTCTGGAGCGCGGTTGTGCGAGGACAGGGATCTGGTGCTCAGACACCTTGCCCGTTTTGGTCTTCAGGTCAACTGGGAAAAGAGCAAATTCTCCCTTATGCAGAGGATCTCTTTTCTCGCTATGGAAATAGTCTCGGTCACCATGTTCGTGCAGCTTACGAACGAGCGCGCACAGTCACTGCTGAATTGCCTGAATTGAGTCAATTCAAGGGCAAGTTAGTGGTTCCACTGAAACTGAGGCTCCTGGAGCATATGGCATCTGCAGCGGCAGTCATACCGCTCGGGTTACTCCATATGAGACCGCTTCAGCACTGGCTTCACGACCGAGTCCCAAGATGGGCATGGCAACAGGGCACGCTCTGAATGAGAGTCACTCCGGCCTGCCTCCGAACCTTCGCCCTGTGGTTGGACCTCTCATTTCTATGGGCTGGCGTTCCCCCAGAACCAGTGTCCAGACATATTGTGGTGTCAACAGATGCCTCTGCCATGAGCTGGGGTGCCATGTGCAACGGGCATGCTGTGTCAGGTTCCTGGACAGGAGCCCGAATTCAGTGGCATGTCAGTTGCCTCGAGTTGCTAGCAGTACGTTTTTCTCTGTACCGTTTCAGGGCCCTGCTGAAGGACAAGCACGTTCTGGTCCGTAGGGACAACACTGCGACGGCGATGGTAAGTCTCTTGGGAAGCATGATCTGGTCATCAGGTTTCTGACAGGGGCAAGGAGGCTCAATCCACCTCACCCTCATCAAGTTCCCTTTTGGAACCTTGCAGTGGTTCTGTCGGCAGTGCAGAGGGCTCCCTTCGAACCCTAGCTCTCAGTAGAGCTAAAGTTTTTATCAATGAAAACTGCACATGCCCAAAGTTCCCACCACTCTGCTTAGAGATCAGGTGGTGAACTTGCAAGTGCTGCCCCTGGAGGATGCAGACCCAGCCCTGGTGCTACTCTGTCCAGTACATGCACTCCGCACTTATGTAGACAGAAGTCAGTGCCTTAGGACCTCAGACCAGCTCTTTGTTTGTTACAGAGGCCAGCAGAAGGGAAAGGCTGTCTCCAAGCAGAGGTTATCTCACTGGATAGTGGATGCTATTGTCCAGGCTTATCAGGCTCAAGACCTGCCATGCCCCCTAGGGGTGAGAACTCACTCAACTAGGAGTGTAGTCTTCTCGCTAACAGAAATCTGTGAGCTGTGGGGTGGGCGACACCTAACACATTTGCGAGATTTTATAATCTCCGTATAGAGCTCGTCTTCTCCCGGGAACTTGCCCCTTCGCGACAGTATGGACCTGCTCGGTGTCAATCCGCTTGCTGCACCATTCCACTCCACGGACTGGATGCGTGCGCCCCTCAGATGAGTTCCTAAGTTCAGAACCCTGGGTACCTCCAGCACTTTTGATGTCCAGCACTTGTGTGCATGCCCTATCGATCAGCCCTGTGTGGAACTAAGTTCCTCCATGTGTCGTGATTCCCCTTTTCTGGGCAATCCCACATGTGTATTTCACAGAAAGTCTCTTGGTAGCGTGTGTCTTTCACTTGGCAAGCACCTTGCCAGCTCTGTCATTGAAAAATCCACCCTGCGGGCTGTGTACCTCAGCTGGAATATGCTACACAGTCCATTCTGTGTCAGGTATAGGCCCTCACTCGTGCAGGCCTCACGACAGGGTGCTATCACTCACACGGGTCACTGGAAGACAGAAATGTGGTGTTTTGTAAGGGACCCCATTCTTCAGTCTCTTTCTTCAGTTTAACGTCTCTCGAAGACGTTACGTCCCTATGTCACATCGCTGCTGCACTGAATGGCCGGGTCACTGAGCTCAGCTTCTCAGGGAAGACTTGAATGTGAGTTGCCTGCGCTGCTCCTTATACACCCACACAGTGGGGTGGAGCTTGCGATGCAAATCCTGCAGACCAAGGTACACTGTTTACCTTTGGCTCGTTTTGTTACCCCTCGAAGGTGATTGGGCTCTCGGGCGAGACCCCATTCGTCAGTCTCTTTCTGAGGTAATGTCTCCTTTCCCTCCTTCAGGGAACGAGGGTTGCGTATATAATCTAGACATTTCACAACCAAACACACATGAGATGCGACAAGGAAACAATGCGATATCACTCGTGCAAGAATGGAGTTCTCACGTGAGACTGGGATTATTATTAAAAATGGTAGCCTGCAAGAAGCTTGCAATACAAATTGCCTGTGTGCTGATTTGCAGCGAAAAAAAGAAAAAAAAGTAGCCATGCTTGCCTAGGGATGAGCCCTTCCGAATGAAACCGTGTGCGTCCGTGTCTGCAGTGGGCTAAGGCATAAGCTCTATGCAGAGACTGCATCTCGGCACTCGTTCCAGTCTAAGACAATGCAAGTATTGTACATTTAGCTAAACGAAACAGAGGTTTAGTATAAGCTATAGACCCCGTTATAAACGGTGCTGATGGTTTTATTCAGGTGGGTAATGGACTCTTTTCATAGCTTCATTCTCTCGTTTTTCTGATGGTTTCATCCATCAAATCTCATTTCCCTTTCCCCTGTATGAGTGATTGTTTGTTTGTTAGACTAGTTTGTGTTAGTGTTTAGTTAATAAAACTATTGTTTACAAATTACATGAGTTTCTGATTCTGCCTTGCAAATAAATGTCCCTTTACAATTTTGATCCTTGCTTCATGCTCTTAATGCATTATTAGGCTACTGTAAGAAGGTTGTTTTATGTGGCCACGAATATATCCTTTCTTAGAATTGAAATGTTCGCAGCAGAGAATTGTTTAGGGAAAGAGAACAAAGACAGACTCTTACTAACTGTGTAATAGTGAATATTACAGCAACAGTAATAAGTGTAAAACAAACCAACAGAACTGATTCAACAAAGCACAAACTGAATGACTGAACAAACACACTGATCTACAACACAGAGTGTATTTCTCTTCACAAACCGTACTAACTGCACACTTCCTCTATCAAATTCATCTCTCACTCTTACAGTATTTCCTCGACTAGAGCTGGGCTTGAAACTCAGAGAGCAGCGAGAAAAGAAAAAAACACACAAACTTGTTAATTTTTATAATAGTAATCAACACTCAGATCTTTATAAACATCATGACAGATTCAAGATGCACAAATGTACCTCATGTGTGACAAAATCTTTTGATGTCTGATAATCTTGTAACATGTTTTCACAAAATGTCAAAGCTGACATTTTGTCAAGAATCATTCAGTATCAAATTGAACAATATTTATTTGCTATAATGAAAAGTTATATTCTGGTGTGTTTAATGAACAAGTAAAATGGAAGAAGATTTTAATGGATCTTTATTGTTATGGTGGTAATAGCTGTATTTATACTTATACTCTTTTTATTTCTCTCTTGAACAGAGAGGGAACTCAAATTCAGGTCACTTCTTTTGTGTTGACTGAACACTGTGTGGCAGGAATCACCAATAAGACCTCAGCGATCCATTCCTGTCATCCTGGGGTGGCCCTCGGAAACAAGCCACTAGTAAACGTTCACAAAACTCCAGCTCCTCCTGCAGGAAAGAAAATTTGTCAAAATTTAAGTCAAAACATCATTCACAACCCATTATACTGGCAAAATGTGTCATGTGAACCAGAATATTCAATAAACCAATGGAGGAAAATGCTTAAATTAATTGGGAACTGACTGGTTCAGTATTATTTACATAAATTACAGTATTTCATAAAAATTTTGAATTTAAATTGTAAAATAAATACCCATTTTGATTTAATGTGGATTTTAACATATTAGATTAGAACATGAATGTGAGAGTGAAGAACAAAGTATGTACAGGAATGAGAAACAGTAGTTTACCAGGCTCTCCTATTGTCCCCTGAGGTCCTGCACTCGTTGGTTGAGCAGTTCCTCCAAGCCAAGAGATGAATCTCTGCAATCGCTCACACCGCAGAGAGAGTTCTCAACCAGACTACGATTATATGTTGAAAAAACTGTCAGAAACCAAGTCTCATCAGCATACTGCAGTTTTGTTTTCATGGTGCAAAGGAAGCCACTAATGTAATCATTTTCAAATAAATTCCTTGCACCCCAGGGCGAGCAGACAAAGCACAATACATGTCTCAAATTATTCACATTGACTCTTTTACCACACAAATCAAAAACCACCTCAGTAAGCATAAAAACATAGTGAATTAAGTTCTTTCTCTTTTTTTTATGCATTTCCATCACTTGTTTCGGACGTGATTCTTCAAAATGTGCATAAAAACTGGGTGATGGAAACAGTTATTCATACAAACTGGACTCTAGATGGTCTAACAGACCAGAATCAGCACTACCTTTGTGTTCTGGATGACTGGTCAGAAGGTTTAACAGCAGGGGCGGACTGGGACCAAAAAGTGGCCCTGGACTTTCTGGCCCACAGCAGCCCACCACATCAAAACGCAAACGCCCCTGTTTTGATGTAATTTATTTATTTGATATTTAAGTATACTGTTTGGGGATTTTAACCAATAGGGCAACTGATCCTCCATTGAAAAAAAAAAAAAAAGATAACCTGCGTGCTGCAGCTGTTCATTTAGCGACTCCTAGTGAGCGATACATGTTCATCACGAGACAAACATTCTCCTAGAACTCACACTTTGCATTCAGTTAACAGATGCATGAATATGCGGTAATATAAGTTCATGATCCGATTCGTGAACAGATTATTCTCTTGAGTAAATCTTTTAAAATAATCATTTATTTTGTTTAACGAAAACATTGTGGAAACCAGTGGTTCACAAACTGGATAGATCTGAGGTGCAGGGCTCGCAAAATCGCTAGCCCGACGTCCAGGCGGGGCTATTGTGTTTTGCAGTCGGGCTCAAAAATGTATCACTGCTCTTCCCGACGGGCTATCGTGAATAGCGATTTAAAATTCGCGTTGTTCACTCGCTTGGAGGGGTGAAATGTATCGTAGTTGATCGTTTTCACTTGTTTCTAAATCTTGCTGATTCAACTTTTTTAAACAATTTGCGCGCTTGTTGGCTGCGCGATCGACTCACTCATCCATTTGCGTAGAAAAGAGATGTAATATTATGATTTCCGTCAATTAAAAAAAAAAAAAAAAATATATATATATATATATATATATATATATATATATATATATATATATATATATATATATATATATATATATATATTTGTGTACCGGGTGGGCCGGCCCACATTGGCTTGCGGCCCACCGGGAAAAGTCCCGGTGCTCCAGATGGCCAGTCCGCCCCTGTTTAACAGAAGGAAGGCTGATTTAGTTCTCAGTTTCTCACTATCTGACTGCATCCCCCTCATCAGCACTGAAAAGCCATCATGTGACAGGAAGTCCCGCAGACCTGCTTCCTGTTACCGGGCTTTACCTGCAAGAGACATAAGTTAAAGATTATTAATTCCAGATACAGTAAAGAGGAGACTTGCTTCGGGAAGCTTTTCAATAAAAAAAAAAAAACAATGTTTGGTCACCAACTAAAAATAACTAGGTTTTCTTTCAGTAATAATTGTGTAGATTATTTATATCAGTCAGCAGCGCTCCCTGGTTGAGCAGGTAGAACTGCACCTCTGGCATGTTCTGAGCACAGCTGGCAGTAGGGTTGTGCCGATAGACGATAGTATCGTGTATTGACGATAGTCAGAGATATCGACATAAGCAGATTTCTCTGTCGATAATCAAGACGATATTAGGCTCATTTTCCTATTAATGTATTAGATTATAATAATAATAACTATTATTTTTATTAGGCTGCTTATTAAAATAAAACTGTCCAGCTATTTCATTTCAGCATCGCATTTCACACACACACACACACACACACACAGACACACACACACACACAGCGCATGTGAGCACAGGAGGATTAGAGCCTGTAGTCACTGAAACTGTCCGCCTTGACTCTGATAACTCGTTATGAAATGAAAGAGATAGAAAATGAGTTGGTGTCCCACACATTTAATAGCTGCTACATGACAACACGCTCTTCTCATACATGACAGATTAACTCTTTCTTGGCGTTACAAATAAAGTAAAGACAAAATATTAACAAGGCGGCAGAGCGAACTTATCATCCATAGTGGTTCTCACGTAGACCTTCTATTAGACTTATCACTTATAACACTCACTATGTGATGATGACGTAGAAGGACTACGTGAGAACCACTATGGATGATAAGTTTGCTCTGCAGCCTTGTTATTATTTTC
This sequence comes from Carassius carassius, assembly GCF_963082965.1. NCBI lineage: Eukaryota > Metazoa > Chordata > Actinopteri > Cypriniformes > Cyprinidae > Carassius > Carassius carassius. The sequence continues at coordinate 44,225,877 of NC_081755.1, read as the reverse complement.
ATGCACACCGCACTATAATGTGATGCATGCAAAATACAGAGTTTTGGCCGTTACTAAGTCACCATCCACAAACAGACGTACATCGTCTGCAGATATAAGGCGTTTCATTGCACTTTAACAAGTAATCTGAACGGCCTATATATGTGCACTATTTTAAACGAGCCCTCACTGAGTTTAATGCCACAGTTATGTTAGAATGCATCTCATTCTTGTTTCTGTTGCGGTGCGTCGAGCTCGTCATGAGGCGCGCGGTCCGGAGCGCTGTATGACTGATGCATCAGTTCAATTCAACTTTACTCCAAATATATGAACTTACCTGTTTTAAATACTTTTTATTTAACTTGTTCGTTTATGCCCAATATTAGTGTTAAACTGTTTTACTTTAAATGAAATCTAATATTGATTTTCACCGTTGACTGATTATGCAGAACATTTAGACTGACAACTTCCATGTGCAGGTGCGGCAAATTTATCACAGGACGCGCGATATGACAGTTGTGTCCGACTATATATATGAACGTAGCTGTTTTAAATACAGTATTTTTATATTTAACATTAGTTTATCAGTATGTTTTAAAGTAGCCTATATTTTTTCAATAATTGGTGATTCCATAGGCTCTCTCACGCACCTGCATGGTTTAAAACACAAGAAAATGACGATTTGAAAAATGACCATATCGCCCAACACTAGCTGGCAGTGAGCTGAGCCAACCTCCATCGAATCCCAGCTCGGAGTGACAGAGACACCGGGACATACACAAATCCAGACCGCCCAGCTTCTTCAGATCTGCAAAACACACTGAGAAGTAATGCACGTGTTAGGATGCACATTACAAGAAGACAACAACAGGGTTTGAAGAGCAAACACACACACACACACACACACACACACCTCTTGCATTGTCCAAGTTCTCACAGAGCTCAGAAAGCATTTCTAGCACCTCCTCTCGCTCATCCTCCTCCTCCTCCTCTTCATCGCTCTCTCTCTCTCCTTGCATTCATCTCTACACAGCACTTCCAAACAGCGTTTCATCTGCTCGACCTCGATCTGTCCTGCAAGAGCTCCTCTCAGAAACATCCTCTAGAAAGTTGGATAAGAGAAAGCAATATAATATGCAACACTAACATCAATATAACAACATACACTTGTAAATCTGTGAGATTGCATGGTGGCTGGCGCTACTGTTTTTTCAACCTCTCCCGTCATGTGTTCTCGTGGAGCTGGATCTTCAGAAGCAGAACCGGCCTCCACAGCCATCTGAAGCACACCTTGCAAATTACGGGGGTGATGCCTGTCTCCACCTTCTGACATCTAAGGAGAAAAAGATTCATCACACATCAGTGTTTTTCTGTTGGTCCATAAATGTTTTTTAAATAGGTCCAATAAATACATTTGTTATTTAAACTTTGTAAAGACAAATGATAGACACAAAATCACATTTACAATTTGTAATACTAAATATTTGTTTTGCTGACTGTGTTAACTGCTGCTGTCACGTTGTGAGCTGAAATCTTTTGACATATTTCTTTAATTTATTTCTCTTAAAAATATAACATATCAAATGTTTTCGATTTCTTTGTTTGTTTAATTACAGATATATACATAAATACATCAGTTACATTATTTTACACGGATTATTTTTTTCAACTAAGTTATGTATTTCTGACTTACAGATATTTCATCGTAGATAATGTTTTAATGTATTCATTTATATTATTTAACTTACATACAATATCTCACATATAAGGGTCCATTGGGCAAATTTAAACTGAATCACATTCTACTCCAGGAACAAAGTAAAGTGAAAGTGAAAGTGAAGTGAAGTGACATTCAGCCAAGTATGGTGACCCATACTCAGAATTTGTGCTCTGCATTTAACCCATCCGAAACATCACAGCACACACCCGGAGCAGTGGGCAGCCATTTATGCTGCAGCGCCCGGGGAGCAGTTGGGGGTTCGATGCCTTGCTCAAGGGCACCTAAGTCGTGGTATTGAAGGTGGAGAGAGAACTGTACATGCACTCCCCCCACCCACAATTCCTGCCGGCCCGGGACTCGAACTCACAACCTTTCGATTGGGAGTCCGACTCTCTAACCATTAGGCCACGACTCCCACAAGGCCACGACTCCCAAAAAGATAAACCAGGTCACGTTAAACACGAGAAAAACTAAGCGCGCTTAACGTACATTTTGAAAACGCTGTGTTTATTAATAGTATAATTGGCCGGTTTCAAAACGTTTCCCAGCAGTAGTAATAATACCGTGCACGCGCCCCGCTGTAATAAACACACAATCTCGCTGCACACACAGCCAGAGCCGACTTTTATTTGTTTATGGTCCATATGTTTAGAATGTTTACGGTAAGGCGCAAAACGCGTCCAGTGTTGATGTCGTATGTGTGCGTCTCTGCGCGCATGCGTGATTGTCATTGTTCGCAAAATGGCTGCGCTCGTGGGCATCCGCGCGTGCCTCTCCGGTAAGTTACTAAATGTTTTTCGTTTTCTTTTCCGTGTGCCATTGACACTGTTTTCAAGCTACGAGTGTTCCACGAGGGGGATCTATCATTTATACGTTTATATGTGGAAGTCAGAGTGGATAGAGGAAGGATGCTCGGGCATTTCATAAGCAAGGTCAAGTTCCTCAGTCTTGTCTCATGAACCGCAGAGATACAGCAACCTAAATGACAGTAATGCATCAGGGTGTGCATGCATGTATAACCGAGAACCTGTCCTGTGTCGTGATTAGACTTCTGGGAAATGGATTAGGATTGTTTCAGTCTCGTGCTATTTTTGACAGCTAAGAGACCGGGACTTTGATTCATTGGTTTTGTTTCGGGTTGACTAATGTGATAATGAGCCCTGTTTTTAATTGTTTTCATTGTAAAAGCAATGTTCGGACTCGTATCTGAATCTTAAGACAGTATAAATCTCATGTTTATGAATTATTAGGTTTGTGTGTGACATTAAGCACATTTCCCCTCATGTTTTCCAGCTCTGCAGCTGACCTCCCCGAGTTTACTGCACAGCTCTTATAAACTGGTGAGTGTTTTCATCTGCAAATATCCATAACGTCACACATTACAAGATTTTATTGAAATGCATAAGATTAATACTATAATTTTGAATTATCATAGAGAGTAAAGTCAAATCAAAATATTGTAATCTGCATTACTATTAAATCCAAACTGACTTATACTTAAAGCTAACATTTATCAAACCTAACATTTTCCCCTTTTGTTTAAATTACTTATATGTATATTTAATTGTAATGTATGACAAATAATGCCACTAGAGTATAGTGTTATAATATTGAAATGTATGAATGTTTTTTTATTTTATTTTGTTCTCATTAGTGTGCGGTTCCTCTAAGTCGGAGGAGTTTCGCAGCGGAGGCAAAGAAGGTTTTCTCTCGTAGTAAACCCCATTTGAACATCGGGACCATCGGTCATGTCGATCACGGCAAAACCACGCTGACCGCCGCCATCACCAAAGGTAAGCTGACTGGAGCTTGCTCTTTGCTCTGATGAATCAGAAGTGGTGCGCTGAGTGTATCTTCTTCATCTGTTGGTGTCAGTCCTTGCCGAGGCCGGCGGTGCACATTATAAGACGTATGAGGATATCGATAATGCTCCTGAAGAGAAGGCTCGAGGGATCACCATCAACGCCTCGCATGTGGAGTACACCACCGCCAACAGACACTACGCTCATACCGACTGCCCCGGACATGCTGACTACGTCAAGGTATCGCACACAGATCACATCTATGACTACACTGCCTTTCTAAAGTTTGGGGTCAGTAAGAGGAGAATAAAGCCCAAGGAATCCGTGGTTTACAGTGAATCTATAACAGCTAAGAGACATTGTAAGGCACGACGTAAGCAGGGAGTTATTGCTTTTATAAAATGGTCATTCCATATACGTAGTAAAGTTTCACAGAGTAAAGCAAATAAAGTGTAATGATATTGATAAAACAGTATTCTTCCACCAAACAATGTAGTTCCTCAGTAGTAAACAAAGATGCAGGGCTTAAAGTATTCCGGCACCGTGCTGGATCTCCGGCGTGTGGCCGTGAGGAAAAATAATAATAATAATATTTGAGAGCCTGCGCATGCAGTTTAATATTTTCGAGCCAATTTATTTCACCTACCAATCATATGAGAGGAACGCAGCTTTAACTAACGTTACAAGCCTATCAGAAGCAGAGAAGGGCGTGTCCTTGCAACACAGTATGATTGACGCCCATACGTCAATGTCACGTTAGCGTTGTCGGAGAAAAAAAAATGGAGCGCAAGTTTATGCAGCCTGGGGATGATGTCCTAGACTCCTAGCAATAGATAAAGGACTCAAAAATAAATGGCGCTTTTTGGCAGTTGGTGCAAGAAACTGAGAGAGCCCGCTTGTTCCTGCCTGATTTGCTCGAGGAAGCTACTGTATGCCAGCAGCGGTAAGAAAGTGCTTGCTCGTTATGATTTGACTGCGGTCATAGAGCCGCTGCCCGTGCACTTAAACTTACCACGACGTTGCCGGGAGTAGAAGGGATTTTTCCGTCCCGCTCCCGCCCGCAAACAATCAAGTTTCGTCCCGCTCCCGCCCGCAAAATCAGTATAGTTTTTCTTTTTTTCTTTTTTAATACATTGCATATTCTGCCTGCTACTCTTTTATTTTTTTCACTTGCTCCCCTGTTGAATATAAATTTAAAAAAGAAGCAGAAAATAAATGTTTCATTTTTTTTGCGTTTAATTAAAAGTATGAACATGAACAAGGAACTTAGAACATAGAAATACAGTAAAAAAGTAAGAAATGTAAATAAAAAATATATACCTATAATAATTAGGCTATATAGCCTAATAAATTATATAATAATAATAAACCTGGATTTATTTCATGTTCAAAGGAAAAGTAGTTTATGGGGCCTGAGCAATTCATTCAAACATTTAACGAAAAATATCCTTATTCCTCAATAACAAAATAGACCAATTTTAAATATTTAGCTAAATAAATAAATAAAGATAAACTGAATTGACTAAAAAAAACTGTACGACTACTTAATGTGCCAATGCAGGAATATCATGTCGTGTTGAGAGCTTCAGTTTAATCCGTCTCTGCTCCAGTATGTGACCACAAATACTGACAGCCCTCTCCGATGGTGCGCTAGCTGGAATGCAAAGTACATGGCGTGTTTGCTTAATCTCGGAAATTCGTCTTTTCCACCACTGAGGACATCATCCGGTCTGTGTGCTTCTAATCCATCCAACTTGGCATTTAAATATATCGCTATTTCGGAATCGAATTACACGTCGCTGTCTACGGTATCATGCGCATCCTCCCATTCCGCAAAGTCTATTTTATTTTATTATAAATAGCCTAAAGGTCTATTTGTTTCTAGTTATTGTGTTTTGTTACATATTTCCACTTTTTGCAGGAGTCCCACAAATAATTGTATTTTCCCGCAACCCGTACACAGTAATATCTTGCCGCCCGCGTCCGCATTCACCCCTCAAATATTGTCCCGCGCCGCACTCGGTGGCAGGTCTCTAGCCGGGAGCAACTATTAGCTGACACACCGTTGTCTATGACTGACCGTGTCTGTGATTAAAAAATACGTTTGTGCACATTTATAGCAGAAAATGATTTGATCATTCATTCAGAATTTCGCAGCCACTGGTCACCCTGTGTAGAAAACTGGCAGAAAACAAAAAAGCGTTTACTAGCCTGTTGGTTTCAAATCAACATGCGAGTTACATCCCAGAAAAAAAAGAAGTGATAATAGCCTTGATTTGATAATATACTTTATTTGACATAGTACTTTTAAATAAATGGTGCCAAACATAATCATTGAAGAGATTCATGTCTATCTCACTCTGTTTACCCTTTTTTTTTAGCACTTTAAGCTCTTGTTACTGTATTTTTGTTATTATCGTCAATATTTGAATTAAGTCTGTCTGTGGAGTTTCTCTCCAACACCAACCCCCAAACCCCCCCCCCCCCCCCCAAAAAAAAGTTCAGGCTCAGGATTTTTTTCTACTTTAACCCCTGAAGATGTATGTTTGTAGAGGAATTTACAACAGCTTTGACCAATCAGGATCAAGGACCGGAACTATATGTTTTATAAATTATTACTTTTATTAATCATGCATGCATTATATTGATCAAAAGTGACAGTCAAGACACTTATAACGTTACAAATGATTTCTGTTTCAAATAAGTGCTGTTGACTTGGGCAAAGAATCAAAAAAAAAAACGTATCATGGTTTCCACAAAAAAATGTAATATAATAATAATAATAGAAGAAGAAATCATATTAGAATGATTTCTGAAGGATCATGTGACACTGGAGGAATGATGCTGAAAATACAGCTTTGAATTACAGAAATAAATTATATTTTAAAATAGAAAACTACAAAATAAAAAAATTAGTTACACTTAAATACCTATTCAAATAGAAAGCAGTTCTTTTAAACTGCAATTGTATTTCCCAATATTACCGTTTTCAAATAAATGCAGCCTTGGCAAGCATAAGATACTTCTTTTAACAAATTTTACTGACCCAACATTATTGTGTGTGTGTGTGTGTGTATATGCACGATCATGACATCTGTATTATGAATGCCTGTCTCCGTCTGAAGAACATGATCACAGGCACCTCTCAGATGGACGGCTGTATTCTCGTGGTGGCGGCGACCGACGGTCAGATGCCACAGACGCGTGAGCACCTCCTACTGGCGCGGCAGATCGGCGTCGAGCACGTGGTGGTGTTCGTCAACAAAGCCGATGCCGTGGAGGACAAGGAGATGCTGGACCTGGTGGAGCTGGAGATCAGAGAGCTGCTCACAGAGTACGGCTACGACGGAGAAAACACACCAGTTATTATTGGATCGGCACTCTGTGCTCTGGAGGTAAGGATGGAGATGGAGTGATTTAAGTATGAAGTAATATTGTTACAACTAATCACTGAACACCAATAATAATTGCTAAGAGCTGAGCAGCAAATCAGCATCACAAAATGATTTCTGAAGGATCATGTGACACTGAAGACTGGAGTAATGATGCTGGAAATACAGCTGCGTTTCACAGGAATACATTATATTTAAAGCTGCAGTCCGTAACCTTTTAGGGTAAAAAATTATCTTAAATCAATATTTGAGCGAGTAATTTGATCGCCTTACCTTAACCAGATTCACAACGGTTAATATACAATAATGTTTTCTAATTTAAGTGGTTCGGTTAGGTTTTTGCGAGAAATTCAAGCATGGCACTATGGACTATTCCCACAGCAGCTGGAATAATTAAATGTCTAAAAATCATTTTGATGGCAGATTGTAATCAAGAAAGATTATATGAAACAAGTTAATTAAATTTATATTCCAGCTTCTGATTAAAGCCAGCCTGGGTTCACACAAGATGTGTATTTTAAAGACCACCAGTTCGATGGGAGCATGGTTTAAAATATATATATTTTTTTTAATATGAAATTCTAATGATGTGACATTTAGAGATTAGACTGTACAGAGATTGAAATCTACATGCTAATACACTCTATAGTCATAGTCTCGCAGTGCTGATGTTGTTAACATTAATAATTTGAGAACAAAGTATAACAATAATAATAATTTGCAGGGTTTGATGTGATATGTGCTAATCGATCGTTAGATTAAAACACCATTGATAGCGTGATTTATTGTAATGCTTTTTTTCTCAGTTGGTCAGAACAAAGCATGTTAAACTTGTTACTTGTTCAGATGACAATATTCTGTGAAAATTCTTAGTTGGTTCTTATATTCCAAGACATGGGCTAGAATCTGTGATTACTAACTACAGTGATTATCCACACCGTTGAGGTGACTGACAGCTACACATGCAGCTTTAAACAGATTCATCCTCTCTGGATCACAACCCACGCAGGGAATATAACTCGACAAGGAACTGCAGTTCCAGGTTCTCAAACATAGATGGCGACAAAGATGCAAAACTTACGGACTGCAGCTTTAACAAAACATTCAAACAGAAGACAGTTTTTTTTTATTGTAATATATGTGTATGCACAGGCAATGGTGGAGAGACTGGAATGATGTATTCTGAACGGTGTTAAATCACGCATTTCAGTGCTGCTGTCATGATTGTGTGTGTGTGTGTGTTCAGAACAGACAGCCGGAGCTGGGTGTAAACGCCATTATGAAGCTTTTGGAGGTGGTAGATAATTATATTCCTTTGCCAAAGAGAGATCTGGATAAACCATTCCTGCTGCCTGTTGAGGGAGTCTATTCTATTCCAGGTGTGCTTTCCTCTTGAGGTAGTGCAGATGTAGCATTCGTGTGATTGGTTGTGATTTATTTGCTTCATCTCTGAAATGAATATTTTTGTGTGTGTGGGTTTGAATTTGTTGAATCCTGTGTGCAGGTCGAGGTACTGTGGTCACTGGCACACTTGAGCGAGGAACGATCAAGAAAGGAGATGAATGTGAATTTCTCGGACACAATCGTTGCTTTAAGTCCGTCATCACTGGTGAGAAAATAATTCCTGCTCAATGCATAAACATGCATTCCATCTTAATAGGCAGTACTTTAGTGTGCAAAATATAGTTAATGTATTTGGTATGGATCTTACATTGAACATCATTGCGAAAATAACACCCTTTAGTATTTGAATGTGTTATTAGAGAACATATTTTGTTCAATGCATTAACATATTTAAAGGTGAAAGCCTGAAATTGAATGTATTAACCACTATTATGGAAGCTAACTGGAAACACAAAGAAAGTGTTGTTGTTTTTTTCAGTATTAATCTGAACATGTCTTCGAATTTTGGTCTTATGATGTTCCTTTTATTAACTAAAATGATTAAAATTGAAATAAATTAACAGTATTATATTAAAGCTTTAAATTGACGCTTTGGCGTCTAACTGAAATAAAATAAGTTGAAGTTAAATTAATAAAGTAGTACAATTATTTGTTAATTTAAAAGCTATTTTAAAGAATTGTTAAATCTTATAACAGTATACAAATACTAAAGCAACAAATAAAATGATTATTATTATTACTACGTGTTTATTAAGTAACTTCAGTTGTTGTATTATGTGTTTAAACTATAATAATAAAATAAAACTTTTAGGTGAAAAGTGTGTATATATATATATATATATATATATATATATATATATATATATATTCATACGTTTAATAGGTTGCCTCAGATTTTCTATGATGTTTTAAAATATGATAATGACATAATAATAGAAGAACATTTTAAAAATGTTTTCTTGGCAAATACCTGAAATAAAATAAGGTTATTGTTCAAACTTAAACTGAAATTCAAATGATTTAAAGCTTAATAGAAATATAAAAAATCTAATAAATGACAAAAGCACAACAAAATTTCTAAAATGAAACTTTAAACTGAAAGTATATAATTGAAAGCCAATTCAAAACATTACATACTATAATAGTATAGAATTAATATTAAAACAACAAAAAATTATTATTAATAATTTAGTTTGTTGCTTTGGTTTCTGTTCCATGTGCGTTTTAAAATACACTGACATTTTCACTACATCAACAAATGATGAGGATTTCTCATAAATAGCTGAGAGACAAAGCGATTAATCACTTTTTAGGGTCCAATAGGGATATGATTCAGCTTCATACAGAAATTGAAGTGTCGCTCTGATCTTCTGTGTTTCTTGCTCGTTCCCTCAGGTATCGAGATGTTCCACCAGTCTCTAGATCGGGCGGAGGCGGGCGATAACATGGGCGCTCTGGTGCGCGGTCTGAAGAGGGAGGATGTCAGGAGAGGCATGGTGATGTGCAAACCGGGATCCATCCAGCCGCACCAGAAGGTCAAAGCTCAGGTGTGTGAATTCAAAAACGGCATAAACATCAGTTCAGCAGCTCTGTCCTACTTCACAAACCAATCAATCATTTAAACTCTTTGTCTTCAGGTCTACGTCCTGAGCAAAGAGGAGGGCGGCAGACACAAGCCGTTCTGCACAAACTTCATGCCGATCATGTTCTCTCACACCTGGGACATGGCTTGTATAGTACAGCTGCTTCCGGGCAAGGTACGTTTTAGCTGTGCAAATACTTAATATATATCAGCACCAGAAATGTTTACTTTAAATGTGTTGTTCTCTTGTTCTCTTAGGAGTTGGTGATGCCGGGAGAGGACGCGTCTCTGATCCTGGCCCTCAGACAGCCCATGGCTATTGACAAAGGCCAAAGGTTCACGCTCAGAGACGGCAACCAAACCATCGGCACGGGCCTGGTCACAGAAATCCTCTCCATGTCAGAGGACGACAAATACAACTGGGGCTGAGAAAGATGACGGGAAAAGAGGAAACTCTTTGAGACTCTGGTGTCCGAAGCCTTTTTGGACTGAAGTTCTAGAAATGTCACTCTAGAATTGAATTGCGGCCCTGTTTATATCGCAAAATTAAATCTATATGCTAAGGAGGATGTCTTTGTCTTGATTGCTGATGTCTCTGCAAACCCATGTGCCCAACCAAGAAGCAAGTGATATGTGGAATAATTTGTGTCCATTTCAGCACATTAAAATGTTCGCTACATGCTCTGCTTTCACTATCCTCTGTCTCGTCTGAGCTGTCAGTTATTCACAAAGTGAAAAACAGTACATTTGAGGAAAGTTTCCTAATTTAAACTGTACTTGGCTTGTCATTTCATGGCGCTCATCCTCAGACACACATTATGCTCTTTTGCTGTCTGTTTTCCGGTCATCAGTCTAAAAAAAATGTAATAAAATGAATTCAATAGGTCTGTAGACTCAGCCTTGTGTCTTGCATTTAACCAGTTTTCAACAAGAAAAAATGTAGAGTGATAATTTAAGTTGCAACTATTGTATATTTTTAAGGTGTGTGTTAACACAGAATAGCCCATTTTTGGAAAGTTCAAGTTATTGCTTTTGAGTGCGATGTTTAAATCAAAACATTTGAGTGTGATGGTGAATGATTGCATGCAAGAAAACAAAATTATGAAAAAGCTTGGTCTGTTCTGAATCTGTAGGAATTTGCTTTTCGACAGTAATTTCATTCATGAAGTCTATATTGTGACAAGTACTTGAATATTATTACAGCAATAAAACAATATTCAGGAAGTTCTTGAAAATTGCAACCCAGATAATGAATTTCACAAAGAAACATTATGAAATGCGATTAAACAGAAATGCATAAAAAAAAAACAATTAGTACTGTGATTTAATGTCATATATGAAAACAATTATTTAAATGTTAAGTAACATTAATTTCATATAAATATGTAACATGTTACTATTCAAATAATTGCATTAATTATGTAGAAGTAATACATTTAAATGAAAATTTTAAAGTAATATACGACCAGGACATTTTTGTGATATTTACCAGTTTATCTCTAAACACAATGTGAATTTCTCCACCCAGATCGCAAGCTTGAACAGAACGTCTTAAAAGCAACTTGTAGGTATTTTTGTCGTGTGCTCTTGCTGTGGCTTCGTTTCACATCGACCGCTATCAGTCTCGCCCTTCTTCATTCTACTACGATAATAAATCATGGACATGATTTCTGCTCGAGTACCACAAGTAGCGTTGGATTGCATCGGCTGTGAGGATGAAGACTACAACTCCCATGATTCCACACTCAGTCACAGCGTCATCAACTGTTTTTATACAGTCTATGGTCATCAAACTATTTTGAATATGCGCCCTCTAGCGGCGAAAAATTACATATTGTGACTAAAGGGGCCAAAAGAAAGAAACAGTCAAAAACTATTAAAAAATAAATAAATAAACGTAATACAAATAAAAACAAAAATTATGAAAAGTTAAAAAAATAAAATAAAAAATCGCAACCTTTTAATATTATGCCATGCAACATTTTGAGTGCAATTCAGGATTTGATTGGATAGTGAAACATGGGTTGTGTGTCATTGTTTCTTTGCTGTGTTTAATTGTGCCCTAAAAGTCTTTAAAGCGAGTAGTCCATTTTGATTTCAATCTCAAGGTTGTTGTTTTTTTATGTAATGTATAATTGATATAGGCTATTTATATAAAAAATATATATAATTAGTTGTATTCCAGTAGCTGCCCCTAAAGGTTTACATTTTAAAAAGAAGCTCTCAGTTTCTCTCTTTTAATTGCAGTTTGACTGCAGTTTTCCATTTCTCTGCATCTCTTTCATTCACACGGCCTTCCTCCATTCATCTTTTCTTTGTCTGCAGCGAGACTGGGATTCCATTCATCTGCTCATATGAATCTGAAACAGGCATTCACACACACACACTTAATCACATGTAAAGAGACATGCATGTCTTCAACACCTGATAAACACACACTCACCATCCTCTGTGGTGCCATGGGTTGCTGTGTTGTTGTATATAAAGTCTGGCCCAGACATCTTTTCATACGACTCTGGAACGAAAGAAAATGACAGTTCTTACAGTATTTCATACCGTACATGTGCATATATTAACACACAGGGAAATCTTTACCAGTGTCTTGTTTTCCATCTTCATCAGGATTTATGTAGTCTGTGGCATATTGAAGAGAGATCACCACACATTAATTTGTCTATTATATATTGAAGTTAATAGAATATCAGATTCTCACCGTCGTCTGCAGTGGAGTGTCGGAGATTCTGTGTCTGTTTGCGAGGCTGAGCATATAAACACTCCACCATATTCTCATACGACTCTCCATCTGGAGAGAAATCAGATCAGACCCCAAACACAACTCGGGTCATGTCCTTTTCTTCAGGCCTACATTAAGACCTTCATATAGAGGAGCTTTAATAAGCAGTCAAAGATTTGGAATATATAGTGTTCATGTTTATGTATTAGGAAGAAAAAACATTTCAATGAAATAAATATGCTATGAAATATTATAGACCATGTTTTTGCCAGTGTCCTCTTTAGAGCTGTATAATACAGGGTTATTATAATTAGCTAAATCTAAGAATTTTTTTTTTTTAATTGCTAAGTGAAATAAATCCAATAAATGAATTATTAAAAAAAAAATTCAAACTTAAATTCAACTTAGTTTTGCAGTGTACTGAATGTAATATTTTATATTTATTTATATAAATGCATATAAAGTATTGTTTTCTCACTCACCCGTAGTTGTCAGATTGCTAGGCAGTTGTGGGGTGTTGTGATGTTTCTGTGGCCCCACAGCTTCCTCTTCCCCAATTGCATCCGGGGTAAGATAATCTAAAACCAACCACCATTTAATTGCACAGTAAAACCACTCACATAATTACTGTTGATCAGGAAATACCTTCATCTGCAGAAACATAGTATGTGACTTTGTCTTGATTGCTGTAGATAGCTGCTTCTACATTCTCATATGACTGCGTCTCATCTGTCGAAGCAAACAAAATAGTGACTGAGCTTTTTAGGGTTTATTTTTGTGGTACTGTATGTCAATCATCTTTTACATAGAGATATTATGTTGAACACTATGATTTGAGATTTGAACACTGTAGTATTTTACCCTTCTTGTTGTTTTCAGAGCTCTCCATACACCTCTGAGCACCGCTCTCAATGTACCTGTGATAACACACACATGCAAAAACATCAAATAGCCTTCTCAAAAATCAAGGGCATGGCTTGATTTAATAGTAATTGTAAAAGTTCTCCCAAAAATGAAAATAAGATGAAAATATACTCACCCGCAGGCCATCCAAGATGTAGCTGTGGAACAGATTCATAGAAATGTAGCATTACATCACTTGCTCACCAGTGTGGATCCTCTGCAGTGAATGGGTGCCGTCAGAATGAGAGTCCAAACAGCTGATAAAAACATCACAATAATCCACATGTAATCCACACCACTCCAGTCCATCAGTTAATATCTTGTGAAACTAAAAGCTTTGTGTTTGTAAGAAACAAATCCATAATATAATCGTTTTTAACTTTAAAGCTTCGCTTGCTAAACTTTGAGTCCTCTATCTATGATATTGATTTCTCCAGTGGAAAGATTGCCTCATCTGAATCAGGAGAGAAATATGCAATGTATATGTAGATCAAGTAGCGGTTTACACTCCAAAACAGCTCTGAACAAATATTTTTTGGGTTTTTGATGTGAGAGGACAATAGAAGATGGACTATTTCACTGGAGGAAGCATTATTATGGATTCTGAACTTTGATTATTATGGATTATCATGGATTTTTTATTAGTTGGTTTAAAGTTAAAAACAACTTGATGGATTTGTTTCTTACAAACATGTGGCTTTTCACTTCCCAAGACATTAAATGATGGACTGGAGTGGTGTGGATTACTTGTGGATTATTGTGATGTTTTTATCAGCTGTTTGGACTCTCATTCTGACGGCACCCATTCACTGCAGAGGATCCTTTTGTGAGCAAGTGATGTAATTCCACATTTCTCTAAATCTGTTCTGATGAAGAAACAAACTAATCTACATCTTGGATGGACTGAGGGTGAGCAAATGTTTAACCAATTTTATTAAAATGTATTAAGTTATTTCTGATAAAAGTGTGCGTTTTGGCAAATATTTGCCCATTTTACACTGAAAGAGACAAAGAGTAAAAAGAAAAGAAAATGTATTGGAAAACATAAATGCATCACCCAGTGTCAGTGTGTGTGGCAAAATGTCCATTTGTGTTTGTCCTCTGCTTTGTGGGCACTGCAAGAAAAATGTGTTTGTTTAGATCAATCATCTATTTTTAGTTTGTGTTGAGTATTTCTCTGCGTAAGTGTTTGGGTGAGTTTACAGTACATCTACTGTTCCTGGGACGCTGTGTTTTGCAGATGTACGTGAACACAACAATTCCAATCAGAAAGGCTGACGCAGGAACTGTGTAGAGCAACCAATCAGGTCGAGATGCTAAACAACACACAAATAAATGAATAAGTGAAACAGCATCTGATTTCTAATGACGTAATGCTACACACAAACATAGCTGTGTTATGTGAAGGTAAGTTTTTACTTGATTTGCTGTGGGACACACTGTCAAACGTGGTTGTGATAACTCTTTTGTAGTCTGTGGACATGTATGAATGGATCATGGAAATAAATTTCTTTAGAGTTGAAAGTTAACTTCACCATGCTGGTTTATATAAATTTACACAGGTTGTGTACACATTACAGAAAAAAAATTAACTCACTGTAAAGATTTTTGGAGAACATTTTACAAGAAAATACTATTTTATTCTTTCTACCTCACAAATATCATGTTTAGATCAGATTAGATTCAGCTTTATTGTCATTATGCAGAGTACAAGAGTTTCTTCTGCTCATCGACCCTGCATTTATTTGATCAAAAATAGAAAAAAACCAGTGTGAAATATTATTACAACTTAAAATAATAGTTTTCTATTTAAATATACTTTAAAAAAATAATTTATTCCTGTGATGCAAAGCTGAATTTTCAGCATCATTACTCCAGCCTTCAGTGTCACATGTAACATCAGTCTATCACATGATCATTTAGAAATTATTCTAATATTCTGATTTATTATGAGTGTTGGAAACAGTTCTGCTGTCTAATATATTTGATGAATAAAAGGTTCAAAAGAACTGCATTTATTCAAAATAAAAATAAAAATTCTAATAATATATTTTCTTTACTATCACTTTTTATAAATTTAACACATCCTTGCTGAATAAAAGTATTGATTTTATTTAAAAAAAGAAAGAAAAACAATTACTGACCCCAAATTACTGACCAGTAGTGTATATTGTTATTACAAAATATTTATATTTTAAAAACATAGCTTCTTTTTTTTTTTTATTCATCAAAGTATCCTAAAAAAGTATCACATGTTCTGAAAAAATATTAAGCAGCAGAACTGTTTCCAACTTTGATAATGAATCATCATATTAGAATGATTTCTAAAGGATCATGTGATAATGATCCTAAAAATTCAGCTTTGCATCACAGAAATAAATGATAATTTAAAGTATAATAAATTTAAAAACAATTTTTTTAAGTTGCAATAATATTTCACAATATTACTGTTTTTTCTGTATTTTTGATCAAATAAATGCAGGCTTGATGAGCAGAAGAAACTTCTTTCAAAAACATTAAAAATAGTAATGTTTCCAAACTTTTGGTCTGTACTGTACATATAAGTGAAGCTATGATTTAGAGAGTTTAATCAAATCTTGTCATTTATTTCTAACCATGAAATCTACTAGCAATTTTTGAGTAAAAATTGTTTCAAAATAAATACATTTGAAATCTGAATCAGTTAAATTAAGTATGTATCCACCTTTTTCTTCAACGGGAATTAAGCCTGGGTGAGATTTCCATTTCATTAGCCGCTATAGGTTAATAACGTGGAGAATAACAATACAAACCAGTGTAATAACAGTACAAACCAGTGTGTTCTTTAGATAACAGATTAAAATAATATGATAGGACACATCAAGTGTCAGTATCAAGCAGCAAAACTAATTGTTTTTACAGCTAAAATAGCTGGACATGAATGAGACCGGAAGATAGACCCATAGAATTTACAAATGAAGGCCCTCAATCTGTCGTTGACAAATTTGGAAACGGAGGTGAACCCAAATCTTTTTTTTTTCTTTTTTTCAATTTATGCTTTGAATCAAGTCCTCTTTTGTGTGTGTGTGTGTGTGTGTGTGTGTGTGTGTGTGTGTGTGTGTTCAGGTGGCAAACTTACAAAATAGCCAAGTCTTGAACCGCTCCAATTAAGGAAATTATATAAAACATTTTTCCCAAATTTGTCCTGAATGACGATTGAAAGTTTCAATAAATAAATAAAAATCAGTTGTTGTTCAGATTGGCTTTTGGTTTTTAAGTCATTTCAACTTAAATCTCTTCTAACTTTATCTTATCTAACTTTAAAAAAGGAAGGTGAAATTGTTACTAATAATTGTAAAATGTTACAATTATTTTGATTAACTTAAAGTAATAATAAAAAAACTTTTAACGTTTGAATGAAATTAATTGAATTAAAACAAATAAATGTAATCTCTTCTTTAGATTTAAAATATAAACCTTGTTCATTAGTGAAATTACAGTACAAGGAAGAAACATTCTAAGAATGTCATGACTTGCAGAATTGTGGATTTGGCACTTGGTTTGACAAACTTCTTGTGAAAAGCATCATCTTCTAAATTTGCTTCATGTGTCACCCTCACACTTTCAGTCTTACTCGGCTTCATTTCACACACGCTCACAGACAGATCCCAAGGGAGGACCTGCGTGCAGTTTTCTCAGCAGCTGCCACACGTTTCCTTTTCTCTGAAACTGTTACACTGCTGAAGCTCTCACCATAAAACATCAGCACAAACACAAAAATATCTAGCACCAGAAAAATATATATAAACTAACAGTGTGGAAAAACTACATGGCAATTAGTAGAGACCAAAAACAACATTCACTGTATTCCATGTTTAGATAAGATGTTAAATAAATATTTAAACATCTACACATACCCACAATTACAAAAACTATTGCTTCAATTCACACAGTTATGTATAAAAATGGGTTATCTATCACAGTAGTTCATATAAACCAAGTTATACTTATAAGTATAACTTGGTTTATATGAACTACTGTGATAGATACCCCATTTTTCTTTTCAAATATTATATTTACTGTTGTCCAGACAAATATCAGCACTCGACTAGCTCCTCTGTCTTTACCTTCATGGATGGCCTTGCTTGTGGTGTTCATCCTGAAACATCAGAGAGAAAACCGTGTGATGTTCACGCAAAGATGGGCAAACCAGAACTGAGAGTATTAGGGAGGAGGAGAAGGAGAGACGAGGCGCAAGAGAAGAAAAGAAGGAGTAACAGAGACAAACAGCAAATGTAAAAAAGGAGAAGTGAGAAAGTAAACATGTCATAAACAATCAGTCTTTTTATACCAAGTACTATGATAATGACCAACATTAAGGGTGCTTTCACACCTGCCTCATTTAAATACAGCAGAGTAGTAGTCCTAGTTATTCAGCTACAGCTCTGCAGAGTTCAAAATTGAGCCAGTTTTATTCCTCATAAGAATATTTGTTGTTGTCAGCCACATGTGCTTACATACAGGTAAATAAAAAACTGAAATAATGATAAATTAAAATATGTTGTACCTAAAAGTAAAAAAAAAAAAAAAAAAAACGTACTGTACTTAAATGCAAAGAAAAACTTTACTCAAATAAAGATTAAATTAAAATGTAACGTGTTTTAACATTAACTGATATTTAATTGATTCTTCTGCATACCCCACTTTGAGAACCACAGACGTAGCTTATATGCTTAGCATTTTTATGCAAATATAATAATTAAAGTATCATATATAGTGCTGTATTAAAATTGATTTGTCACCATTAATCGTATCCAAAATAAAAGTTTGTGTTTAAATATATGTGTGGGTGTACTATGTATATTTATAGATATAAATACACACACATACATGTTTAAGAAATGTACCGTATTTTTCGGACTATAAGTCGCACCTGAGTATAAGTCGCATTTATTTAGAACCAAGAACCAAAAGAAAACATTACCGTCTACAGCCTTCATATCTCTCGGTTCATGTCAAATTAATTTTGATAAATAAGTCGCAGCTGACTATAAGTCGCAGGACCAGCCAAACTATGAAAAAAAGTGTGACTTATAGTCCGGAAAATACGGTATGATATATGATTATTTTTATTTATTTATTTATTGCATTATTTTATTGTCATGCATAATGAAACTCTATTCTGAGCTGTATTCTTAGATTCCTGTACCTCAGATTCCCTGTAGTTTCTAGACCATAAGACACTAAAGGTTTGGATGGAGACTGTCTGCGTGACAGAGTATAGATACACGGCCTTCAAGTTTCAATGACGCATTTTGTCCACAGTCTATGATTTCATCACTTCAAATTAACCAGTTAGCTCACTTCTCAACCTCTAATCTATAATGAGCACTGAGTTTATGCCTTAAAGATCTACATCACTTACACCCCTTAAAACATCTGCTCACACACACAGTAAACACATGCACAAACATCATGAATCATCAGGTCAAGCATGCCGGAGCGGCCTTCAGCGAGGTAATGCTTGAGCTCCTAGACAGACCAAAACAACACACATGCAGAAATATATATCAACACAAATATACATGCAGAAGCCCAAACAAGAGAGAGGTCATTAGCATTTTAACATTTCATGATAATTACTCTCAAAATTCATTTGGATTTAGAGGTAATAGTTATTTAGGATATTATTTGAAATTAACTCTTTAGAAAAGATTAATTAATCAGTTCATTAATACATTTTAATATGTAATGCATTCATAATTTAATCATTTTTTTGTTTGTATTTATTCAATATTAATTTCTCATTTTCTGCAATTAAGAGATTCCATGGACGTTAAAGGTTCTTCATGGAACCATGCAAATTAAAGAAATGTGATAAATTTGTGAATTAAAAATTCCTAAACCACTGGTTGATTTAATTGCTTATGATATAAAATGAAATATTAAAGAAAATGTTTTTAATGTTGTGTAACCTATTAACTTCTAATAATTTCTTCTAAGTAGTCATCCCTATCTCTGTATTTTCCTATTTGTTTTATTAATATACAGCAGGTTTATTTCTGACAGGTTTCGTTTTAACTGAGCCGTTTAATAAATTAATTTAAATTATTGGCAATCATTTGATTGAATACTGAATAATTATCATTATTAATTAAAATAACAACATGCCATTAATATAGCTAATAATTTATTAGTACATTATATTAATTAAATGATAGTATTGTAAATATAATATTATAATAATTTTATACATGCCATTTATTTATTTTTATTTTTGTTCCTTTTAACAATATTATATTTTTGTTCTGTTTTTCCTTTTAAGTTCAACCCTTGGTTAATTGTTTCCCTTTATTTCTTTTTATTCTTAATTTTAACGTTTGGTTAAATTTCAACCCTTTGGTTATAAACAGCATGCTTAAAATGTTTGTTTCTTTCTCCACTGGTGCTCATTAATGTGCTTTTTAGGACTCCTTATGTATTAGACAGAAAATGTATTTCATTTAAATGAACTATACTGCTTGAGCAAACAAACTTCAACAACAGAACAACTGCAGCATAGCCTCAAATAATCTGATGTGTGGTTTTGGTAATGAAGAGAGTTTGTTTGCTCGCTCTATTTTTCTTAATGTGTGATATTGTGAACGTGAGAGTTTAGCTGTCTGACACAGGTAAGAGGTTGGCGGGAAACGACGGCCAAGTTTAGCTACAGGGCTGTTCCCAACAGTAATGACGCAGGTGCGAGGGGTTTGTGTCTGACGGTAAAGCCAGGACCCAGGAGCTCACGTCTGTCCTTTGATATTAATGTGCATTGAAAACAATGTGTAGCCTCAGTGCACACGGAGAGGCTGAGATAAAGTAACCTGCGCTTAACTTTGTTAGTGTCAGTGGCTTACAGATGCACACAAGTGAATGAACGGCCCTCTGTTGTCATGTTAGATAAGTTTCTGTGCTACATTTGACTTGTTACATCCTCTTCTTGTCTAGGGATGAAATTGGATTAATATATGCTACTAAAGAGATCTAAAAATGTATCAGCAAAAGTAATAAAACTACAGCCGGTACAACAGGCTTTCTTAAAGAAACACTAATGCTTTGAGTAAACAATAGTCACAATAGAACAGTCCATTCTTAGGCTGTCAGTTGATTCATTTTTTTTTTTTTTTTATAAAATCACAAACTAAATTTGACTGTGAAATAGCCCCCCAAAAGATCATTCAAACCTATTATTGTATTAAACTTTTAGGCTACAATGGCCTAACATTAAGTATGGATTCTATGAAACATAAAAGAAGATAATTTGAGAAACGTCTCAGTAATTTTTGTTCATGCAATGAAAGTCATATTGACCAAAACAGCTTAGTTAAACAGTATTTAAAATACCTTATTTTATGTTGTGCAAAAGAAAGTAAGTCATTCAGGTTTGAAACAACATGGGGATGAGTAAATAATTTAAAATTATTATTATTATTATTATTTTATATAAATGAAATGTAACCCTTAAGAAGAAACTGAAACTACCAGCAGATGGCGGTAAATCTCTTTATGAGTCGATTCAGAAAACGGTTCTGCGGTGACTTTTTAGGCAATATTTTCTTTGACAAAATTGAACAAAACGCACAATATTGTTTTTAAATTTTGCACAACATTAACTTTTTATCTACTGGATTATTGTATAAATTCACATGTGCACTCGTGTTCTGCGTGAAAAAAAAAAAAAAAAAAAAAACGGAAATCCTGTGATATTGCTTATCATGAAATAAATATGATACAAAAACTCATTTTTTTGCCCCAATATCTTGCATTTTTAGGGCACAACTGCATATATGGAGTGGTTGTCCTGCATCATATTAGTCAACTGTATGAAATGTAAGATTCTGGGGCCATATATATGGTATATATATATATATATATATATATATATATATATATATATATATATATATATATATATATATTGCAATTAATTAATTCATGATTTTAATGGTTTTATACAATTACAAATACAACCAAAGGATACATTATGATAAATATTATTAATGATAATATCAAAGGTTAGTATAAAAAACAAAATGTTTAATTATACATTTTACAGCGTTCATATTTTTCATACATTGTTTTGAGATATTTTTGAGCTATGTCCTAAAATTAAAATTAATTTAAATATACATATTTCTTATGATCTGTGTCCGCGGTTTAAAACACCATTGGAGCGCTTGTGTTTTAGCCACGCCTCCTCATCAGCTGACAGCGCGCGTGACGCATTTGCTGACTTCCTAGCGAGCACGACACAAGCGACCGGAGCATCAGAGTAAAAGTATGCGAATTAACGGTAAGTGTGTTTATTAAACTACAGGCGGGGATCATGTCCCTCTCATGAACTGGTATCTGTAAGATGAGTAAATGAAGTGTTTGATCCGTGCTTCCGGTGTTTTCGTTTACCTTCTGCTGTAACAGTGTATCGTTAACTGTGTAAAAGCACCACTTGTTGTCTTAAAAACAGTGTCATTATGTGCTGAATAATAATAAGTAAGAAAAATAATTATAATCCAGATGTTCACAGATCTGGTTGTCCGTTTACATGGGAGGTTTCTTTCTGTGGAAATATGTTTGACAGTACAAAGTTAAATACTATGTCATAAAAAAAAGAGATAAAATCTGTTCAAAGGGGCAATGATTGTTAGGTCATTGTATTTCATGGATGTCAAGTCAGTTTGTTTGTATAGAACTTTTAATACAAAATTTAAAAGTACCTATTTTTGTTACCATAATTATATAGGGTGCTAAATGTAGTATATTAGCCCATATAAAGTGTGCATCATACAAGTTTTTATTTTTATTAATATTATTTTATGGAAGTACTTTCGGTTTTGCTTGCAGTCTGTTTGGGTTTGAGATGTCCAGTTAATAAATAAAATAAAAATTATTAATTTAAAAACCTTACAATACGCCATTCAATTTTTTAAGTTGACACAAATACATAATAATCACGTTTTGTTTTCTTATGGACGTATTTCCTGTTTTTATGTGGTTTTTATCAAGATGTCCAGTCGATAAAGTCAAACCAGGATGATCCACTAGCAAGACCTGATAGTTCTGGTTTCTCTTACAGGGTGTTTTTAAGTGTCAGGGTGGGATTTCGGGAGAGATGCCATCCAATAAGAGTATTTCAGATGGCCCGATCACACAGTTTGTGAACTGCAGGATACTGAAGGATCACAAGCTGCAATGGTAACACATGAGGACACACCTCTGATTTCTTTACAGTTATAATTATCATTTTCTTAACGTAAGAAGTTTGTTGCAAACAGTACAGATTCACATGCATTCTCACATATTAGACTGGCCTTTACAATGTTGGATGACATAAATGTTAAAGACTTGGTTTAATTATAAAAGCTGGTTAAAACATTATGAGCTGGAATTGATTCCTGATGAAATCTGCACATTTTCTACAGTGATTCTGAAGGAAAATCTGTGTGTTTCTAGGGAAGACCTGTGGGTTCGTGAGGGCAAGATTTTGAACCCGGAGAAGCTGTTCTTCGATGAGGAGGGTTTTGCGGATCACAAAGTTGACTGCGAGGATAAAATCATTGCACCTGGATTCATAGATGTACAGATAAATGGTAAACAAGTCTCTGAAACCAGCATAAGTCTAATGTAGAAGTACACATTGGGCTGACATTGTTGCATTCACCAGTTTATCTAAAAGTATCTGTGTGCATACTTGTAATGCTAAGCTCCTCCCCTCTTCTCACTCATAGGTGGATATGGCATCGACTTCTCCCTGGCCAGCAGTGACATCAGAGGAGGCGTGGCTCTGGTGGCCAAAAAGATTTTAGAACACGGTGTCACTTCCTTTTGCCCGACCCTTGTCACGTCTCCAGCAGACATATACCATAAGGTACAATCTATAAATCAATAATCACACCTCATTAGTCTTTTGGATGCTCAAACACGCACATAAATACACCTCTGTTCTTTTTCCTTGAGATTTTATAGTATCTGATATTGTATCTAAAATAAAATGTGTTGGAATAATTATGTTTTTGTGCTCTTATGCTCACCAAGACTGCATTCATTTGATCAAAAATACAGTAAAAACTGTAATATTGTAAAGAAGACTGCATTTTCTGATCAGACATACAGTAAAAATAGTAATATTATGGCAAAATCTGCATTTATGTGATCTAAAATACAGTGAAAGTAGTTATTTTATGACCAAGGCTGCATTTATTTGATCAGAAATACAGTAAAAACAGTAATATTCTGACCTAGGCTGCATTTATTTGATCAGAAATACAGAAAAAAATTATATTATGACCAAGGCTGCACTTATTTGATCAGAAATACAGTAAAATTTGTAATATTCTGACCAAGGCTGCATTTATAAGATTAAACATACAGTAAAAACAGTTATATTGTGAAATATTATTACAATTTAAAATGACTGTGTCTGTTTGAATGTCTTTTAAAATGTAATTTATATCTGTGATGTAAAAGCTGAATGTTTCAGCATCATTGCTCCAGTCTTCAGTGTCACATGATCCTTCAGAAATCACTCTAATATGCTGATTTGAGGCTACTAGCACCAGTAATGATGCTGTTTCTCTCCACAGGTCATTCCTGAGGTCAAAGTTCAGGATGGAGGACCTGAGGGGGCGGGAGTTTTAGGTAAGGTGTACACAGATGTAGTGTGCACTGTGCACACAAAATAAATAGACTTTATTTACTTTATTAAAATGTCTGTTGACCAGGATTATTAAAGTAAAGCTACTAAAACTACAAAAATATTTTTTGGTACTTGAAATAAAATAAACGTTAAATGAAATAAAGTACTATATAAAAGCATTTTTTTTTTTTAGTTTAAATTGATTTACCAAAATAACTGAAATAAAAATTATATATATATATATATATATATATATATATATATATATAAACATATTTTTGACAAAAACAGACAAGAAAATTACTAGACCTAGAAAAGCAGAAAATGTAAAAAATAAAAACATTGATTAAAAACCATATTAGGACCTCAGTTATAATACTTAAACTAACACTGGTGTTGGCATTTCTGTAGTTACATTGATATTTTATTTCATATTTGATTTGATTAGACTTTTAGTAATGATTTTACCTCCCGGTTGTTTCAGGTATTCATCTGGAGGGGCCGTTCATCAGTGAAGAGAAGAGAGGCGCTCACCCTCCGAAGTTCCTCCGCACTTTTAAAGCAGGTGGCGTGGCCGACCTGATGGAGACATATGGTCACCTGGACAATGTCGCCATGGTAACCCTCGCACCAGAACTAGCCAATAGCGCGGCAGCAATCCGTGAACTGTCAGGAAGAGGCATTGCAGTGTCACTCGGTGCGTATGTCATTTCTTATTTTATTTCTAACTAGTTTTTTCAACTGGCTGAGCATTTCTAAAGTGTTTCTCTGTCCAGGTCACTCTATGGCTGATGTCTCTCAGGCTGAAGAGGCTGTTCAGCATGGAGCCACATTCATTACACATTTATTTAATGCCATGTTGCCTGTTAGTATCACACACACATTAATGGAAAGGCATGCACACACACATATGCACATTCAGTGATTAGCAGGCAATTGCACACAAGTACATGTTTAAAATAACATCATATTTCTAGTATGCTACCATACCATGAAAATAAATAAATTAAATCGTTTAAAAAATGAATATGCATACCGTGAATGATTCATACTATTTTTTTTGTTATAGTTTCATCATCGAGACCCGGGCATTGTGGGATTGCTCACAAGTGATCGTGTTCCACCAGGTCGGACTGTTTACTACGGTATGATCGCAGATGGGATACACACACACCCTGCAGCGCTGCGCATTGCACACAGAGCCAATCCCGCAGGTATTCACAAACACACACAAAACTACAAACCTGTACCTAGTAATGACTATTTATGACAATACAAAATAGTTTAATGAAATGCAGTAAAGTTTTTCACTGTAGTAAAGTTATTCTGTGTGTATGTGTGTTGGTGGCAGGGTTGGTGTTGGTCACTGATGCTGTGATGGCGATGGGCCTTCCTCCTGGTCGACACACACTCGGACAGCAGCAGATAGACATCCAGGGGCTTCACGCTTACGTTGTAGGTCTGTGTCACCTTCTATCTGCTTTCAGTGTGCAGCAAGTTAACCCTTAAACTGACAGTTGAAGCAGTTTTGAGCTTGTCAATTTCTATTTACCTTTTTCCCTTTCCCATATACAGGTACTGTACATCTAAAAAAAAAAAATTATATCATGGAGAAGTCCTTTATTTTTTGTAATTTAATTCAATTCTATTGATATTAATAATAAAATTCAAACTTTCTTATATTCTAGATTCGCTGCACACAAACTGAAATATTTCAAGGTTTTTTGTTTTAATCCTGATGGTTACGATTTACAAAAAATTCAGTATCTCAGAAAATTAGAATATTCCATTTTGAGCTTGATTAGTTTGATTAATTTTGAGTATAAATACTGGGTACCTATTGGGCTAGTTTAGAACATGCAACCACAATTATGGGAAAGAGTACTGACAAGGAGGGTAAGCCACAGAAGGTCATTGCTTAAAGGGCTGGTTCTTCACAGAGTGCTGTATCAAAATATATTCATAGAAAGTTGACTTGAAGGAAAAAGGTGGTAGGAAAGGTGCAAAAGCAACAGGGATGACCACAGCCATGGGAAGATTGTCAGGAAAGCCGATTCATGAACTTGGGAGAGCTTCACAAGGAGTGGACTGAAGCCGGAGTCAGGGCATAAAGAGTCACCAAACTCAGACAGTCTTCAGGAAGAGAGCTACAGCTGTCACATTCCTAGAACCAATCCACTCCTGAACCAGAAAAATACCGACAGAAGCATTTCACCTGGAGTAAGGAGAAAAAGACCTGGACTATTGCTCAGTGGTTCACAGTCCTCTTTCCAGATAAAAGTACATTTAGCATTTCATTTGGAAATCAAGGTCTGGTGTCTGAAGGAAGACTTGAGAGGCACAGAATCCAAGCTGCTTGAAGTCCAGTGTGAAGTTTCTGAAGTCAGAGAACTAAGTCTTGGAGAACTTAAATTATTCAATTACTTTAATTATTTCTGTTTGGTAAATCTGTTTTTTGATTGATCTTTGAGGAAATATTCACATTTTTTGAGATACTGAATAAGCTGTAAGTCATAACCATAAGAATTCAAACAAAAAAGTCTTGAAATATTTCAGTTTGTGTGCAATGAATCTAGAATATAAGAACGAACTTTAAAATATACAAAAAAATAAAGAACTTCTCCATGATATTCTGATATTTTGAGATGTACAAAGTCAGTTTAGAAAGTGAAAGTCATTTCAAACCATACCGAAAGGTTTGAGTTGAATGTTTTGTAATTATACTGTTGCTGATTGTATGGTTGTTTTAGAGTATTTTTTTAATTGTTTAGTCTAATTGTTTAAATATTATGTTATTTAAACAACTGAACAATAAGGTGCAGAGTTACAATAATAAAGAAAAAAAACATATTTTTAATGATTATATTTTAAAATGTAATTTATTACTGTTATGCAGGATTTCTTAAGTGTTCAGTGTCACATGATCCTTTGCTTTACTCTTTGATAAATATAAAGCTCCAAAGAACAGCATTTATTTGAAATAGAAATCTTTTGTAACATCATAAAGGTCTTTACAGTCAATTTTGTTAAATTTGATTAGATTAGATTAGATTAGATTAGATTAAACTTTATTGTCATTGCACATGTTAGGTACAGGGCAACGAAATGCAGTTAAGCATCTAGGCAAGGCAAGGCAAGTTTATTTATATAGCACATTTCATACACAATGGTAATTAAAAGTGCTTTACATAAGAGAAAGTAAAATAATCATGAAGAACAAAAATAAAACAAGCAATTTTAAAACTTAGAAAATTTTTTTAAAAATGGACTTATTTAAAGTCAGAATCCTGGCAGCAGTGTTGTGGATGAGCTGCAGCTGTCTAATGGTCTTTTTGGGAAGGCCGGTGAGGAGCCCATTACAATAGTCCACCCTGTTGGTGATAAAGGCATGAACAAGTTTCTCCAAGTCTTGGCTGGAAACAAAACTTTTAATTCTTACAGTGTTTTTTAAATGATAGTACCGTATTTTTCGGACAACTACGGAAAAATACGTCATGATGAGGAAAAAAAACATATATAAGTCACACTGGACTATAAGTCGCATTGATTTAAGAAGCAAGAGAAAACATTACCGTCTACAGCAGCAAGAGGGCACGGCTGTAGACGGTAATGTTTTCTCTTGGTTCATTTCACTTGGTTCATGTCAAATTAATTTTATTAAATAAGTCGCACCTGACTATAAGTCGCAGCACCAGCCAAACTATGAAAAAATGTGCGACTTATAGTCCGAAAAATACGGTATGCTGATTTAGTTGGTGTGCTTTGACATGACTACTGAAACTAAGGTCTGTCTCCAGTCTCCTTATAGTCCGGAAAATACGGTATGCTGATTTAGTTGGTGTGCTTTGACATGACTACTGAAACTAAGGTCTGTCTCCAGAATCACACCAAGTTTCCTGACTTGATTTTTAGTTGTTTGACTCCTAGAGTCAAGGTATGCATTCACCTTGAAAACTTAATCTTTGTTTCCAAATGCAATGACTTCAGTTTTTTCCTTGTTTAATTGAAGAAAGTTCTGGCAAATCCAACTATTAATTTAATCAATACATTGGCAGTGGGAGTCAATGGGGCTGTAGTCATTTGGAGATAAGGCTAGGTAAATCTGGGTCTCATCAGCATAGCTGTGATTTGGTAATTTGGTTCTTTCTCATTATTTGACTTAGTGGGAGCATATACAGGCTAAACAAGAGCGGTGCAATAATTGAGCCTTGTGGGACTCCACATGTCATGGACGTCCACTTAGACTTATGCTCTCCTAGACTCACACAATAGCCTCTCCCTTCTAAGTATGACCTGAACCATTTGAGTACCATCCCAGAAAGTGCAATAAGCAGTAAGTACAGAATATACAAGGTCTACAATATGTTACAAATGTACAATAAATATACAGATCAGGCAGTATCATGGACATAATTTACAGATTTTAAATACTATCAGCATGATATACAGGATAGGTGTACTATGAACATACTATACAGATGGATTATGTAAAAGTGTATGTACACTATAGGCAGAAACTATGAACATATGAACATAATTTATACTATTGCAATGGACAGTAAAGTGCATAGAAAATATTTCAGTGTACAAATGGATAACTCAGTATTCTGGATGAACAGACATTAGTGCAAGTAATAACAAGTTTACTGTTTTTTGCTTGTTTGTAAATAAATCAATCAGATGTAGTGATGAGGAGGGGTGAGGAGTCTGTGTGTATGGTGTGTGTGTGGGGGGCGGGGGTGGTGTTGGGGGGTCAAAGGGCAGGGTTCAGTAAGTAGACAGCTGTAGGGAAAAAGCTGTTCCTGAATCTGTTGGTCCTTGTCCCGAGGATCCTGAAGCGCCTCCCAGAGGGCAGGAGGTTTCTGTCCTTTCTTAACTGAAAGTATTAATTTCTTTAAAAAAAAACACATACTGACCCCAAACTTTTGTATGTTAGTGTATATTCAGCTTAAAATTTATTTGATTGATCCATATTATATTGTATTATTTTGTGATATTTTATTATGTATTTTATTGGGTTTTTCATGGTATTATTATTTACTGCTCTCAATTATAAGATGATTTTGAGTGTTTTGTTTACACAGATTTGTGGTTCTATACAATAGCATAGCATGTTTTTATTCATTCATTCTTGATTTCAGGCACTACAACTTTGAGTGGCAGCATTGCGACCATGGACATGTGTGTGAGACACTTCAGAGAGGCATCAGGTCAGTGTGTGTCAAGTGTGTCTGATTACACTTACCCAGAGGAACTGGCTGGAGGTTATTCCATTATAGGACAATGTGTGTCCATCATAGAAGTTTTATATGTGTGTGTGTGTGTGTGTGTGTATGTGTGTGTAGGTTGTACAGTAGAAGCTGCATTAGAAGCTGCATCGCTGCATCCTGCTCAGATGCTGGGCATCAGTCACAGGAAGGGAACGCTGGAGTATGGCACTGATGCAGGTATAAATGCTTCTTTTGGGGGCTTATTTTAAATTTTATTTTATTTTATTTATTTTATTTTTTTTATTGACGGTTGCTTCTTAAAGGAATAATTCACTCAAAAATGACAATTTGTTGAAAATCTACTCACCCTGTAGCACTCAAGATGTAGATTAATTTTTTCTTCCTCAGAACAGATTTGGAGAAATTTAGCATTACATCACTTGCTCACCAAAGGATCCTCTGCAGTGAATGGGTGCCATCAGAACGAGAATCCAGACATTATGGATTTGTTTCTTACAAACACAGATTTTCACTACACCAGATATTGACCAATGGACTGGAGTGGTGTGGATTACTTGTTGATTATTGTGATGTTTTAATCATTCCGATGGCACCCATTTACTGTAGAAGATCCATTGCTGAGCAAGTGATGTAATGCTAAATCTTCCTCCAAATCTGTTTTGGTTAAAAAAAAAAAAAATCCTTTACGTCTTCGATGACCTGAGGGTGAGTAAATTTTTAGGTGAATTACTCCTTTAACCTCATACACAATATTCAAAAAATCTTGTGTTAGTAGCATATCACAGCATTTCCACTTTTGCTCTGATTTCCTTATGTCATCAAATGTGTTCCTCTTTGTTGGAGAAGAATATACAGGTGCTGGTAATATAATTAGAATATCATCAAAAAGTTGATTTATTTCACTAATTCCATTCAAAAAGTGAAACTTGTATATTATATTCATTCATTACACACAGACGGATATATTTCAAATCTTTATTTCTTTTAATTTTGATGATTATAACTGACAACTAAGGAAACTCACAAATTCAGTATCTCGGAAAATTTGAATATAACTTAAGACCAATACAAAGAAAGGATTTTTAGAAATCTTGGCCAACTGAAAAGTATAAGCATGTACAGCACTCAATACTTAGTTGGGGCTCCTTTTGTCTGAATTACTGCAGCAATGCGGCGTGGCATGGAGTTGATCAGTCTGTGGCACTGCTCAGGTGTTATGAGAGCACAGGTTGCTCTGATAGTGGCCTTCAGCTCTTCTGCATTCTTGGGTCTGACATATCACATCTTCCTCTTCCCAATACCCCATAGATATTCTATGGGGTTAAGATCAGGCGTGTTTGCTGGCCAATTAAGAACAGAGATACCATGGTCCTTAAATCAGGTACTGGAAGCTTTGGCACTGTGTGCAGGTGCCAAGTCCTGTTGGAAAATGTAATCTGCATCTCCATAAAGTTGGTCAGCAGCAGGAAGCAGGAAGTGCTCTAAAACCTCCTGGTATATGGCTGCGTTGACCTTGGACCTCAGAAAACAAAGTGGACCAACACCAGCAGATGACATGGCACCCCAAACCATCGCTGACTGTGGAAACTTTACACTGGACCTCAAGAAACGTGGATTGTGTGCCTCTCCTCTCTTCCTCCAGACTCTGGGACCCTGATATCCAAAGTAAATGCAAAATTTACTTTCATCAACATGAATGAACATAACTTTGGACCACTCAGCAGCAGTCCAGTCCTTTTTGTCTTTAGCCCAGGAGAGACGCTTCTGACACTGTCTATTGTTCAAGAGTGGCTTGACACAAGGAATGCAACAGCTGAAACCCATGTCTTGCATACGTCTGTGTGTAGTAATTCTTGAAGCATTGACTCCAGCTGCAGTCCACTCTCTGTGAATCTCCCCCAGATTTTTGAATGGGTTTTGTTTCACAATCCTCTCCAGGGTGTGGTTATCCCTACTGCTTGTACACTTTTTTTTTTTTCTACCACATCTTTTCCTTCCCTTCACCTCTCTATTAATGTGCTTGGACACAGAGCTCTGTGAACAGCCAGCCTCTTTTGCAATGACCTTTTGTGTCTTGCCCTCCTTGTGCAAGGTGTCAATGGTTGTCTTTTGGACAACTGTCAATTCAGCAGTCTTCCCCATGATTGTGTAGCCTACAGAACTAGACTGAGAGACCATTTATAGGCTTTGCAGGTGTTTTGAGTTAATTAGCTGATTAAAGTGTGGCACCAGGTGTCTTCAATATTGAACCTTTTCACAATATTCTAATTTTCTGAGATACTGCATTTAGGATTTTCCTTAGTTGTCAGTTACAATCATCAAAATTAAAAGAAATAAAGATTAGAAATATATCAGTTTGTGTGTAATGAATGAATATAATATATAAGTGTCACTTATTAAATGGAATTAGTGAAATAAATAAACTTTTTGATGATATTCTAATTATATGACCAGCACCTGTACTACATATTCTAGAATATATGAAGATTAAAAAAACTTTTTTGTATTTAAATGTAAAATTTATGGTAAAATTATTTTTTTTTATATTATCCATTGGATAGATGATGTGTTCACAATAAAGTGTTTTTGATGTGAAATGCACAGTTATGCATTTTGTTTTGTAGACTTTGTAGTGCTCGATGACACACTGACAGTCAGGGAAACCTACATTGCTGGACAGCAGGTCTGGAGGAAGTGACATCATCTGGAGGACTGTCTTCTGCTGGGATCATTAAAGATTTTTTTTTTTATTAGAATTTCTTTCTCTCTTTGGACTTGGAACCAAAAAGGCAAATTACTGCCAATACATATGTGTTATTCTCATTAAATTGAATTATATTGATTAATTCCATCCTGAATAAAAAAAAACATACTCCCTATATATATATATATATATATATACACAATCACTGTTATGACACTTTTTATGCACCTCTACTGTAGCAGAATGTATCTTGGGGGCCTTTTAAAAAGAGCCAGAATCTTTTTTTTTTTTTCTCCACATACAGTGTGTATGGATTTCTAACACAAATCTAACTTGTTTAAATGTGTAACCCAACAGTAAAAAAAATCTCAAGGGTCCAGTTATTTCAGTAATGACCTACATAATTCAGTGCCCTCAATCTAATGTGAAACTGGACAGTTTAACCAACTGATTTCCTCAATGTTTCTTTTCTATTCTTTTTATCCAGTTAACATTTTTAAGCTTTTAGAATTTTTAGGTATAATAAAAATGTTCCTTTATTAATAAAAATGTATGTTTGTGAGTCTGAATGAGGAAGACGCACATATAATGGATGTATTTAAGATATCCAGCTTACTTGAATTGATTATCTGTTTAGTTCAATGCATCTTTAAAATTCAATGTTCAAAAACCCAACAATAAAACCTAACAAAGCATTAGTTCATATGTTTTAACAGCACAACTGTATAAGAAAAAATGACCTCAATCTCGCAATAAAAAGCAGCTTCTATTAAAAAACATTGCTCAAGTTAATGGGTGAATGGCTTGGCTTCTGGTTTTTTTCAAACTGAGTAAAACTCCTCTAATTTGGTCCTCTAAACAACAAATCTTAGTCCGGTTCTTCAAGTCAAATGCACATGGTGTGTGTCCACCATATCAGTCTTCACCCCAGAAATGCTGAAATTAAGATGCTGATGTCCACACTTAGAGTTACATCCCATCAACAACCATGCAGTTTTATCTCTGTATTTATCATGTATTTAACAATATTCAGTAAATTTATAATTGCACTGTAACAAGGACATAAAGAGTAACCAAAAACAGCTTGAATATCTTATATTTTATTTAGATGTTTCATTATTTTTATTATTTGTTTTATTAATCTGTACTGTTCATCCATGCACACAATCATATAGATTTTTTATATATTATAATTTGACTTCTTTTTATTTTTACTACTTGCATTATTTAAATGTATCCCACTCAAATTATTATAATAAGTATTAATAGTATTTGCACAGGCGGTGGCTGTGTTTCTGTCATCTGATCTGAGCAGGAATGATGATCCAGCTCTCCTGGCTCTGTCCCGAGAGTTAGGCTGCTCTGGCCGGGTCAGCCGCAGGTAAGTACACCTGTGCCCTCATCAGTCCTCTGGATGTCATCAAAATCAGATTTCAGGAAATAACTTCCATTTCACTGAGCCAAAGGTCTCTTGAGTTTCCTAACTGTTTTTTCTGTACATATCAATTAAATGAAAACATAACTATTAACACATTAAACTAAAGCTGTTTTCATCCATAGCTGACACCATAGTCCCGGTTCTAGTAGGCTACATCTGGTTTGGCTGCACTGCGCATGCTCACTTCAAAGAGGCCTGTTTATTTGCTTTAAACTGGTTGTAAATGCACAGTGTTTTTGTGCTTCTTTCGTTTGTTTTGTAGTTTCTCTGCTGTAGCAACTGAGGGACAGGCCTCTAGGTGGCAGTGTGTTACACTTTTTCAAATCTTCACATTCACATCAGGTTTTGTGCATGCTGCAGTTGCAGGTGGAGCAGGTGTCCTCGAGGAGTCATCAGGGGAAGTACTGGGGTTTATGACTGAAGAAGGACTTCCTGCTTTCTGGAAAGGTCACAGTCCTGCCCAGCTGCTGTCTTTGTGTTATGGGGCAGTTCAAGGATGTGAAGATAAATAATATGTATTATAATATATGTAACATTTTCATGAGGCCAGAATAATCTTCTTGCTTAATTATTAAGCCATATAAAAATGTTTTTGACCTTAAAATGATCTTGAGATCTTGAAAACTGATCCAATTTTAAGGGTAGAAAAAGTTTCTCTTCTGTTCTATTTTGCTACAATTTTGTTGCAAAAATATTCTATTCTGTGGAAATAAATAAAGATACATTTTATCCTGATTTTAGTATTATTCATATACTACTATAGTAGTTATTCATATTTCTAATTGTTTTTTATTTTAACTTAAAAATATTTTAATGATTTTATTATGTACTTCTGTCATTTTCTATTTGTTTTATGTTTAATTGAGCTTTCGTTTATTTTCATTTCAGTGTTTTATTTGTTAATTTTGAATTGCTTATATATATTTCTTTATTTTAAGTTTTTGTAATATTGGTATGTGCTTGTGTCATTTTTATTTATTTTATTTGTTTTATTCAATTTCTAATTCATTTTTATTTCAGTTTTTGTTTTAGTCTTTTTAATAAACATATACTGATTTCAATTTGTCAAAACATTTAAGTGTTTCATTTATTATTTAGTGTTTTAATTATAGAGTTTTAGTTATACATTAAACTATAAAATAGTTTTACAAAAGAATACTCATTTCCTGTATTTTCTGTGCAGGTGCGGACATATCATGCATTTGCTGACAGCCTGGTGAGGATCGTCAGAGAGGAAGGGCCCGGAGTTTCTTTAAGGGTACGAGTACCTTCTTCTGGTACGGATTCTTCATCATTGCCATTGTCAGCTTCAAGAGCAGGAAATTTTGTCATAATGTCTGTATGTTTTGGTTTGCACTCTGCATTATGATCTATTTCATTGTTGTTATACATAACACTGGAAATCAGAATGTTTTAACTTTGCAGTTTTGCATTTCAAAAAAATGTCAAATACATACTCAATTTGGAGCATGAACTATTCAGTCATCTTTTCTACAGTTTCATTTCAGTTTTTTTGTTTGTGTGTGCTTTATGTCTTTGTTAAGGTTTTAGAACAGTGAATGGTCAAATATTTTATGGATTTTTAAAAAAATATGTATTTATGTTACATATTAACGGATGGTTGAATTTGGAGCAGTTCGAACCTCAGTGTTTCCTGTTACTCTGGCTTTATTTGTGCCCAATATTTATGTATTTTTTATTGTACTTTCTCACTGACATTAGTAAAAACTAACTCTCTTCCAAGGATCATAGTGGTTTTAATTTTACACCTGTGTACTCATATAGAAAAACACATTGCTTTCATATTACAAGAATTTATGGCAAACGTAAGATAAAAAAAATATATAATAAAAATTATTTTATATAAAAAAAACTTCTGCTTTAAGGTTTGGAGAATTAATGCAAAATATATTTATATATTAGATTACCTTTAGATTTAGATTCTTCAACAACATTAAAAAGCCACATAATGTCAATGTTAATGGACAAGGTCAGTCAATAAAATATGTTAGTTAATAAAAAAAAAATGTTACCATAAAAATGCATCCGTATTATAAAAAATAAAACACAGAGACAAGTTAAAAATATGTTTTCATTTTTTCAATATCTTTTCATCTTAAAATCAACAGGGTAAACTGGTTTTAGATTAAAACCAGCTACAAAATCTCAAAAACTTCTGATTGTCTCTGAATATTTCTCACATCATACAACCTTTCGGCTTTCTGTGAAAATGTACAACAACAGACAAAAATAAGATTGCTAACATATTGGTAACAAAAAATAAAAAGCACTGTACCAATTTACAGTCAAGTATATTATTGCGGAGTAACGTCAATCGATACCTTACTGTTGTACTGGAAGCACTTTATTTTACAGTACTCTACATACTATGTACTTATTATGGTAATTACAATACCTTTGTAAGGTACTAACCCTGAACCTACCCCTTAACCTAACCCTATACCATGTAGTTACCTTGTATTCCTAGAACTTTCTTGGATAAATACACTATAAGTACATGTAAGTACACATACTGTAAAATAAAGTGCAACTGTTGGACCGGTAGCAGGTTCTTCTTTTCTGTACATAATGTGACTGAATAGGGTGCGGCCACATTTACCTTTGAATAGTGAAATATGTCCGCTCTGTATACAATAACATCCTTACTCATGTTACATACATTATTTTTTCATGTTAAACCAAAGATATGGCATGGGTTACTCTTGCCCATGTTGGGTAAAGAATACTATTTTAACAGAGTAGGCCATATCTCCAATGTATACTAAGAAGTTAATGACGGTCATGAAGGTCACCACCACCAGATCATCCCATGGACAGCTTTTACAATCTGCTGGACGTGAGTTATTTTTAAATGCATACAGCGGCCAGATAACAACAGCAGTTGCGTACATAGCCACAGCCAGGATGTTGAAGCTAATGACTACATAGTCAAAAGAAAATGGAAAGATGGAAGCCAGTTTGGCGATGGTGACGAAAATAATCAGCAATGAAAAAATGAAGCATAAGGAGTAGACGGCCACGCACCACTCTGTTCCCGGAGACTTTCTATATTCGACGGGACTCAAAGACATAAATATGATGCAGGTGATGAATGTCTCCAGGATCTTGAGGAGACCGGGAACGGTGGTGAGAAAGCCGCTCGTTTCACAAGGCCTTTTGTGGACCAACCAGACCTCGCCGGCGTACAGCCCAAAACACAACCAGGACACCACAGACGCCCCGATCTGCCTGGAGTTGGAGGAGCTGGCGAAGAACGTGGGGTAGATGATCGCAATGGTGAACATCATAAGTGTAGCCAACATAGCAAAAGCCATGGTGAAGTCTTCCCAGGAAATGGGCACTTTGGTGTTCAGGTTGGTAAACTCCAAAATGAGGATCAGGAGGGTTGTGAAACAGCAGAAGCACCAGCAGAACATGCACCAAGCCCAATGGGACTTGGCTTCAGTCGGGATTCCCGCTGATGCCGCCAATGCAAAGCAGATGCATGTTAGAACCACCGCCACCATCCGAACAATGCCAATAGGCTGAATCAGTGATCTGAAATCCACATGCAACATGATGAAACTGTTTCAGGAATCCCAAAGCCTTTGTTTTTTTTTTCAGATGTCCAATGCTTCTGTTTTTTAGAAACTGGGTTACATTCTTCAAAGGATCTTTGTGCAGTTTCACCATGCCACAAATGTCAACAAATCCAGTCAAACTCGT
The DNA here is from genome assembly GCF_963082965.1 of Carassius carassius. Taxonomy (NCBI): domain Eukaryota; kingdom Metazoa; phylum Chordata; class Actinopteri; order Cypriniformes; family Cyprinidae; genus Carassius; species Carassius carassius. The sequence goes on along the minus strand of NC_081755.1, from coordinate 44,188,611 downwards.
TTTTCTCCTCACACTATTCCACAGGGATTCTTTAAAAACCAGTAGCCAAAAGTTCTTCTCTGTAGTAAAACTTCAGTTCCTTCTCATGTGGCAGCAAACATGTTTGATCATGTTGACAAGAGAACAGAAGCTTTTTCGGGATTATCACATTTATGACCTTTCTCTTGGTTCTCATTGGTTGCTGATCTGCTGTTTTCCTATGAGCTGATTTCAAACCCTGGACTCTGGTCTAGAGCCAGGTTTATTCTAATCACTTCCACCTACTGGCTTCAGTCCCACTTTTGGTTTAATCACAGGAAAGTTTGGATTATTCTTTTACTTGTCCTGATAACAGCATGATGTGGAGTACTAGGTTATATAGACTAGGTTATATAGAGTACTAGGTTATAATTAACCATGTTTTGGTAAAAATTAAAAAGTGTGACATGAAAAGTTAGTTGAAATTAGGACAAAAAGTTGAAATAAAATGGGGACACAAGTCAAATTTATAACATAAAGTGATAATTATGCAAAAAAAAGGTAAATTATGACATGAAACGTTAAAGTTATGAGGCCATCAACTTAGCATTTGACAACCAGAAGGTGTCACTTTACTTCTTGATCTCATTTTGATTTCCTCTTCTAATGTTTTATCATTTAAACTGAACAAATCTACTCTGTTTGTGTTGTTTTAAATGCTAGCTGCTATTTTCATGTTGAAATCCAGGTAAAAATATAGCTCTAGATAGACATAACAACATCAACTAAAACCTCAAAAAACAATCAAAAACAAATCTATAGGGAACTAATTGGACAATGTTAGTGGGTGTATTTCCAGTGGGTTGTGTTGGTAACTGCAGTCCTGAAACACCACTGATAACAAAATTCATGAGGCTTTTTGAGGATTAAAATGGTGACATTCATTGAGAATTTCAACATCTCTCAACACTCCCCATAACCTTTAGTACATTAATAGTATCTGTGTTGTAAGCATGTGTTACATATGAGTCAACATTAGGATCAAAGATCAATATTACACTGACACTAACTGTTACAGTTATGATGCTATAAATCCATATTGATGGAAACTGATGTGTCCTCTCGATCTTTTTATTTCTGCGGTTTCACTTTTTGCAAACACTGATAGTGGACAGAGAACAAGTCTGTGAAACCAAAATAGATACATAAAAAAACATGGTTAAATGATTATATATTATGTGTTTGTCATATTTTTTTTATTATTTTAAAACATTCTCATAACATTGTTTAGAGTGCATTAACATCAATAAACTTTCAGTAAGATTAATATAATAACACAATCAGTATGTGCATGTTTAAAACTGCCTGTATAACAACTGTACTTCCCATCCGAGCTGATGCCAAAAACTGATTACATTTACATTTAATAGATTCTACATTTTGAAACTTACATCACAAGAACTTCATCACACAACCATTGTGACATTCTAGGCAGGTGAAACAAACACCAGACGTACCGAGTAAACCGTATCCACGATGTAGACGATCAGATTGATGCAAGTCATGAATGACACAACAGCCATGTTATCCCAGTAACAGCCAAAGCAGCCTGGTGGTCTTGGATTGTTCTGGAAACTGTAGATAGGCCATATCACCACAGCCGTGAGGTACATTAAAACTGCCAGTATGTTGTACCCCATCAGACATTTGTTCAGCGGGATGGGGATTCGAGACATCAACCTGCCGATGGTGAGGATGATGATGAGGAGAGCAATGATGAAGCAGAATGAGTAGATGGCCACACACCACTGGAGTCCAGGGAACCAGCTATAAAAGGTAGAATTCAGAGAGATAAAGATGATGCAGGCCACGAATGCCTCCAGGACCTTCAGCAAGCCCGGCACGGTGGACAGGAACCCGCTGACCTCCCCGGGTTTGGCTCGGGTCAGTCCCACCTCGGCTAAGTACAGGCAGAAGCACACACAGGAGATCACTGTGGCTGCGATCCTGACTGAATGTCTGGAGGTCACGTAAAACGTGGGGTAGATGACCGAAGCGGCCAACAGCATAAGCGTGGACAACATCGCAAAAGCCGTTGTGAAGTCGTCCCAAGAAATGGGCACCTTGGTGTTGAGGCTGGTTAACTCAAGGATGATGATGAGGAGGGTTATGAAACAGCAGAAGAACCAGGTGAACGTGCACCAGGCCCAGAATGAAGAGCTGTCGTGGCCTTCAGAAGCCACCAGGCCGAAGGTAATGAGCGTTAGTGTGAACTCAAAGAAGCGGATTATTCCCACCGGCGAGGTGAGAGATTGAGTGTTCAGGGTTACCATGATGATGACGCTTAAATTGATGTTCAGCCTTGATTTTGATGCATTCAGCCTTCAAAATGTTGTCTTCTCATTGACTTCTCTCTCTCATACTCTCCAAATGACTCGGCTTTTCGGTTGCTTTCCCTGTATGGACTCCAGATTAGTCTTCACCTCCTAACCTCACCCAGAGGGAAAGCGGTCCAGGGAGTGGCCACTTTCTCTCTTTACTCGTCAACTTGTCAGTAAGTGTTAGAAACTGGGAGGACCCTGAAACCACTGAATACATAGAAGTGAATGTAATTATTTCAGTAGAAAAGCAAACAAATTAGGTTGTGAAATAGGTTTGTGTCTCTACAGGGAAGTGCTGGAGAAACTGACAAAATGGGCTGGACTTACTGTAACTGTGTACAGAGTCAGATCACACCTATTGACACAGATACAAACTATTAGAAAGGCACTGTGTCATTTTAAATTTTAAATTAAGCCATATATTGTCATCTTCAATACATAATGTTAAATATATGAGTATGGAGTAAACAATCTCAGTGCATTTAACTAGGCCTATATATTTTTATTGATATCAATGGGGGAAAAAATTCTCAACTCACCTAAAATATTGCATTATCTTATGTTTTCAGATATTTTGCATTTACTGCAGCATAAATTATGTTTTATTACAACTTCCCATTTGCCTTGCGTTTTCTTGATGATTTAAATGCTGAACTTCCACTAGAGATATAAAATGTGCTTTTACAGACATGACATATGTATAATCTCTTTAACAACCCACAATATATTCACAGTCTTGTTTAATATGAAGATAAGATCCAGTTTAAAATAAAAGGGTTATCATGAATAGTGGAGTGCCATTGGGAAATTAATTATGATTAAAAAATAAAAAATAAAATGTTCAGTATCACAAAGTCATTAAATAAATTAAAAGTAGGCTACATAAAATAATAAAAAAATAAAATTCTAAGTTGTCAGCACAGACAGACTTGGAGATAAAAGTAAAAAGGGATCATTTTTGGTGTTCCTCTTAATATAGGTATAGAAGAGTTTAAAGGTAACTTAAAGGGAGGGAAGATAATACATGCACAAAGGATTAAATCAGGTGCATTTGGAAACAGAAGAGACACTGAAACTGTAGTAATTTCAAGAGGATGAAATTCCAAAATGAGTAATGATGGGTGTGATGAGCTACATTGTAAGAGAGTATATAACAGGACCAGTTTAAATTGCCAAAGGTTATATACCAGATGTTTTAATTGACAAATTGCTACAAGATTGCATGTTGCTACAAGTTGTAGGGAACAGTGTAGATGTGCTCGGTGTGGAGGAAACTGAATATGGCAAATGGGAGGAAGGCATATAACCAAAGTGTTGCAACTGTGGAGAGGCACATTGGGAAGCATTCAGAGTTCAAGTTCAAGTCTGCTTTATAGTTCAAGAGTATTGAAAATGGGTGGAGAAGACACTAACATATGCAGAGGCAGCAAAACAGGTTAAAGGACAAACTAAAGGGCAAACTAAAGAGGTCAGTCAGGGGTTTCAGTTGAAGAAAACAAAGTTCAGGAAGAATTTATGATGATTGAAAAGAAAAAAATTGTGCCATTTATTACATAGTTATAAATAGTACAGCTGGGATTGAATCAAAAACACAGAAGACTTAGTTGTTATAGCAGTATCTTGGAATGACAAGCCTGACCTGGAGAGAAGTCAGAGATTAACTTCAGATGAGATCAAGTCAAGAAACACGTGGATAATGCATATAGATGGTTTCAATAATTCAGTGGAATGCAAAATCTCTGATAGCAAATGGTAAGGAGTTCAAGCACTTTACTGAAGATTTAATTATAAAACCAGATGTAATATGTGTTTAAGAAACTTGGATGAAACGTTGTTTAGATTTTGTTATACAAGGGTGTAGTATAGTACGGCATGATAGGGAAGAAGGGGTTGGTGGTGGGTGTGCAACATTTATTAAACAAGAAATTGCTTAAGAGACAGGAGGGGAACAAGGATAGATGTTCACACAGGAATGGAGTCTGTGCTGGATTGGACACTAGTTTCGAATAATTTCTAGTCTAGTTAGTGTAATTGGGAAGTTTGGTGGAATCTAACATTGGGAGTGATCACTACCCAGTATTTATAATATTGGATATTGAGACGGATAGAACTGTAACTCAAAGAGAAGGAATATTGGTATTTGAAAAAGTATATTGGACTAAATTTGAGGAAATGTGTGAGGAAAAAATGGCTGAAATTGATTCAAATCAAGATTTTGACATCCTTAAAGGGACAATAAGTAACTTTTTAGGTATTTTATTATCTAAAACCAATATTTTTATTCATAATTATGCCCTCAATGGTGTACAAATACCTATGCCAATGTTTAAACTAATCCTCGTAAATGAAGAATTTATTATCTTTATATACATGGGACGGGTAGGTCGACGGAGGCTTCCATGTAGTTCCGCCATCTTGCAAAACTATAATAGCAGAGAGGGACAAAAAGTACTAAGCCAATGCGTTTCCACAACGCGTTTTCGGTCAGAGACAGAAACGCAGGTGCAGAGCAGTGAGAGGCGCTTGAAACTGCACCGGCAAGTTTAAAAGTCTGGATTGCATTCTTATTATGGACCATACATATGCCGCGCCACAGGAGAAGAAAACATCGTCGCCAAAACGAAGTGCTATTAGAAGACATCCTGTCAAAGCTTTTTGGTACATATCGCCTACCGTAGATGCAACGCGCATTTGAAAAAGCGAGGCGCTGGAGAGCAAAAGGAAATTTGGAGTAGGATTTACTTGAAGAAGCTTGGAAACAATTCTCACTAAGAAAAGGCTAATTAAATTATAAAAATTTGACAAGTAAAATCCTAATCATAATTATTAATAAATTTAAATAGAAACGTTTAAGTTAAGTTTACTTGGGAATTCATAGTACATTTTATTGACTCTTGGTTTGTAAATTTTACTTAAATATTTCTCATCACTGTAAAAACAGAAAAAAGTGTGCGGTTAAATAATAGTAATTTAATGCACTGAATAAGAAATACATTAAGCAAGGTTTACTTCATTTTTATTTCTTTTGAAAGGTTTGCACACATTTATTTTAAGTAAAAATTAAGTGCTGAATTAAGTAAAAATCTGTAAGCATGTAGACAGTTATCCTTTTAAGATAATATGTCCACTCAGTATATTTCTTATCCAATTAAACACAGAGACCTCAATATTTGGTACATCATACACAATGATGGTATGAATGGGTTATTTTGAGTAGAACATGAACTCCAGATGTCACAAAACCATACGTTACTAAACCTAACAAGTACAGCTCGAAAACAGTAAAAATGTTTTAACATTTTTAATTATTCATGCCCCAGTGCATGATGGGAAATATGGGATCATAACTTTGATATTTACTTAAAGAATCCTTGTAAACTTAAATGGTTCCAAGTAAAATATACTTATGAGTTCCAACTTTAATTTCTACAAGCTTAAATTTAGTACTAGAATTTACCTTAACTTTTTAATTCTTGCCTTAATGTAGAAATTACATTTGTTTTTATGTAGTATTTACTTGACCACAAAATAATTTTTATCAGTGACTAGAAGCAGGATCAGAATCAATTACGAAAAGTAAAGGGAAAATGACAAGAAAAGCGGTTCCTTGGTGAACAGACAAGTAAAGCTGTGAGAGATAGGAATAATGCTTTTAAACTTCTTAAGAAATAGCATAATTATAATCATCTAGTTTTATTCAAGCAGTTGTGAGGAGAACTATAAGGCAAGCTAAGAGAGAAAGCTGGTGTGGTTTCTGTAGTGGAATCGGAAGAACAATTCCAGTAGGTGATGTGTGGAATATGATCAAGAGAATGGAAGGTAATAAGAAAGAGTGGGAAAATCCAGTAGTAGAGTCAGAGGAGAAATAGCTGTGACAGATGAGGGCAAAGCAGAAATGCCAGTAAAAAACATTTGCACAAATTCATGGAACTTAAGTGAGGAAGGAAAGAGGAGAAGAGAAATAACAAAGAGACAAAATATAGAAGCACTGATAAAAAGCGGGGGAATGGAGGACCAGCCAATTAATTCCCTTTCAATAGAGATGAATTGAAGAGAGTTATTTGTAATGCTACTAAAAAACATCCATCTGCAGGAAAGAATCAGGTCGGATATATAATTAGACATCTGAAAGATAGGGCTATGGGAAAAAAAATAGAATTATATAATAGAGTATAGGAGGAAGGAAGAATTAAGAAAGTTTGGAAAGAAGCTAGTACCTATAAGAAAGCCAGAAAAACAAAAGAATAATGATAAAAGAATAATGCGGATAATGTGTCATACCTGGCGGAGGTGTGAAAGACTCGTTTGGTGAGAACAATAGAATCATGAAACGGGGAGTTTTTCAAAGCCAACACACATACAGACCACACAGGAGGTTTACATGTGAGATCTTACAGAGATGACAAGTGCCATAAATCAATCTGATTAGCCTTCTCTAAAAACATGACATGGCCTTAGAAAATATTTCATAAAATTCACAGTTTTACAGATTAGATTATGAAATTTCTAATGAAGTTTTGAAAGACTTGTGGCTTTAGCTACACTGTATTTCTAAACTAATATCTTACATCAACAATTTTTTAAATACATTTAAAAAAATATGTTTTTTATATTTTTATTTTTGTTTTTATGTTTGAGCTTATATATCTCTATTATCATAACAGTCTGAGTGATTCTGATTCCTGAACAGTAAACTTTGAAGTGTCAGCTTTGTGAAAAAATGTTGATTATGTATCTAGTCAGAAAGAATTATGAGCAGAAACCTTTTTATTTTGGGTATGTCATTTCTGTCTCCATGCCAAAAAGGGGGGTGACTAGAAAGGGGTTTTAAAGAGTTTGAAATCTTTTAAATCATGTCACCAGGATATTCTTTTTAGTATCCTACAAATACATTCAAGAATTGTTCAGAATGATACATCAGTCAGTTTTATATGGGTCCCAGCACACAATTGGAAATAAATAAAAAATGGATAAATGAGCAAAGCAAGCTTTACAGAGAGAAATGATAGAGACACAAGTTTCACTATGGTTTTAATATGGGGTAAAGTGATTAAAAATGGCAAGTTAAGCGGAACATAGGGGAAAAGGGTAGATTCCTTTATAGTTTAAAGGAAGTCAATATAAAGTGTAAGTCAAGGAAACAAGAGGTTATCTTTAACAGAATATTACTAGGGCGCTCGAATTTAAATAGCGCTCTTAAAATAATAGGGACACACCCAAATGGGTTATGTGAATAATGTCATGTTGAAGAAACAATACCTCATGTAAATTTAATTTTTTAATTTAATTTATTTCTTGAATCTAACAGCCTAAGTATGAACGAGAAAGAGGAAACATGCTAGTAGAAATAAGGAAAAATGGAATTCAGGATCTTAATTTTAAGGTTTTAATAAAATGGTATAAGTGTAATAAATAGTAAAGTATTCTCTGATTTTGTCAGAGAGACGGGGTTGTTAAATAGAATTTACAACTCTGTTCCAAGTGCCCTTCGTAGGGCGAAATGCCCCGTTTGGAACTCAGCGGAAGAGTGTTCCTTGGGTGCTTCTCAATTCTTATTTGTGCATCCTCGTTTCCTCTCCTCGCTTCCTTTCCTCGCGTCTCAGCTCCGCCCCCTGTAGGATGCGAGGGAAGGCTGCAAGGAAAAGACGCGAGGACGGAGGGATCGAATGAAAGCTTTTTTTACACATTGGAATCCTTAGGCTTGTTTGAGATGCGCCTTGCCTCGCCTGAATTGTAAGCGAGAGTAGGCGGCTGCAGTAAGGGGAGGAGTTAAAAAAGTGCAGGCAAGCCGGACACTTCCTGAATCTCGCTGTGTTGTGGACTGCAAACGTCAGCAATGGAAGAGATCGCGTTCGCGTTCTTTATCGCAGACGAAGTGGATGCAATTGAAATACCACTGCTTTTGCACGAAGATGGTTATGATGAGGAGAATCACTTAAGGTGAAGTGCTCATTACTTAAAATGGCTTTTTCAGTAAATAGTAGGGATATAAATCTATCTGGTCTTGGTATGTTGCAAGTTGAATAGATCTAATGAAAATAAACAGTCCAGACTGCAGATAATTCAGCACTAAATAAAATAAAGGTTTAAAGGATTTAATTAAAACGTAAAATAAATGTTTTCTCTCTCCTAGGAATGTCCCTAAAATTCCTCACTTTGTTGAGAATGTGGTCCATTTGTACAGTCCTTCTGAGTTTCAAAGTCATTTCAGACTTTCTAGAGGTCATGTGGAGGTATGTAGGCAAACAAAACATCATGTTAGGCATATGCTCCCCCCATGCAAATTCATGTGTCCATGGTTTTATTATATGATAACTATTTTTTTTCTCTTCCTAATGCAGGATTTAATTAATACACTTGGTCCTTTTTACATGAATAAACAGCAGACTAAGGTGCCGCTGACAAACAGTATACTTGCCTCTCTATGGACTCTTTCCAACCAAGAGTCCTATAGAGGAGTGGCAGACAGATTTAACATAACCAAATCTACAGTTTCAACACACCTGCATGATTTCTGTTCTCTTGTAATAACACATTTGTCACATTACATCTCCTGGCCCAGAGGACAAGCCCTGCACATATCACAGTTAGAATTTGAAACAGCTGGGTTTCCTAACACTGTCTGTGCAGTTGATGGATGCCACATTCCAATAGTAAAACCGCACTGTGAGAATCCTGTGGCCTATATCAATAGGAAACAGTTCTATTCTGTAATTCTTACAGGATTCTGTGACAGTCAGCGGCGGTTCTGTCATGTCAGTGTGGGTCACCCTGGTAGTTGGCATGATTCAAGGGCATTTCGGTTGTCAGAGGTAGGCCGACTTCTTGAGGAAGATCCACATTCCCTGGTTCCTGAGGGCATGCATATAATTGGAGATTCTGCATACCCTCTCTCGCTTCAGCTTATGAAGCCATACAGAGACAATGGCCACTTGACTTTCAGGCAGAGATGCTTCAATAGGAAACTGAATTCTGCTCGTGTAGTTATTGAGCATGCATTTGGAATTTTAAAATCAAAATTCAGGAGACTCAGATGTCTTCACATGAAAAAAGTAAAGAACATTTCTTCTGCAGTCACAGCCTGTTGCATTCTTCATAACATCTGCCTGAAATCCAATGACCAAATTGACGAGGATCAGCAGGCAGATGTTATGGAGGATGAGCCATACCCACCAGAAGCCCACATTCACAATAATGCTTCACATTATAGAGATGCAATCTGTGGCCGCCTGTGAACATCACATTTACTTGTTCTACCTTCAACAATTCCCTCCATTAAACTTATCTTAAGAAGGTTTTTGATTTAACTGTTTTGTGAGGTGGTGGATGGGATTGTACAGGATTATTTTAAGCACTTACTATCAAATGATTGACATATATTCTGCTAGTCAACCACTGTCCCCTCTCTAGGGAGGAATGTTTGTGTTCTCTATAATAATGATGTGATAAGCAATAAAATGATGATACACATGGGAATGGATTATATGGTTAAACTTTATTTTTTAATAGATCGATTATCATTTCCTGGGATTTACTGATTTTTTTTAGTTGTTCAATGATTTCTCCAAGGCAGGTAAGAGATTTTTTTTCAAACATCCTTCTCCGCCTCTCTTTAAGCCTTCTTCTGCGTTCCAAGTCAGGCCGCACTAGTGACTCTAGAGCAGCTGTTCTCCTCTCTGAATGCGCTTCATAAACTTCACAGAATGTTGATGCTGTTTGTCTCCTTCTGTGCATTTCTTTGGAGGGCATAGCAGTGGAGGGACCTGGTTGTTCTTCTGGGAGAGGCTGTTCTTGGGAGCCTGTGGCCTGTGCAATTGAGGACTTGGTCTGGGATGAGGTAGTGTTGAACAGAGGAGTCGAGCAGATTGTGCCTGATGGTGCACTCCCAACTCCAGATTTCCCAAATAAGTCTTCCATTTCCTTTGAGAAAACATGTAAAACAATGTAAATAGAGATGCTTTAGAAATTATTTTTTATGTAAACCCAGTGATTTGCAGTAATTTCAATACAAAAAGCACACCAACCTTGTAATACTCCCATGTAACTTTTCCCTCTCCTGTTGACCGACACCGGTCTTTAGCCCTTTTGTAAGTAGTGATCATGTTGCCAAGTTTTTTGCGCAATTTTTCATTGCTGATGTTGTAACCTTTTTCTTTGAAGGCTTGCTCCAGCTTTTTGTAAAATGCTATTTTATTTCTGTAGTACAAATGCAGATACATTTGTGTGAGGTCAAGCAGCAGCAGCGTGGTCCTGTGTGTGAATTCTATGAAAACAGCCGTTTAAAATTGTGAAAGATCAACTTTATACATATTGGATATTAGTTAACTTTATACATATTAGAAACAGTGCATACCTTGTTGGGTTTCTTCACATTCTGACTGCATGGAAGGGGATTGAAGATTGTGTGTTTGTGTGAGATTTATTTTCCTTGTTTCAACAGGGCACTCGACAAGGGATACTGGATGATCAATCACTGGAGGGGGACACTGAGACAGAGATGCTGGACGTGGAGGGGGAAGTTGAGACAGAGTAGTAACAGGAGGGGGACACTGAGACAGAGATGCTGGACGTGGAGGGGGAAGTTGAGACAGAGTAGTAACAAGAGGGGGACACTGAGACAGAGATGCTGGACGTGGAGGTGGAAGTTGAGACAGAGTAGTAACAAGAGGGGGACACTGAGACAGAGATGCTGGACGTGGAGGGGGAAGTTGAGACAGAGTAGTAACAGGAGGGGGACACTGAGACAGAGATGCTGGACAGTGGGTAGTATCTGCTAAAGAGAACACAATAATAAAAAATCCCCATGATCATTCTAAACGTTATAATGTTATTATGGTTAAAAGAAAAATGCCTTACCTTGTTTCTGTTCTGCAGATCTCACTTGTTGCATTATATATGCTGCATATTTTTTGTCTATAAAAAACGAATTTCAATCAATAAAAATAAAATTCATTATTTTTACATCATCAAGCAACCAATTTTTTATTTATTTTTTTACTTACCATTCTTTATTCTCTCAGCAATTTCTTTGCTTACTGTTAATGTGATTGCTCCCTGGGAGTCTGATAGTTTTAGTAACATATTCTCCATCTTGCTACAATTGTAAACTTTGTGGATGCCTTTTATAATCAAAGCCATAATGAGAAATGATGAGCAAACAGATGCTGCATTAAATTTACATTGTTATCCCTAATTATGGGTTAAACATTTAAGAGTGGGACATGGCACAGCTGATTAACTTGATGTATATCCTACTTAAGGGATAGTTTACCCAAAGAAAAAAAATCTTTGGGTGAACTATCCCTTTTTTACATGAAAAATATTCCATATAAATATATTACACAATTGTGTGTCACCTTAATGTAAGTTTGGATTTCATGTTTAATGACCAATAAAAGTGTGTACAGCTAATTAATATTCAAAAATTATATAAAACAAAAACACATTCTAAATTAAGAAATTAGCATGCATTTGTGGGTTTTGTTTACTGCACTCCTGGAATAAGACATACCTAGATAAAGATCTTAGATAAAAACACAAACATGAGGCCTTATTGTAAAACCGTCACATTAGATATGCATGTTTGATTGACTAATTTATTTAATGGATTACTGTTGTTCAAAAATCTCAATGTACAAAATTAACACAAGCATGCAATACAATAAAGAGAAAATGACAACAAACAGAACTTTAAACCAAGAAAATAAAAGGGTATATAAAGCACATGTCCTAAATACTTATAGTATTATGCTAATGGACTTCTTGGAATTAAGGGAAAAAAAATATCAGCTGACATTCGCTGCCAATGACCATTAAGCTGTGTCGTCAGCAAGTCGTTTCCCATCATGCTTTTGATCAGCGCAGTCGGTGGAGAGCAACTGCGCGCGACTGCAGAATCCGACAGGTGCGCCTTGCGCTCGCGAGAGATTTTTGACATACGTCAGCATGACATCAGAGCAAGGCGGACCGCACTCGGACACATTTCTAACCGGCATGCATCTCGCGCTGATCACCGGTGATCGATTCTGCGCAGATTTTGCTCATCTCAAACAAGCCTCTTGATCACTCGAGCGTCACTTCGTTGCGTCATCAGCAGCGCTCAGAGGATCTGCCCTCATGTTGTTGAAATTTGTTTATTTAAGAAATTCATAATAAATAATAATAAAGAAAGATACCCTGTTGAAATATGTGAGGTGTGTGGTTTATATAAACTGCAAAAGTAAAGTAGAAATCAAAATTATTGTGACCGATGTGAAGGGGGAGGAGAATTTATACGTGCGTCACGTTTTAGTCGATAAAACTCTTCCGCATAGGATGCACCTGTGTATCCTCGCTCATGACTCCTCTGGAAGCCTCCTCACTCCTCGATCCTCGACTCCTCGCGGTGCAATTAGAGAATTGAGATGTCCTTCAAGATGGCTGAGCTCGATCGGTTTCCGGGTCATAGGATAGAGGACGGAGGAGAGAGGAGACGAGGAGGGATATTGAGAAGCACCCCTTGTCGTCAGGACGCACGACGCTGAAACACAGATGACGCAAATAGTGTGCGCCGAAGGAGTGTAGTGTTGACAAGTGTCTGTCGGTGCCAGTCACAGTGATGTCAATATAACTGTGTTAGTCATATTTTCTCCGATGAAGCTGATCAAAAACCCGTTTCACGTTTCTATGATTTCTCTCTCGCCTGACATCAGTGCTCACCTTTAACATACGCGAGGGACTATAAAAACACAGATGACTGTGCAGTGTCATATCAAAATGATCAATGATTCATGACAAAAACCAGGTGGACGAGAGATGTGGATTGTTTACCCGTTCAGTCTGTCTTTGAATACAAGGATTTACGATTAAAATAAGGTATGTGCCCACCATATCTCATATTTATCTAAATCCTATTTATATTGTCTATTACGGCAGAATACGATTAACACTTATCTATTCCTAATTAATTCGTTTTTTTACAGTAAGCATCTAAAAATGAGACAACTGACATCTATGATATATACTCTGTATCTATAGCAAATTTTTGTTGTTGTCTTTTCTGTTATATGTTAGTTTCTTAGAAGAACATAATGTTGTCATGTTGGTCACTATTCAGCTTGGTAACATATGTAGTATTGATCTCTTCCGAGTAAATTGGTTAATATATATAAATGTGAATAACAGAACGTGATGTCAGCATAATTTTATGCTCTTGTGATTCAGTCGATGTCGAGAACAAGCGTGTCCCAGGAGGACGAGGAGAAGCAGAGATGCCCTGCTGGTGCCAGTCCACCCGACTTCAGCCCAGACACCCCACACTCCTTTCCAGAGAGGTCTGTATTAATAGTTGTTTCAACATCCACTGTTATATACTATAGTTTACTGTAAGATTTATTACTGACTGCAGGGACTAATTGCGAATTCATAAGCTTTGTATGTTTGCAAACTTTAATTTGAGTTTCAGTCTTGTGCATTCTGATGTTTTCCCTCAAAGACTGAATTTGGAAGCGTCCGTCAGCGCTGTGGAGACAAGCCCCTCCCCTTCTAGCAATGGAACACACCTGCTGTCGTTGCCGTGGGAGATCGTTACCCAGATAGCCTCACATCTCCCAGCAAAGTGTGTCATTAATGTGTTGCCGCAGGTAAACACTTTCAGATCCAAACCTGACATTTTATTCTATTCAGGGCATGCTTCTTTCACTAAATGGGTATACAGTTCTTATTAATAGTAATAAACTTTTATATATTATTAATAAGAATAATACATTAAGATTTTTTGCGTACTTTTATTTGATAAACTATTGGTTTTGTGCTCAGTGATCCTATAAACCTTAAACCTTTTGGTTTGAGGGCAATAATATTTTTGTAAATAATGCATTTATTTGATAAAAAATACAGTAAAAATAGCTGAATAATTAATCTCTGTGATCAAATCTGAATTTTCAACATCATTATTATCATTATTCCAGTCTTCAGTGTCACATGATCCGTCAGAAACATTTTTATTATCAGTGTTGAAAACAGTTGTTCTGCTTCATATTTTTGTGGAAACTGTGATACATTTAGTTTCAAGATCATTTGATGAATAGAGCATTAAAAAGCACAGCATTTAATTGAAATGGAAATATTCTGTAGCATTATAAAGGTCTTTACTTTCACTTTTGATCAATTTAATGCATCCCTGCTGAATAGAAATGTTAATTTCTTTCAATAAACACCTCTTGAACTCTCGCTGTTCGTCTGTGTTTAGGTATGTCAGACATTGGGAAAGCTTGGCGAGGATCGCTTGGCGTGGCAGCTTCGGGCTCAAAAACTCTCGGGTCCCGCAGCGTCTTTCCCAGTCGGGCCAAAGCAGGATTTTGATTGGTCCAAGGCATGCTTGGAAATGGAGCAGTTGATTGGCTGCTGGACAGGGCTTGAGAATCAAGCAGTGAGACAGGAAGAGGCAGCTGGTGGCGTGAACAGTGAGAACTTGGTAGAGATGCAGCTGGATGTCGATTTAAACGGTGCAGCGGAAGCAGGAGAAGAGAACGTGCAAATTCAATCCCAGAATGCCTCTGACAGTCCCCATCTGACTGCATCATCCAGCACTTCTTCGCCCTTGGAACACATCATCCTTCCCTCTGGCCACATTGCAGATGTGAACTGTGTCCTCCTTCTGGGTGGAGAAGAGGCTCTGTGTGTCTCCGGCTCCAGGGACAGAAACGTGAACCTGTGGGACCTTCGAGAGGGTCCCAGAGGCAAGCTGATGTACACTCTTGCAGGACGTGGGACCATTAGTACCCACCGGGGCTGGGTGTGGTGCCTGGCCTCCAGCGGACCTCTGCTGGCATCTGGCTCGTTCGACAGCACCATCAGGCTCTGGGATCTCGAAGCTGGAGGAGCAGAACGGGGACTCATCCAGTGCAAAGCTGCTGTGTTATGTCTGTCCTGCGAGAGGGACACATTGCTGGCCGGGTCACATGATCAGAAATTAAGCATCTATGACACCCGAGGTGAGTCGAGGTTCAGAATATTTATTTTCTTAAAGCACGTTCCTGTGAATGATTTATTGGCTGTGAATGATTCACATGTGAAAAGTGTTGATTTATAATATTTATATGCTATTGTAGTATTTGTTGATGTTATTAATGTTGGTTTGGGTATTTCAACACAACACATGTTGAATACGCTTTGTAGCTGGCCGAAATACCCTATGAAGTCCACTCAGACACTATTAATAATTGTAACTGTATTTGCTGACAACTTTCATTCATGTGACACAGCTGCAGATCCATTGGTCAAGAGTCTTCATCTTCACAGTGATGCTGTGTTGTGCCTGGCGTCTGATGACCAGTACATCTTATCAGGCAGTAAAGACCAAACCGTCGCTCTGTTCGACCGCAGGGCGGGAAAACTCCTGCAGAAAGTTCAGGTATACACACACACACACAAGCTTCATATAAAAAAATGAATCACAGTAACAGTCAGCTAATGCACTCCTCTGCATCCTCTCCACACGTCTACAGCTGAGGTCGTACCTGCTGTCTCTGTCCTACAGCGGTCGAGAGGTGTGGGCCGGGGATAACCGTGGACTCGTGCACAGCTTCTCCATGCACAACAGCTCCCTGACGCCTGTGTCCCAGTTTACCGTCCACAGGTCACTGGTCACCGGCGTTCACCACTCTCCTGGTGCTCTGTACACGTGCTCCTCTGACCGCACTATCAAGGCAAGTCTTCTGTCAGCTAAAAAGAGTTTAGGTGATCTTTAACCAGGGTTATTGGCAGCTTACATCTCTTATTGGATGCAGGTCCACCTTCCATGTGCTCCACTCAAGACACTGTGCACCCTTCACCATCAGGCAGGAGTTAATGGGGTATGTTCAAATTTTTACCCATGATTCATCTTCAATCATTTCTTTAACTTCAGTTGCCAAGAAAAGGCAAGTAGTGCATTGAAAATGTTGAAATGTTGAAGAAAAAAAATATTATGAAGAAAAAAATTAATGTTTGAAATGAAAATGAATATGCATTCTAATATTTTTTTTCTAAAAGTTCTTAATAAGAAGATTTACATTTCTAATTCTTAATATTAAGAAATGTTTCTTCACACTGAAGACTAGGTTTGGGAATCTGATTTTGATTATCGATTCCGATTCTTATCGATTCCAGTATGGTTAAAAAATAATAATAATTAAAATATTTAGATAGCAAAACGATTTATTTGCAGCTGAATACCATAAATAAATATCAGCTGGCTACATAAAAAATACCACTTGATTAAGAGCTTTTTGTGTACAAAATAGACCTGCATGATTCTCCATAAATTGAGACTTTTTTTAAATGGAGGTTGTTATTCTCTCACAATTCTAAAGAAAAAAATATTCGACAATTAAACAAAATCTCATGGGATTTCTGAAAGTAATGATTCAATGATTCACTCAAGATTGTTTCTCCTTTACTGGATGAATCAGTGTTTTTACATGAATCTCTTGAATGAATGTTTCAAAAACAAATACATTTTTGACAGCCCCTTTTCGCCACCTAAATAAAACATGCACACAGGAATTGATTGGCAGAATTTAAATAGAAATTTTACAACAAGTGTCTGATTCTGGAATTGGAAGTGATTTTCAATTCCCAAGCTGAAGTAATGGTGACTGTTTTTATAGCATTTTTAAAAATCAAATTAGATATGTTCATCACATTATAGTTATTTTTTTCTGGGAATTCAACAAAATCTTATTTTTACATGAAATTATTATGTCAGAAATCTACCTATCTATCTAAAAAACTCTTTGTTGATCAAATTTGTAACTTGCACCTTAATATTCAGGTGTACATTTATTTTTTTGTTATTATTTATTACTTAACTATGTGGTAGTGCTTAATTTGATAATCTATTGAATTGAACAATTTTATCTAATGAAAGATACTTCATATACTGTTTTGATTTAGAATTTGATGATTGCAAACCTAAAAAAAATGTTATTATTCAAAACAAATGAATTGTCTGGAATCAATGCAAAAAGAGCTTCACGTTATATAATACTTGAATTGAAAACAAAAGACTGAACATACAAACACATTATAAATCTAATTGGATGAGCCACGGTCAAAGACATTACTGTACGTCTCATAAATACTTCTGTTGGATGATACTACTATTACTCTTCTATAAAATCCTAAATTAATGATTTGTTTTCTCTTCTCAGTTAAGTGTTGAAGGAGGAACGCTGGCCATTGCTTCTGGTGACATGAATGTGGAAGTCTGGAGGCACAGAGTCTAGAAGCATCTGATGGCAGGGGAACAACAAGAACCAATCAACTCTTGTGTTTCCAGGGATTTATCAATGCATTATGCTTTATTTTGTTTAATTTTAATGGGAAAAAAGTGTCTGATACATGTCTCTAGTGATTCTAGAAACACAAATATGACATTCCTAGTTTTCTGTCATTCTTCTTAAAGGGGTCGCACCACAATTGCACAGTGAGAGTGCAAAACAATTCAGTGCCTCGTAACACAGGAACACCTTTGTGATTTGTGTGATCATCTCTTTAACACTTCTGCTAATAATATACTTAGACTGAAAATACAGTGAATTCTAAAACAAATGCAGTATAATATAGTAAAGTGCAAACAAGTATCAAAAAATATCTCTGTTCTCAGTATTTAGCTCTCTATACAGTACACTAACTTGGAAATCAGTTATTAAAAACGTGATTTAAGATCATTTCTGTTTTGGTATACTTATACAAGTATACAGTTAACAAATGAGGCACAATGCTTTAAAATGTATGCACTTCACGACCAGAGCAGTCTACTAAATATCATAATTTAAAATGTTTATATTTATGAATTATTTATAGTTATTGCGGACAATGCTGTTGTAATGTTCTGTGACTGACTGAATGTCCAAATTCTCTTTGATTTTTAAAAAGCTTTAGAAATGCACAGTTTGATGATTCAGTTGGATTTGTCAGCGTGTCGTTGTTAATGCTGTAAATAAAAAGGGCGACTGCCGCAGACGCAGGTCTTCTTGTCTTTGAAGGGGTTGGAGGATAAGCTCTCGCGGTGATTTGTATTACTAAATATGAAAATAATATTTGACATTCGATCGTCTCAGTCTGTAAAGATGAGCTCTTGTCCTTCAAGGTAGCTTAAAGTAAGCTTGTGTTACTGAATGACAATAATTACCCGCAAAAAACTGTACCACACTGTAACATGAAAAACTTGTATCAATGTTATTGGTTACTTCAGTAACACAAGCTTACTTCAAACTGCCTTGAAGGACAAGCGGAGGAGGAAGATGACACCACTCCGTGTCTCTTGAGAGCTCATCTTTACAAATTGAGACGATCGAAGGACAAATATTATTTACATATTTAGTAATTTAGTAATTTAATTTAGTAAAAAGGCATGACGTATTGCATACAAATCATGGCAAGAGTTTTTCTTTTTCTTTTTTTTATTAATGCAGAGAACAAAAACATACAAAAGTATAAACATACATCACATAATATCAACCACAAAAAAAACAAAAACAAAAAAACAATAAGTAATAAAATAGAACTAAAGAAAAGAGGGCCAAAATCTAAACAAAATTACACATGATCAAAGGCGGAGCAAATTCTAACAGTCCTTATAGCTTTCTTATTAGTAGATACTGAGATTACATTCAAAAAGTTTTCCATTTATTTAAGAAAAACAGAGAAGACAGTTTTACAGTTGGAGAATTTGCATTTGTGAATGTGAAATTTGTTTAGGGAAAAAAATAAATTAATAACAAAACTGATATTTTCGTTTTGTGGGGTCAGTGTCATAATACCCAAATATAATGTTTTTCATATGTACTGAGAAGCCTTCCAATAGGGCTTGGGCACCGAGTTGCATTCTGGGACGTGGCGGCCATGTTGCTAGCCTCTCGAATGTAAACATACAGCAAGTTGAACGAGAAGAGCAGAGTTGGGAGAAAGAAAAAAGATGTTAAAATCGCAAAAGGTTGTGGGATTTATAGGGATACGCTAAATAGGGATGCCAGGGACCGGTATGTGGACAAAATCGGCACTATTAACGGTTTGGATCCATATGAAATTCCCAACAAATAGTGGAGTACCGACGGAGACTTGCTGCCGCACTTTTGCATTACAGATATCTTCGGCTACCTTGTTTGTTTTGTGAGCACCTACACTTCAGAATAGTTCCGAAGCTACAAGTCATTGAAGTCTCATGTACAGTTCACAAATGGATGGGTTCAGGAGCTGCAGATCATAGAATCGGAACAGCGGCAAACAGTATACAGTAATCTGGTAAGCTGCGCTCTACCTAGCTGCTAGTTTAGTAACATAGACAGTAAAATAAATGGACACAGCGACCCCATTGGAACTCAATTAAGACAAGTGAAGCCCATTTTTAGCACTTCCGTTTCTGACACGCAGACTCAAACTAACCTTGATGACGTCAGCAACCTGTCTGACAGATGTAAATCTTCTAGTAGCTGTGCGTGCAAACTGCCATCGTTAATCTTGCAGAGACAGCGAGCTTGAGCGGGGAATTCTTTGGCATGAGTGAGCAGGAGTAAGTATTCTGATTAATTATTTTGTATAGTATTTTAAAATGTAACGCCAGGGCTTGTATCTATGGGCTTCTCTCTTGACGCCTCCCCGATTGCCTGCAAACTTCTCCTGTCTGTACGGTAATTTCTCTACTGTGCGACAGAGAGTCGAGTGGTTATGACGCAATCGTTAGCCTATTTTTACAAATAGGCCATAATGTAACATAGAAGGTAATAGAGCCCTTTATACATTGTCGTGTATCTTTAGAAATAAATAATGGACAAATGGAGTCTTTAAACGCCTCAGATGTAAAGTTATTCGCTGTCAAAGTGACGCCAAAATGAATGGGAGTCAATGGAATGCTAACGCAAGTGAAGTTCTGCTACAAGATGGCGGCACGCGGCCGACTTGAACTTCCGGTCGACTTCCTTCCCGCCTGTTTAGAAACCGTTGGTGCTAACAACCATTCACACATGGACTTTTAACAATGTGTTTCAAAAGTGTAGTTAGTAGCTGTTAACCCTCCCGTTTTAGTATTTTCCTGTAAAATATCCCGTTAGCCCTCCAATCTGACCTGTCAAGTCTCTGTGTTGTTGTCCTGTTGTTGCTACTCCTTGCCCTTCTAGCGAAACAGATGTTTTCAAAGCATCGTTTTGCTTACTTGAAAGCAACCTTAGCGTGATGTTGGGCTTTTTAAGATAGCGTGGTTGTTGTGAGAGCACGATTTCATGCCAATCTGTAACTAAAGTCACATTAGACCTAGCTTCACAAATTGCTTAACGTTAGTTGATGCAGCAGTTTTGTAGTACGAATTTTTGCTGTCAGCAGAGGGGTAGCAACAAAAAGATGAATGTTGAAATTTCCCATATTTTGGATGAGTAACCCGAAAAATTTCCCTTATTTTCAATGTTGACTTAAGCTATATAAATTAATCTTCAGATGTTATGGTCTCCGTGTTCGCGCCTCCAAGCAGGAAAGCGGTGTAAAGTTAATCCATTCTCATTTTATTTTCCCAATGGCGATTATGTGTTGTACACCCCACAATACAGCTACGGTTTACCATGGTTGAAATAGATTTTTAATTAATCAAATTAAGACACACGGATGAGAGGGAGTATGTCTAAACACTGCGCAGTAGTCGGTGTAGCAGTAAAGGAGGCTATCAACGTGGCGGCCACGCCAAGTAATGACGTCACGACGCCCAAGCCCTATATGCGCGCCACTCTCTGGCGCCACTGAGTGGCGTCTTTACCATAGACAGTAAAGGAAATGGACACAGCGATCCCATTGGATTCAACGGAGAAAAATGGTCAATTAGAAGCAAGCACTTTGTGGGGGTCGGGCGTACTGCGCAGACTCAAACTGAGCTTGATGACATAAATGTCACGTGAGCAACCTGTACGTCTTCTAATCGCTGTGCCAAGAGAAATCTGAATCACCCACCGAATCTTCCAGAGAAGGCGAGCGTGAACAGGAGCAAATTTTGGTAAGTATTCTGATTAATTATCTCCCTTGACTTTATGCCGCCACGTTCCCCCGATAGCCTCATAGACAGTAAAAGATTGTCTCCTCCTTCTCCTCCTGTCCATACGGTAATTTCTCTACTGTGCAACAGAGAGTCGCTGGATATGACGCAATCGTTAGCCTATTTTTTACAAAAACTGCTTCTACGGGAACATAACGTAAGATACAAGGTAATGGAGCCTTTTATACATTTTCGTGTTTCTTTAGAAATAATTAGTGGACAAATGGAGTCTTTAAACGCCTCAGATGTATCTGTCTTGAGCAACAACAAATATTAGGAAATATTCTATACCACAGAATGGCACTATTAAGCAGTCAAAATTAAGTATTGCAGAGAGTTGTGTAGTAATGTACCATTTATTTGTATAATATACCATATGCTTCTTAAACTACAGGTTCTCTTATGAACAACAGCTCAGTGTCTAGTCTCATGAGCCATAAATACAAGATAACAGTAACATCAGAAAGTAATATTTTATAGTCCAGTAAGTTATTTCATTAATCACTTCTACTGATGAGTGTTTCTAATGTCTCATAAGAGTTATTTGTTTAGGAATCAATAGAAATAAACTAAATCAGGTTTAAAACAACTAGAGGTTTAGTAAATGACAATTTTCTTTCTTTTTCTTTTTTTGGGTGAAACCTTTATGAAAATGTAGATATTTGCATTGACAAACAGCTTCAAAATTTAGAGAACATAATTTGACATTATTTTCCCTTCAGTTTTATACCTTGAATTTTCTATAATTGGTATTTAAAAGGTTTTTATAATTAATTTTTTTAGAATTTATCTTCATAAAACCAACAGAAACCCTGTTTATGGACTTCGCCATTCTTTATTATTTTGCTGAATACTGTTTTGAATGCTGAAAAATGTTCAGTGCTGGCATATTGGCCATTAGCAACTTTGCTTAAAGGGTTAGTTGACCAAAAAATTAAAATTAGGCCATGTTTTAGTCATTCTCAAGGCATCCTATGTGTATATGATTTTCTTTTTTCAGACAAATCCAATCTGAGTGAATTAAAAATTGTCCTGGCTTTTCCAAGTTATTAAATGGCAGTAGACAGGTGTGTGTTTTTCTCAGCAGTCCAAAAATAGTCAAATAAAATGCACCCATCCATCAATAAAACGTGCCTCACATGGCTCTGGGGGGTGAATAAAGGCTTCCTGTAGTAAATCGATGCGTTTTTTGTAAGAAAAATGTCCATGTTTAAAACATTGTGAAAAAAAACATTTCTGTCCCACTGACTATCATATATGCAAGCCTAATTTTGTGATTCTACTTCGTGATTGGCATATTGTTGTCTCTCCTCCGCTCTTCCGTGTTCGTCAGTAAACATCGGATGCATGCATGACTCCTATGCCCTACGTCATCCACCCGGAACGGCTCTCACGAAAGTGAGAGAAAAGTGTTTAAATATGTTTTAAATAACATTTTAAATATGTATATTTTTCTTACAAAAACACATGGATTCGCTACAGGAGGCCCTTATTCACCTCTCAGAGCCATGTGAGGTACTTTTTATTATGAATTGATGCACATTATTTGACTATTTTTGGACTGTTGAAAAAAACACCCATCTATTGCCATTATAAAGCTTTGAAGAGCAAGAATAGTTTTTAATATAATCCGACTGGATTTGTCTGAAAGAAGAAAGTCATACACACCTACGATGCCATGAGTTTGAATAAAGCATGTGTTTTTGGGTTAACCAACCCTTTAAGAGTCATGCTTTACTCTGAACATGCAGTGCAACAGACTATTATTTAAAAGGAAAACCTCTTTACACCGATATATTTTCTGATCATTGTAAAAATGGTGTGACAGATTAGATTGTTAGAATTGGATTAAGAAAAAAAATGTGTTGACAGCAAATTGCTTGTTCAATTTAAATGTGAATGAAAGTGTTGTCTCTATCATTAAATAAATTACATTAAAAAAAGTGTTTTGTCATCTTTATTTAAAATTTAAGGCAGTGGGGTAACATTTGTTTACGATTATTGATCGAATTCAATTCAATTTAAGTTTATTTGTATAGCGCTTTTTACAATACAAAGTATCGAAGTAAAAAAAAACAAAAATCCTTGTTGACACAACTTGATTTAGTTGACTGGACTAGAAAATAATAGTCAAGTCAATTTAAAGAAATTTGTTACCTGAACTAATTCCACTCTAATTTGAAGTTGTTTCAACAATAATTTTTTTGTCAAGATAACAAAAAAATTTTAGGCAGCGGGGTAACATAATGTTTTTAGTTGACTCAACAAATTCTTTATTACAGTGTACAAATGACATGTTCATGTGGTTATAAAGCAGGCAAACATCACAGAGGCTACATAACACAGATGCACTAATACTTATACTGTAAAAGATCTAACTTTATTACAATATTAAAGCAGAACAAAATTAAAACATTAAACATTCGAGTCATTGTGTCATCAACATAAATCAGCCAATTTTTTTTTTTGCAATTACAAAGACGAAAATTAATGTAATGCCAAACAATTCCTGTTGGGTAAAATAAAGTTTAGCTCTACATGTTTTCTTGTTAAATATCCTGTTTTACTCAGAAGTCCAAGGGTTTAAAATTCTGGTTCATGTTGAATCTAACAACCATTAGCTGCAAATGAAAGGAGGACAGTGGTGCATGCACACAAACACAAATGTTAATTTGACCACATGCACATTCAGCCAAACAGCATTAATGACAATAATAATATTTGCTCAGTAAAATATGATTATAATGACATGTGATAAATCATTCAGCTGTTATACCTCTCATCCTGCAGCACTTGAAGATCAGCATGACTGTCACTAGCAGATATGGACAAATTGTCAGTACAGAACTGAGTGTGTGGAGGACAGAGATCTGAGATTCTGAATGAGAAACTGAAAAAGAAACACATAAACACTTTATCAAGCACTATATCTGAATGAGAGCATATCAAGTAATAAATCAGCTCACAGGTTCATTGACTTTTACCTCTGACTGAGATCCAGCTCTTGGGTGACTCTCCTCTCTCTGGGTGTTTGCAGTAGTAGAAACCCTCATGTGACTTTGAGACAGTAGAGATGATCATCTCTGTAGTTTGACTCTGGATGAGTGATCCATCTTTATAGAAATCAACTCTGAGGATTGGTAGGGTTGAATTTTGAAATAAACAACGTAGAGTCAGAGAATCTCCTTCAATCACAGGATGAACAGGACTCTCCAGAATCATATCAACTACAGAAACAGAGGAAATGTGTGCTGATTGTAAATAGTATATTGCAACTATATGGTAACAAATATTTAATAATAATAAAGATTGTAATTTTTCTTAAATTTCAAATTTTCTTACAAAACATCTCAGGTTACGAATGTAAGCATGGTTCCCTGAGTAGGGAACGAGACACTGCGTTCTAGTGGGGAACACCTCGTCATGACCCGTGTCTGAAGCAAACATTAAAAAAACACCAATGAGTTGGCCGGCGACAGCCTCTGGCGTCACTACCGGCGCAACTATAAATAAGCGCCAGAAGAACACGTCATTCACTTCTTCGTCTGAGGCTTAGTATTTTAGCGTGTTTACTTAATGGTTCCTAAGCTTTGCAGAGGTGCTGACCCGCACGGGAGAGGCAAGCTCAAACCTCTGGCGAAGGGAGCATCACCTGAGGCAGTATATACAGGAACACTTCCGTAACTGCCTCCTCCACTTCCCGCTGGATGTGACAACACAGCTAAGTGGCCTGGAGGCCCCTCAGGGTGACCTGGCCGGATATCCATGAAATTCCCTGCAGTGCTGTGCCAGGTCTGATGATCAGCGTGGCTCCCCCGCAGAAGCCTGCGATCTCATACCAGAGCATGAGACCGGATGGCCGGTGCTGACAAATTTTTAATAAATGCCGTAACTGAGCACTGGAAAGGAAACTTACAGAGTTTATTAGTAGACACATAACAACCAGCAATTTAATACACATAAGTATATAAAGAAAGGGTTACATATTCACCTCCACCCTCCTGCATTGGAGCCCCGCTAAGGTAAGGTGGTTGCTATGAGCATAGGAGACAGTTAAGTTTCCACCTAACCTTGATCAGGTGGATCAGGTGGAGAGCTGGTGGTTACAGGGGAATTAGGAAGGGGAGGATAAAACTTAAAAACACCCAAATGAGTGAGTAGCTACCTAGGTATCACTCTGATTTGGATGAGAACACTGCCTCGTCTGGATCACGTCACTCAGGTCCTGCTTATCTCCGCGTGAATCATGATTCCTCTTACCCCTTCCCGTAGGCAGGAGAGGAGTGTGAGCCGCGACACTAACCTTCTACGCCCATCTTTGATCCTCAGATCGAGACGGGCCAGGACCCCTATGTTGTTCGGGCTCGGACCTGGACCTTCATGGTATGAACGATTTAAAGGCAGCAGAGTGTGCCCTTGCCACTCTGAACTTGTTGACGGCGGTACCGAAAAGTTCGGAAAGTGAGACCGGAGCATCGAGAAGAAAGCCCCTTTCTTTCTTCCCGATGTTTGCCAGATTCACCCACAGATTTCTCTCCGTTACCACCATGGCCGCCATAGACCTACCCATGGTGGAGGCGGCCTGCTTGATTGCATGGAGAGAGAGGTCTGTGGTGCGGCGCAGCTCAGCTACCTGGTCAGCTGAAAGGCCCTCGCCTTTATCCAGGTCCTTCAGCAGATCAGCCTGATAAACCTGAAGCACTGCCAATCGTGTGCAACGAAGCCACAGCCTGACCTGCTGCTGCGTATGCTCTGCCATTTAAGCCAGATGTATTCTGGAGGGGCTTAGATGGCAAAGAGGGAGATTTAAGAGAGAATGTTTCCCCCACAGAGGGGGCATCCTCTCATAGCCGTCTTTGTGCATCACCTCGATGTTGGCATAACTCGTATGCTGAAACCGATGGATGCAAGATGAAACGGCCTCTTCCATTCTTTTTCGACTTCTGCATATAAATCAGGCAAGAATGGAAGGCTCACCTGGGCTTGAGAGCTATGGTCAGACAAATACACTTTGCTGCCACGCTTCCAAGGCAAGTCCAATGTTGCTGTGGCGCGATCCATAAACTCTAACAGCATTTACATACCCAGGGCAGGAGGATTGAGAAGGCTCAGCCTCAGCCTCTTCGCCAACCTCAGACATCTTCTGCTCTTCCTGGGCAGAACCCTGCAGAGCACTAACTTCAATATCAGAAAGTGTTAATGACATCACATCTTCCTCCTGAAGTTCACTCTCGTCTGCCGCTGAAGAGTGCGAAAGGGAAAGTCCCTCTCTAAACTCCTCAGCGAGATCCACCTGTGATCCCCACGAGCTCATTCTCCTCCGTGCCTCAGCAGCGGCGGGGCCTGAACCGTGGGAAGCAGATGGCTGTCCCTCTTTCCTCCAAAAGAGAGACATACAAGAGCGGAGCTTTTTCATAGAAAAACGCATACAATACAGGCAGATTGCCTCATAGGCTGTCGACGGCCAACTCTGTTTTTTCAATCTATGCTTCAGACATGGGTCACAATGAGGTGTTCCCCATAGCGCCCCCTAGAAGACACAGTTCAAAGTTCCCCTGAAAGAGAACTACATTTTTGGTATCTCTTGCCCACTGAGTGTTTGTTTGTATGTACTGTAGTGCAGACTGATGCTTCCTGATTTTGTTTAATCATCTGCTTTGTGTACTGCATTGTAAATGTAAATAAAAAATTATTACACACACACACACACACACACACATATATATATATATATATATATATATATATACATATACATATACATATACATATACATATATCACCTTGATATTTTAGCGCGGATATATACCTAACCGAATCTGTAGGGGGCGAGAACGAGTCTTTAAACCTGTGTGTACTGTAAGCTATGCCTACTGTGAAATTACCACATCAAACGTGACTTGCTAACATGGATGCAGCTAAGATGCCACCGGGTTTGCTTCAGGGAATTTATTTGTATTTTTTTTAAAGAAGCTTCCCAATGGAAACCTCGACAAGATGCACGCCTGTTTCACACATAATCCGTCTGCAGTGCATATGCAGTCCGTGTGCGTTACGTATGTGGTGCTGAAGCAGCACGGACTCATATTCATTATACTTTCACACAGGACACATTTGCAGTCCACTACTCGGTACGTGACCGATCGCTGCACTGCTGCAGACGCAACGCTCCTGGAATGTACTGATCCAACCGCATGAACACTGAAATCTGTTAACATGGGTGCGTAAAAAAAATATGCATCGCATACGCACCACAGACGGATAATGTGTGAAACAAGCGTAAGGTTGTTTGCACCTTGTGCAATGTGGAATTTGTTTACAGCTTTCTCATGCAGTTTTTGATGCATTTTGGAAACAGGTGATGAGCCCCTGGTCTAATGCACCACCTGTCTTGAGAAACCAGTTCTCAAGAGACTTAGCTCTCTGCAGTGCAAAAGTGGGTGTTTGTCACCTTGTGGGTGTTTTCAAACTGCTGGGTGTTTCTAAATCATGCACTCTAAATGATCCCCCTTACCCAACCCAACCCCACCCCTAAACCTAACGTCACTATGACGTCAACCAATCAGGTATCATGGTGTAAAAACACCCTGATCTGGTAACTCCCATTACTTTCCTGCAGAGACCTATACTTGGTTCTCAAAGACTTAACGTTACTTTTAGTCATTATTTTATTTGGGTAGCACACATATTCTGAATGCCTTCGGCAGAATTCAAATGAGCCATTTTAATCTACGTAGATTAATTCCAAGATTACAGTGAGATTAATCTAGATAAAAAAAAAATTATGCCCACCACTAATATATATATATATATATATATATAGATACAGATACAGAAACACAAACTCACGGTGTACAGTGATATTAACAGGATGACTGTTCTCTCCAGATTCAGACTGACACCAGTACACTCCAGTGTCTGATGTTCTGCTGGAGTTGATTTTACATGTAGATCCTGTCTGTGATCCCCACAGAGATGAACAATCTTCCAGCCACCCATTGTATGTGTATCTTCTCACTCTCCATCTTTCAGAGTTACTTTGTTCCTCACAGCTCAGAGAGAGAGAGACAGATGTGAAGTGTTGAGTTCTGCTGGGACTGATGATCAGAGAGACTGGAGGAGAAACACCTGAGAAGACGATTACAGTCTGGAAATCAAGAGTTTTATTGATTTAACACTTTACACAATGTACACTGTTTCAAAACAAAATAATATATTTGTAGTAACCTTGTATTATGACAGAATCAAATTTCATAATAAATCATGCTCTTAAAAGATCAAGGAAAATTTCAGAAGTCTCTCATTTCATTCGGTGATTAAGTCTGAACTCACCAGTGACCCATAGTGGTTGTGTGTTGCTGTTCCATGTGTAATAGGGTGGTTTTTCTCTCACCTGCATTGCACACATAAACTCCTGTGTGATTTAGAGCAGCAGAACTGACAGTGTAGTTTCCTCCAGCTCCACTGTTGCTGTCTGAGAGCAGCTGATTATGAATGCTGTTGCCTGAATAAAGTGAGAGTGTAGAGTTACCTCAAGAAATAAGGAGTTATATTTACATGAGACGTTAAAATTACCTTTGGTATAATCAGTACTCAGACTAGTTTATTGTTTGATTTTTAATCTCTATTATATATATATATATATATATATATATATATATATATATATATATATATATATTAGGGGTGTAACGGTTCACAAAATTCACGGTTCGGTTCAATACGATACACTGGTGTCACGGTTCGGTTCGGTACGGTTCGGTACGTTTTAGATACAGCAAAAAGAAAAAATTGGCAGATAAATTTCCTTGATTTTTAAAAAATGTTTTATTTATTTTAACTAACAAAGTATGTTTTTTTTTTTTTACATTGAACAATGATGGAGCTATTCTTTACCCATCTTCTATAGTGTTTTCTTAGCAGCATACTGTATAAAACAAAAACAGCTCCTTATAAAAAAATTTAAATGTTATATTATTGTAGTAGTTATGAACAAATACAAAGATGTAACTTTTTATATGGAACTCTATAACTCTTTATATTGAGTGTGTTTTTACTCAATTGGTCCTCTATAGGGCTTATGTTTTTTGGAACAAAGCAGGAATTACGGTCTGTCTGAAATGGGCTCGTGAAGGAATATTGTAACTGGGCTCAATTACATTAAGCATGTTCTTAAAACCTACGTTTTCCACTACAGAGTATGGGCCTTTCAGACAGGACGCGGTATGCGTGGCGCTTGCCGCTGGGTTCAGCGTTGCCCTTCAGATACAACGCGATTTGCGCTGCGCTGCGCTATGGCGTAGGCGGAGTTTTAAAATCTTTTGGCGGTAGCTCTATCATAGTCTGTTGTTCCTTGAATGGAGATATGTCTCCATGACACAGCTTTCCTGACGATGTCCCTATACTACCTCAAACTAGTATCGTGCAGCTCAGGAAATTCTGACACACACAGTACTGTACTAGCCGTTCATTCATTTTGATTTCCGTGCTTGTTTTGGATCCTATTGGTCACGCTGGTAATCGTCACAGAGCGCAGCGGCAAAAGTTGAACTATTTTGAACTTTGACCGCGGCGTGCGCGCAAGCACGCAAATGATGCGCTCCGCTGCGCTTGCGCTTTGGTCGACGCAGCAACAAAACTTCCTTGCGCGGAGCAAGCCATTGAGATGAATGGGTTTTATAGCGCAGCGCCGCGCATACCGCGTCCTGTGTGAAAGGCCCATAAAGGCGCTCGCTCACTCAGTACGCGCTGAAGGCTCGTTGCAAAATGGCTAATGCGTTTAACAGACCAGAAATAGAAGATCCTCCAATAACCAACAGGTCTGGTGTTTGGGTGCACTTTGGATTCCCTGTAAGCTATAATGGTGATGATAGAATCAATGGTAAATAGTAAGGTCTCATATCCGCGGCTATAACGTAAATGTAGCCTTACCAATCGCCGTGGTGATGTCTTTTGCCCTGTTTGAATCCGTTGGAAATGTCTGTCTATATGCTGTGGGGATAGTTTGTTGTGTGTATGTTTCTCCTTTTTTTCGTCTTTTCCCAGATACTGACACACTAAGGTGATGTCGGTGTAAATGAGTTGACATGTTTCAAGTATTCCCGCTGGTGTTTTTTTTTTTTGTATTTCCGCTGGTGTACCCTAGATGCGACATTGTTGTTTTTTTATCCACCACTCTCTTGCCATCACCATTATAGCTTACAGGGAATCCAAAGTGCACCCAAACACCAGACCTGTTGGTTATTGGAGGATCATCTATTTCTGGTCTGTTAAACGCATTGACCATTTTGCAACGAGCCTTCAGCGTGTATTACTGAGTGAGCGAGCGTCTGACTGAGTAGCCTAACATAAACATATAAGTTGGTGTTTTTTTCTTCTTCGGGGGTGTCAAGGGCATTGCCTGTTACGTCGTTTGGGTTATTGGGCTACCTTGTTGAACGCATATCATTATATTTCACAATTTTTTTTTTATTTTCCAAATATAATTAATTAGTCCAACGAACCGTTCTGTCCATAATGCATACCGCGTACCGAACCGAAAGCCTCGTACCGAACGGTTCAATACGAATACGCGTATCGTAACACCCCTAATATATATATATATATATATATATATATATATATATCCATTTATATATATATATATCCATTTATATATATATATATATATATATACTAGGGCTGCTCCGATCACGATCGTATATACAGGTCCTTCTCAAAAAATTAGCATATTGTGATAAAAGTTCATTATTTTCCATAATGTAATGATAAAAATTAAACTTTCATATATTTTAGATTCATTGCACACCAACTGAAATATTTCAGGTCTTTTATTGTTTTAATACTGATGATTTTGGCATACAGCTCATGAAAACCCAAAATTCCTATCTCAAAAAATTAGCATATTTTATCCGACCAATAAAAGAAAAGTGTTTTTAATACAAAAAAAGTCAACCTTCAAATAATTATGTTCAGTTATGCACTCAATACTTGGTTGGGGAATCCTTTTGCAGAAATGACTGTTTCAATGCGGCGTGGCATGGAGGCAATCAGCCTGTGGCACTGCTGAGGTGTTATGGAGGCCCAGGATGCTTCGATATTGGCCTTAAGCTCATCCAGAGTGTTGGGTCTTGCGTCTCTCAACTTTCTCTTCACAATATCCCACAGATTCTCTATGGAGTTCAGGTCAGGAGAGTTGGCAGGCCAATTGAGCACAGTAATACCATGGTCAGTAAACCATTTACCAGGGGGTTTGGCACTGTGAGCAGGTGCCAGGTCGTGCTGAAAAACGAAATCTTCATCTCCATAAAGCTTTTCAGCAGATGGAAGCATGAAGTGCTCCAAAATCTCCTGATAGCTAGCTGCATTGACCCTGCCCTTGATAAAACACAGTGGACCAACACCAGCAGCTGACATGGCACCCCAGACCATCACTGACTGTGGGTACTTGACACTGGACTTCAGGCATTTTGGCATTTCCTTCTCTCCAGTCTTCCTCCAGACTCTGGCAACTTGATTTTCGAATGACATGCAAAATTTGCTTTTATCCGAAAAAAGTACTTTGGACCACTGAGCAACAGTCCAGTGCTGCTTCTCTGTAGCCCATTTCCTGCACACGCCTGTGCATGGTGGCTCTGGATGTTTCTACTCCAGACTCAGTCCACTGCTTCCGCAGGTCCCCCAAGGTCTGGAATCGGTCCTTCTCCACAATCTTCCTCAGAATCCGGTCACCTCTTCTCGTTGTGCAGCGTTTTTTGCCACACTTTTTCCTTCCCACAGACTTCCCACTGAGGTGCCTTGATACAGCACTCTGGGAACAGCCTGTTCGTTCAGAAATTTCTTTCTGTGTCTTACCCTCTCGCTTGAGGGTGTCAATGATGGCCTTCTGGACAGCAGTCAGGTCGGCAGTCTTACCCATGATTGCGGTTTTGAGTAATGAACCAGGCTGGGAGTTTTTAAAAGCCTCAGGAATCTTTTGCAGGTGTTTAGAGTTAATTAATTGATTCAGATGATTAGGTTAATAGCTCGTTTAGAGAACCTTTTCATGATATGCAAATTTTTTGAGATAGGAATTTTGGGTTTTCATGAGCTGTATGCCAAAATCATCAGTATTAAAACAATAAAAGACCTGAAATATTTCAGTTGGTGTGCAATGAATCTAAAATATATGAAAGTTTAATTTTTATCATTACATTATGGAAAATAATGAACTTTTATCACAATATGCTATTTTTTTGAGAAGGACCTGTATATATATATATATTATCATTATTATTATTTTTTTTTTTTGATGAAACCAGTTCAGTTCATTCAGATGTTATCACATGAAGCACACTTCTGGGCCCTATATTAATGATCTAAACGCAGTTTAAAGCATGTAACGTGAAGTTGAGATGTTGCTCGGAGAGAAGGAGAAAACCCAAATAGGCGTTAGCAAATAAATGAAAATGCACGAGGGATGACGTTGTTTCTTTCCCGTGTTTAATAAAAGTACTTAAACATCACACACTCGTACACATACATGTGGAGTTTAGTGAGGAAAAGAAAAGAAGACTAAAAACATCTAACTCCGGTCACAAAAGAAAATATTAAACTCAGAGATTGGTAGAGCGGGTAACTCCTCTCCCCACCTATCAGTTCTACCCATAGACAGTAAAATAAATGGACACAGTGACCCCATTGGAACTCAATTGACAAGTGACAAGTGAATCCCATTTTAAGCGATTTTTAGCACTTCCGTTTCTGATGCGCAGACTCAAACTAAGCTTGAATTCAGCAACCTGTCTGACAGATGTAAATCTTCTAGTAGCTGTGCGTGCAAACTGCCATCGTTAATCTTGCAGAGACGGCGAGCTTGAGCGGGGAGTTCTTTGGTGTGAGTGAGCAGGAGTAAGTATTCTGATTAATTATTTTGTATAGTATTTAAAAAATGTAACGCCAGGGCTTGTATCTATGGGCTTCTCTCTTGACGTCTCCCCGATTGCCTGCGAGCTTCTCCTCCTGTCTGTACGGTAATTTCTCTACTGTGCGACAGAGAGTCGAGTGGTTATGATGCAATCGTTAGCCTATTTTTACAAATAGGCCATAATGTAACATAGAAGGTAATAGAGCCCTTTATACATTGTCGTGTATCTTTAGGAATAAATAATGGACAAATGGAGTCTTTAAACGCCTCAGATGTAAAGTTATTCGCTGTCAAAGTGACGGCAAAATGAATGGGAGTCAATGGGATGCTAACGCAAGTGAAGTTTTGCTACAAGATGGCGGCACGCGGCCGACTTCAACTTCCGGTCGACTTCCTTCACGTCTGGTTCTACCTCAGACACCTTCTACGCACATGCGCAGTTCTCGTCTTTTCATATTACCATAAAAGTGACCGTTACAAAGTCCCCCCTGACAAATAAAGGCTGTACACAACCAGGGAGCATTACTGTTTCACTTAACAACCATATATACATGCCACAGTTGAAAAGTTGACTCTCAGGGTAAGGGAAAAAAAGAGGAAGAAAAAAATGCACATCCAATAACAGTCTCACAAAACTGTACATTGCACTGACGTTCAATAAAACAAACCTGTGTGCAGGTTCATCAAACTTAACATATGTCAGCAAACAACAAGTGACAACCAAAACCCTTGTTTTATCCCACCTTGCTTAACTTCAATCTTGCGTGTGTGATATGGGTTCGTCCACCTATTAGCTGTCCAGTCAGAAGTAATTCTGGGGTTTTTTCTCTGTCTCAAGTTATAATGGTCAGTACCCTGAAAAGGGGAATTTGAGTCAAGTCCATGAGTGGCAAAGTCACGGCTCATGTCAGAGTGCTCTGTGTCTGGAAAAACAGCACCGTCAAGTGTCATTTCAGATAAGGTCTCTGAGAAAACGTCATTGGGCAGTTCGGTCAACCAGTCTTCAGCAACACTTAAAGCAGTATCATCAGATTCTCCAGGCCCGTTTTGGATAGAGGCACCTTCGTCTGACGATTGTTCATTGTCACACTTATCAGAGAGTTCCTGTCTGGGCAAAGCATTATTCCATGAGTGAAAGGGCTGAAGGTTCACAACGTGAAACACACCAACATCCTCACCAGTATCAACTTTTCCAGCAGGTAGTTAACATCCGACAGCACTTTCGAGTTCCTGTATGGACCAGAGTATACTGGAGCCAGCTTGGCTGTAAAGTTCACCAATGCATTAGACTTTGGGTGTGTTTTCACTTTAACCAGATCATCCACAACATAAGAAACAGAACGCCATTTTAGGTCATAGTATCGTTTCCTACATTTATTGCCTTCATCTAGGGCTATTCTGGTGTGATCATGAGCGTCTTGCAAGGAAGCTCTCAAATTCTACGGGTATGTTACATCTGGGTCATCCACTCCCTCCACATTCGGCTGTGTAACCAAATCAAGCGGAGTTTCCAGTTCACGTCCATACAACATCATTGATGGTGACAGGCCCGTACTCTCATGTGGCGCAGTACACAGAGCAAAACATATCTGAGGTATATATCTGTCCCACGAGATGTATTGGTCGTCCACGTATGCACGAATGGCAGTTTTTAAGGTACGGTTCACTCTTTCAGTAGCATTAGTCTGTGGGTGATACGCCGTAGTCAACCTGTGTTCTGTACCCAGGGCAGCCACCACATCTTCAAATAGGTTACTCACAAATGGCGTACTGCGATCTGAAATCAGGTAAGTTGTTGCACCATGTCTGGCAATGATTTCGATCAGGAACTTACTTGCAGCCACTTGCACTGTCGCCGTTCTGACTCCAATTACCTCCACCCACTTAGAGAAGTAGTCGACAAATACAAGAATATACTAATTTCCATTCTGCGTCCGAGGGAGAGGGCCCACAAAGTCAACTCCAGTATATTCCCAGGGCTTTTGTGGTTTGATTGGGACCATCAGGCCTGCTGGTTTCTTTTGAATAGGCTTTGTAAATTGACACACGGAACATGAGGTAACATATCTCTTCACATCCTCCGTCATTTTTGGCCAGAAGAATCTAATCCTAAGCCTGGACAATGTTTTGGTAATTCCTAGGTGTCCAGCAGTAGGGCAGTCATTGTAGTATTTTAACAAAGTACCCCTGATGGATGTAGGTGCGTAGAATTTGAGC
This sequence comes from Carassius carassius, assembly GCF_963082965.1. NCBI lineage: Eukaryota > Metazoa > Chordata > Actinopteri > Cypriniformes > Cyprinidae > Carassius > Carassius carassius. The sequence goes on along the minus strand of NC_081755.1, from coordinate 44,153,111 downwards.
TGTTTCATTGGATACAACCCACAAGTTACTTTAGGGTCTCTGACATACAACAACCCATCCTGAATGACATACTTTTCATCCACCTCCTCTTGTCCGGCACTGTTCAGGGCACGTAAAATATTACCGACCACTGGGTTTTTTCTTGTAATTGCCTTAACTGTGCTTTGTCCGAAAGCATGACTGAGGACAAACTAAGGAGATCCATTCCACCAATGATTGCATAATCTGGCAGAATGTCCATTGGGGCAGCCTCACATTGAATTGGGTTGCGGGACAAAGCGTCTCGGACCTTGTTTTGTACACCAGGCTTATGCAAAATACTAAAATCTAAGTCCTGCAAGCATAAGGACCATCTTGCTAGACGTCCTGAAGGGTTTGGGCGATTCATCAGCCATTTCAGGCTATTATGGTCTGTGTAAACTGTCACATGAAGGCCCTTTACATAGGGTCTAAAGCACTCCAAAGCCCAAATCACTCCTAAATACTCATTTTCTGGCGTTGAGTAGGGTTTCTCAGCCTTATGTAGAGTTCTGCTCGCAAAAGCCACAACAACATCTCGTCCAAAGTTGTCTTTTTGCATTAAAGCTTCACCCAGACCCAGGTCACAAACGTCCGTGTAAACATAGAATGGCTGTGTGAAATTTGGAAAACATAAGATTGGCGCTGACGTGAGACAGAACGGTGTTTCCTTCCGGGTGAGACGGAAAAGTGGTTCTGCTTTACTCGCATAGACAGGGACGAAGTGCCAATAATAGCCTGTAAGGCCAAGGAATCCTCTGACATCCTTTGCGTCTTTTGGTGTTCTGAAGTCCGTCATCGCCTTTACTTTTTCAGGGTTTGGTGATATACCCTCAGGTGTGACACAGTAACCAAGACATATGAGCTCACTTAAACAGAACTGATATTTGCTCAGCTTCAGAGAGAGACCTGCCGTCTGCAGTCTTGACAGAACCTCCAGAAGATCCTCAAGGTGTTATTCAAAGGTCAGAGAAGCTATTAAAATGTCGTCCAAGTACACCGCACAGCATTTATAAGTTAGGCCAGTGAGGACAGTGTTCATGACCCTTTGAAAAGTAGCAGGGGCATTGCTGAGCCCGAAGGGAAGGACTTTGAACTGAAATAGGCCACAGTGAGATATAAAAGCAGTTTTCGGTCTAGACTTTCCCTTTACGGACACCTGCCAATACCCCTGTAATAGATTTCCCACAGGACAGAAAGTCCAATGAATCATCCACCCAGGGTAGAGGATATGAATCCTTCAGTGTGAGTTGATTTAGACCCCTGTAATCCACACATAACCTGGGTTCTCCACAGAGTTTCTTTACGATTATGACCGGTGCAGCCCATGGGCTTGATGAATTATCCTCTTCTTCTCTGGTGAAGTACGGTAGGGTGGTAAACTGACAGGCTTCGCACTACCTGTAGCAATTATGTGCTCTGCCATTGTATTTCCCAAGTGATCATCAAACATGCCCCAAAAATCTTCCACCAGGGCAAGGAACTGAGCTTTTTGTCCCTGTCTGAAGCATGCCTCCTCGACTTTCCTCATCAAATAAGATTTTTGGACACCCATGAAGATCATGCGCCCTACTACTGTAGTCTCCATCCATTCACTCGCTAGTTCACATGGTTCCAGCACAACAGTTCCTCTAAAGTTACTGTCCTGGATGGAATGTGAATGTTGACTGCAGCTCTTTGCATGAAATCCATTCCTAAGATAAGGGGTGAAGCGAGGTCAGGGACGATAACAAATCTATGGTAAAAACGTTTTCCATGGAATCCAATATTCAGCCAAATGATGCTGACTGGGATGCAAGTTGCTTTATTAGCTAATTGAATGGAGGGGGGGGCAACCAAGGATGCACTTTGTCACTGCTACCTGGAATGCCATATAATCACATGCCAAATAATATTAGTCCCCACTGTGGAAATGTAAACGTCTGTATCAAGGGCTGCATCAACTGCTCTGTTGCAGAGGTTTTCTTTGACAATGAATGGGGTGTTCCAGAATGAAGAAGAGGCCGGGTCTTCTACATGGTCCAAGATGAGTGGCTCAAGTGTGGACACTGGGGAATGTTGGGGCCTATTTACCTTCTGGAGGGAGGATTGCCCCTGTGAAATGTCCTCCCTCCCCTGAAGTTTCCCTTCCATTGGTCAGATTTACTTCCCTGCTCACCTCTGATGGTGCCTTTGTTCTCGCTACTCTGATTATATCTGCCATTCCATTTAGTGTTCATAAGTTCTGCATTGTAGCACCCCCAAAAATCTACTTGTGGTACAAAGTTACAGTTCTGACAATTTCGAGATGTGAAACCAGGTTTAGAGCATTTAAAGCAGTAAAGTTCACGTGGTAGTGTTTTCATTGGTAGCGGGGGCTCATTATGGCTGTATGGCCCAAGAACAGAATGGAGCTCATGTGCCCGAATCAGGAGGTCAATGACTGGCGTTATCTCCATACCATAAATCGCAACTCTGTATCGCTCCAACACATGCTTAGAAATTTGTTCAATTTGATCTTGTTCTGTTGGGGGAGACTTCAGCTTTTTGAATTCACTCAATAGATGCGCTACAAATGTTGGAAAAGGCTCATCAGGCACTTGAACACCGTCAAGGATGCCTCTCAAGATGCACTCCTGATTGTCTGATGGAAGAAACACACTTTTAAAGAGAGCATGGAATTGCGACCAGGCAGTTATGTGTTCGCTCAAGACTGAAAACCATTGTCTGGGCTCTTTCTCTAGGAAGCGAGGTAATTCTAGAAAGATCTGGGCATCACTCAGCCCCAAAGAGGTTCTGTATACTTCCACATACTTGAACACAGGGGGCGTCAAGTTTTGACTGATTCAAGACTGACACTAATGCTGTAGCCATACTATTAAACAGTGAAGAAGTGTGAGAGGGTTTTGTTGTATTTTAATGTGCTCTGTTTCAATCAGTGGCCATCACCGCAAATTTTGGTCTGACATGAACAAGTTGGGCCTGGGCATATGGTGTAGAAAAGGCAATTGGATCATTACGTGCAGGTAACGGGTTTGAAGTGGTTGAGTACATGTTTTTATTGTAATCGTCAATCATACCTCTCTGCAGATTAAGGAACTCCTTAGGCATTTTCGCAGCATTTCCACTTCAGACCTTAGCAACTCAACCTGTGTCTCCAGGCAGATAGTCAGCTTTGGGGCTCTCCTCCTAGGTTCAGACTCGAAAGGTAAAGTCAACTCAGTCATATCTGTCAAACCATCCACATATCGAGCCATTATTTTCAATATAAACAAAAAAAAAATCTATGTTATTCAGAAACTTTCAGAAAAACGTAAATTATTTAGTTTTCAACAAAAGTTAATAATAGTCCCCACTCACACATTATGACAACAATGATGTAAGTAAAATGGTCTTAATCATATCTTCACTCTTTCAATTCAGGACATCAACACAGAGGTAAAAAAAAATAAAAATAAATAAATAAATAAATAAATAAATAATAATGGTAATAATTAAGCGTAGAAATACCAACCCAGTTTATGAGTCTCATGTCAGATATATGTCATATGTCAGAAAAATCTTTTCAACCGTATAGCAAAAAATTTTCCCACTTTTTTTTCCTTCTTTTTGTTTCACAAAGGAATTACAAAATATCACATAATTATGTGGATTTCCCTGGCAACCTGTTGAACAGTTCTGAGGAAGCTGTGAATATGGAATTTCAGTTCGAATCCCAGTGGGGTTCTGATGAATCAGTCAACTGCTCAACGGCGAGCCAAGACATACAGTCATTGTCCCATGCTCTGTGTCCAAAACTATAACAGTCTACTGTCCAAACCAGAACACTTTTTCTTTCTTCAGCTGAAACTCTCGAACGGAATTAATGAACCGCTCGTGAACCAATGACTCCTTTCACGAATCTAAACAAATCATCGCACGTACCAGAATGAATCTCACGTGTCCAACCGCGTGCTTCTCAAAGCTTTGGCATGGGCCAAAAAAACTGAATAAATAAAATGTCCATAGGTCCGCAACAAAAGATAATATCCTCCATCGACTAGTCCAAAAGTCTGACCCGAGGGCCAGAGACAAGATGTTCAGGTGCCACTTTGTAACGTGAAGTTGAGATGTTGTTCGGAGAGAAGGAGAAAACCCAAATAGGTGTCAGCAAATTAAAGAAAATGCACGAGGGATGATGTCGTATCTTTCCAGTGTTTAATGAAAGTAACATCACACACTCGTCCGCATGCATGGGGAGTCGAGTGAGGAAAAGAAAAGAAGTATACAAACATCTAACTCCGGTCACAAAAGAAAATATTAAACTCAGAGATCGGTAGAGCGGGTAACTCCTCTCCCCACCTATCAGTTCTCCCTCAGCCACCCTCTACGCACATGCGCAGTTCTCGTCTTTTCAGATTAATATAAAAGTGACCATTACAAGCGCACGGTGCAGGTGCACTCAGGGCGTGTCCAAATCCACTTTTCTATTTAACGACAAAAAAACAGTTGGCGCGCCCAGGCGCATGGTCTAAACAGGTTGTCCCTATTCTCTTAATGAGTAATGGGTGTTTTTTGGGCGTAAAGTGCAATAAACCAATCAGAGTCTCATCTTCCATTCCCTTTAAGAGCCAGTTGCGCTCATGCCATGATGGATTTGCTATTTACACGGCGGAATTTGGCAACCGCAAAGAGAGAATGAGTCTCCAAGATGAAACGGAGCTGCTCATGTGGGAGCAAATATATTTAAATATATTTACATTTAATTAGCCTACAAAATAATCTTATGCATTGCAATCCTTTAAATCCAGTGTACCATATGATTGTTCTTCCCTGTGTTTAATAAGCAGCGTGTACGCTCTTTAAATAACAAAGAAAAAACATTGCGCCAGACTTTAGACCAGGTTTGAGTTGGTCTATGGTGCAGTCTATTTTCAGCTCGTTAAAATAGCATTGCGCCAGCAATGCACCTGAACACACCTCTTTTTTAGACCAGCACGCCCATGTCCGCAAAAATGAGTGCAAATGCATTTGCTAATTAAACGACGTGGCGCTGGATGGGAAAATGCGAACGGCGTCGGACTGAAACTAGCAAACACACTTGCGGGTGTATTATAGGGCCCTATATCTTACCTGATGAAGCAGTTACATTGTACCAGATGAATGTCCAGCCTGTAGAGGAGCCTTTAACCTCACAGATCAGAGTCACCGGATCTCCTTCAGTCAACCACTTCTGAGGAGAAACACTTAAAACTGCCTTGGGTCTATCTGAAATACAGAAATCACACATTAATGACGTTAAACTTCTGTTTGTGTGTGTGTGTGTGTGTGTGTGTTTATGAAGAGATGATTAAACTCACTTGATACTGTCAATGTAACTTCATCACTGATGTTTGATGTTCGTGATCCTCCTCTCTCTGCTCCATAACAGGAGTATTTACCTGCGTCAGACTCAGTAACAGAACTGAATGTGTGTTCCTGTAGTTCACTGAAAACACTGTCTGAACCGTCTTTATACCAGCTGTACTTCCAGCTAGAGACTATTTCACCATCAATGTCACATCTGAGAGTGACTGTCTCTCCTCTGAATACATGTTGACCAGGTTTAATGCTCACTTTGGCTTTTGGTCTTTCTGTACAACAACAATTCACAAATGAAAATATTTTTACTACATGATCAGTTACAGTACTTGATTTTAAAACACATGTTAAATCAGGTTACACTGAAGTGTTGTTGTCTAAAGCTGTTATAATCACTGATTCAGTGTCTTATGAACCAAACTGAGAGATCATTTTGAAGGCTCAGGAAACCTTTGCTGGTGTTTTCAGATGATTAGCTGATTGTCATGTCACCATATTCTAATTTGTTGAGAGTGAATTGGTGGGTTTTTGTTAAATGTGAGCCAAAATCATCACAATTAAAAGAACCAAAGACTTCAGTCTGTGTGCATTGAATTTATTTAATTCAAACAGTTTGACTTGAATTACTGGAATAAAAGAACTTTTCCACGACATTCTCATTTATTGAGACGCACCTGTACATGAAAAAAAATGTACTCACCTTCAGTTTGTCCAGAGTAGATGTTGGAAATCAGCACTAAAACACAAAGAGAAAAACTCATTAAATTAAACACTCATTAAACACTGAGATGATCATTTGTCTATTTTATGTTATTTTATAATTTCATCAAAAAAAAAAAAAGAGACAATTGCACAGAATAAAAAAGTTGAATGAAATATATAATATACTAACAGTGGAAATGTTTCCAGATAAACATTAAAACATCTGACTAATAGCAAAGGTATCTCAATATTTATTAGACAACATGGACAATAACTGCAAAACAAACTCTTTGAATGAGAAGGTGTGTCCAAACTTTTGGTTTGTACTGTATATATGTACTGTGTATAAATATATATATATATATATATATATATATATATATATATACTCACCTAAATGATTATTAGGAGCACCTGTTCAATTTATCATTAATGCAATTATCTAATCATCCAATCACATGGCAGTTGCTTCAATGCATTTAGGGATGTGGTCCTGGTCAAGACAATCTCCTGAACTCCAAACTGAATGTCAGAATGGGAAAGAAAGGTGATTTAAGTAATTTTGAGCGTGGCCAGACGGGCCGGTCTGAGTATTTCACAATCTGCTCAGTTACTGGGATTTTCACGCACAACCATTTCTAGGGTTTACAAAGAATGGTGTGAAAAGGGAAAAACATCCAGTATGCGGCAGTCCTGTGGGCGAAAATGCCTTGTTGATGCTAGAGGTCAGAGGAGAATGGGCTGACTGATTCAAGCTGATCGAAGAGCAACTTTGACTTAAATAACCACTCGTTACAACCGAGATATGCAGCAAAGCATTTGTGAAGCCACAACACGCACAACCTTGAAGCGGATGGGCTACAACAGCAGAAGACCCCACCGGGTACCACTCATCTCCACTACAAATAGGAAAAAGAGGCTACAATTTGCACAAGCTCACCAAAATTGGACAGTTGAAGACTGGAAAAATGTTGCCTGGTCTGATGAGTCTTGATTTATGTTGACACATTCAGATGGTAGAGTCAGAATTTGGGGTAACGGAATAAGAACATGGATCCATCATGCCTTGTTACCACTGTGCAGGCTGATGGTGGTGGTGTAATGGTGTGGGGATGTTTTCTTGACACCCTTGAGGCCCCTTAGTGCCATTTGGGTATCATTTAAATGCCACGGCCTACCTGAGCATTGTTTCTGACCATGTCCATCCCTTTATGGCCACCATGTACCCATCCTCTGATGGCTACTTCCAGCAGGATAATGCACCATGTCACAAAGCTCGAATCATTTCAAATTGGATTCTTGAACATGACAATGAGTTCACTGTACTAAAATGGCCCCTACAGTCACCAGAACTCAACCCAATAGAGCATCTTTGGGATGTGGTGAAACGGGAGCTTCTTGCCCTCGATGTGCATCCCACAAATCTCCATCAACTGCAAGATGCTATCCTATCAATATGGGCCAACATTTCTAAAGAATGCTTTCAGCACCTTGTCGAACACCACAAGCATTTGTCAGAAATATATCGCCCCTTTCATAATGCGAGCTTCATCTTTCAAAATAAATGTAAAGACTAAATAAAGTTAATAATGTCCTTAGTTTTACCATCAGTTCAAGCCCGAAAGGGGAACAGAGTAGAGTTGAAGATCTTAATTCATATAATTTTACATGGGCTCGGGCTTGCTCCAGCGAGGTAAATGAGCGGTCATGTGATGTGTTTCGATTAGTGTGAGAAGAGCGAAAATAGATGCTGAGTAGGTGAAGCGGAGGCTTGCCTCTGCCGATTATATTTTGGTTGCACCAGCAAATAAAGACGAAATATTAATTCGCCACGGGTTGATATTTTTTCTCCTACAGGTGACGTCCCGGGCTCCGTACTAAATAGAAAATGTATCCATATCTAAGTTGATTATAAGCCTGCTCTCTTGAGAGAACTGGTTTTTGAGAGACTGAGACGCGCAACGCGGCTGTTTGATTGATGAGCGCGCTGTGCTTAATCTATTCATTCGTATCATATCGTGACCTAAGGTTTAAAGCATTGCCTTTTAAATATATACAATAGAACGTGTATGATATATTATTATAGGTGATATTATTCTTGCCAAGCTCTGATTTCTGAGAGATGCACGGAGAGACAACAGCAATGCTGTGTTTGATTTGCACTCTTTTGATTCATAAAGTTTACATTGATTCACTTCACACTCATAACTTTAGCGGTCTCTGTATAATATTGCGCTTTGTTTGTTTGTTTTATTTGGATCCCCATTAGCTTCAGCATAAGCTAAAAGCTATTCTTCCTGGGGTCCTATAATCTACCATGTGACAATACAATTTATGACACACCATAAGTACACTACATTGAAAATACATATTATACATTTAATACCATTGATCTCAAAATAACAATTAAACAATAAAACAAAACAAAAAACAAAACGAAAAATTGCGCCTCTCCGAATAGATCGATATCAAAAATAATGTAACTAAGAACCCTATAACAGTATATCCTTAAATTAATTAATATTAACTATATATGTTTCTTTGAAGGTAATATTTCTTAAGTGATTTTTTGAAACCATACAAAGTGTTTTGTTGTTTAATAGTATTTGGGAGAGAGTTCCATTCACACATTGCTCTATACCTTACTGAACGTTGAATTGATTTGGTTTTTACTATTGGTAAAATAAAACTACCTCCTACTGCATGCCTCGTTGGATAATAATGTGTATCTGTACTAAAGGATAGTTTTTCATATAAAGTAAAAGGTGTTTTGTTTGTTATAACATTATATAAAAATAATGTGAATACCCCAATCTATTTTTTACTTTAAACCATGAGAGGCTTTCATGCATTTTGTCAACATTTGATCTAAACCCACATGAGAGAGCCAGACGTGCAGCTTTATTCTGGATTTAACAATCTTGTTTAACAATCTGTGGTGTAAAATATTTTGCACATCTTTTAATAACAGCCAAGGTGTTGCCCATTTTAGTTAATAGTTTCTGAACATGTTTGTCCCAACACAATCTACTATCAATCATCACTCCCAATAGTTTAGCCTCTTCTTTTTGCTCAACTGAATTTTGCTCTATGCTAAGTTCAAGCTTTGGTTTGGCAAGTAAAGAAAAAGGAGTTCCAACCACAAAACAGGTAGTTTTAGATACATTGAGAATCAATTTGTTATTCCTTATCCAGTTCACCACTAACTGTAGTTCTCTTTGTAGTTTTACATTTAAATCACCAATATCAGTTCCTGCTAAATATACAGTGGAATCATCAGCAAACATTGAAATGCTTGCTTTATCTAAAACAGTTGGAAGATCATTGGTAAAGATTGTGTAGAGGAGCGGCCCAAGACAACTTCCCTGAGGCACGCCCTGTTCCACGACCCTTACCTTTGAAAAGCTTCCATTAAAGTAAACTAACTGTCTTCTGTCTGACAAATAACTTTCCATCCATAATAATGTGGTTCGTGAAAAACCATAATATTCCAGTTTTTTTAACAGTAAGTCGTGGTCAATTATATCAAATGCTGCAGTGAAATCAAGCATTACAACACCTATTATTTTCCTCTCCTCCATATCCTTGTACCATATCCTTGTTGGCTGTTGAGTGTTTTCCTCTATATGCATGCTGAAATGTTGTGATTAAATCATTATTCATAAAATAAGACTGAATCTGTTCATAAACAATTCTTTCCATTATTTTACCGAGAACTGGTAATAAACTTATTTTTCTTATTTTTCGGTATTGGCACAACTTTACATATTTTGCATGCTTGTAGACATATGAAGAGTTCAGATGCAAAAGCCTCTAAGTGCCATCTGAAATTTTCATCTAAAATTAGGATTTTTATTAAGCTCCTATGCTTAGGTTGAGTCATTTTACTTTAATTGCAATGTGTAGGTCCTTTTCCAGGCTATTAAAATGAAATAACTGAACATAAATATAGGAGCCTGATAAAAATCCTAATTTTAGATGAAAATTTCAGATGGCACTTAGAGGCTTATGCATCTGAACTCTTCATATATTCTCAATTAAACTCAAATTAATTATATGAGCAATAATAGTAGCAATGATTGAGACTATTGGCTTCAGCAACTTCAGTTCAAGGAAATCAACGCCAGGTGGTTTGTTTTTACAATTCATCAGAAGTAGTTCCACTTTAGAACCACTGACACAATTTTTTTACCTTCCATCATTTTATTTATCAATATATTTGATAAATCAGTCTTGTATGGCTGTGTAGTATTTTTAAGTTTATTTATTTTATTTATGAAATAATCATTAAGATGATTCGCTATATCACTTGGTTTCGTAAAAAATTCACCCTCATATTCTAAATAAGATGGAGTTGATTTATTATTTCCTCTTAATATATTATTTAGTGTATTCCATAATTGTTTACTATCATGTTTTATTTCTACAATTGTCTTAGTATAGTACAATTTCTTTTTCTTCTTATTTACCTTAGTTACAAAATTTCTAAGTTTACAATATACTTGGCCAGTCCGATTTTAATTTGGATATAATTGCTGCTTGTTTAGCTAAATCTCTCTCTTTCATAAGATCTTTTAATTCTTGATCCAACCACGGAGTGTTGACATTTCGAACAGTAAACTTTTTTATTGGTGCATGGTTTTCTACCTGTGATAATCCACATGCTATTGCTGTGCTCATTAATTTGATTTTCTTAGGACAGTCAGAAGAATTCCAATCTATGTTGAAGTCACCCATTAAGTAAGTTTCCAGATTCATACTATTAGCATGATCTAACATATCACATATTTTGTCTAAATATTCACTATTAGCATTAGGAGGTCTATAACAACATCCTATGAGTAATGGCTTAAGATGTTTCAGACTAACTGTTAACCAAATTATTTCAATACCAGAATACATTAAATCTGGCATCATTTGGACAGGTATATGATGTTGAATATAGATAGCAACTCCTCCTCCATATGTATTCCAATCATTCCTAAAAATGCTATATCCATCAATCATTAAAGTTGCATCATCGAATGTAGAGTCTACATGAGTTTCAGATACTGCCAATACATGCACATTATTTGTTTGTAATATTTCTGTTAAATCACTCACTTTATTTCTAAGACTGCATATATTAATATGGGCAAGTTTAAGACCTTTCTTTGTGTAACATGTTAGAGATCATATTTCTTTGGCTTCATACTATTAGATTCTATATTGGAGCAAAACAATTTACAAAAAACAACTAAATTAACCCACCTATATACAATAACCCACATATACACATTCATACACATAAACTCAGACAAACAATTTTGCATTGCCACCAGTTGTCAAGGTTACAGTAAGTGAGCTGATCCCCTGGCTCACCTGTTATCTAGTAAACTTTGGAGTGTGCCAGCTTCAGCCAAGTATTCAGGCAGAATTATTCCTTGTCTGTTATTCTTGTATAACTGTTATTCTGTTATAACTTGTCTGTTAATAGTGTTCCTATAGCTCAATTGGTAGAGCATTCTGCCTTATTATGTGATTAAAAACGTGTTTGTAGTATATAAACATTAACAAATCATCATTATTGATTATTTCTAAGCCAATTAAAAGCTAGAAATTAGAGAAAAGTTTAAGTTGCCTGTTCACTACTGGTCAAAAGTTTTTGAACAGTAAGCTTGTTAATGTTTTGAGAGAAGTCTCTTCTGTTCACCAAGCATGCATTTATTGGATCCAAAGTAAAGCAAATCAGTACAATTTGAAATGTTTTAACATCATTACTCCAGTCGCACAATCCTTCAGAAATCATTCTGATATTCTGATTTGCTTTGGTTTGTTTGATGAATAGAAATTTCAGAAGAACAGCATTTACCTGAAATAAAAATATTTTGTAACATTAATAATATCTTTATTATCACTTTTGATCAATTTAGAGCATCCTTGCTGAACAAAATTACGAACATTTCTATAATTTATTCTCCAAAAACAAAAAAAATTATACTGACTCTATTTTTGAATGGTATAGTGCAGGGGTGGTGAATTTCAGTTGAGAGCCGCAGCCCTGCAGAGTTTTGCTTCAACCCTAATCAAACACACCTGAACAAGCTAATCACGGTCTGAAGGGTTATTAGAAAGCTACAGGCAGGTGAGTTTTAATTAGGTTTGGAGCTGAACTCTGCAGGGCTGCAGCTCTTCAGGACCAATGTTCACCAATCCCTGGTGATGTTGCAAAAGCTTTTTATTTGCTGATCTTTAGATCTTTCTATTCATCAAATAATCCTGAAAAAAATTACTCAACTGTTTTAAATATTGATAATAATAATAATAATAATAATAATAATAATAATAATAATTAAGGTTTCCTGATTAGCAAATTAGCATATTACAATGATTTCTGAAGATCATGTGACATTGAAGACTGGAGTAATGAAGCTGTAAATTCAGCTTTGATCACAGGAATACATTACATTTTAAAATATAAACAAATAGAAAGCAGTTGTTTTAAAGAGTAAAAATATTGCACAACAGGGACTTCTTTATAAAACATTAAAAATCTTACTGTTCAAAAACTGTTGACTGGTAGGTTATATAGATTACAGAAATGTTGAACTGTAATGATATATATAAATATATATAAATGAACCAAGATGAGTGACAGCTTTTTTAACATTAGTTATTATGAATGAAGCCATAGCAATGGACACCACTAATATATGTATGTGTGTGGGTGTGCGTGTAGAGCACCCTCACTAATTTAAGAAGAGCACTCAGTAATTTGAATCTGGAGTCGGGCCTGCATTTAAATCTCGTGTTTTCAGGGTAAAAACATGGGTCGATTTTTTGAACTCTATTTTGAACAAAATAACAGTTTTATTGAAACTGCTTATTCACTCTCTGCCAGCAGGTGAAGCGTTTGGTAAAATATTACTCTCCCCGGTTACAGCAGAACACAAAGCAGCACAGCACTGGACTTTGAACGTGCAGCGCTCGTGTTTATTCAATTAAATCATAACATTAGCCTTTTGAAGTTTAATTGTCACAATCAGCTATATAGCAATCCTGGTCTTTCCGTCCCCAAATTTAAAACGTCTTGAAATCATAATTAAGACATTCTTTTACAGTTTAAGACTTTTTAAGACCTTAAATTTGATACAACTAAATTTAAGTCTTTTTAAGACCCCGCTGAAACCCTGTAACACCTACTGAAATGCAGAGAGAGAATAATACTCACTGAGCACAAGAGGAAGTTGACGGAGCTCCATACTGACTGAATGATGACAGACAGTTAAAGACACAGACTGTGTTAAAGTCTCAAGACTTCCTGAAATCTGTGGTCAGAGCTTTAGAAACATCAGCACAGACTCAAGACATACAAATGTACCTCATGTGTGACAGAAAATATCGTTTCAGAAAACATCACACAGACTAACATGTCTGTGTGAACAATAAGTTTTCTACAGGAATATTTTTTGATCTATTACGTATTAATGAATAGATACTTTACATGTGAAATTAAGCAAGTCACTGTTAATAAGTAAGTCATTGCGATTGAACCTAATCATTTTTTATATACAGCCAGTAAACTTATTTGCATTTTTACACATTCTTCTGACTGGAGTGAGAAAATGCTGAGTCCTGTTCACATGCTGAGTTTAGGTGATAATATTTAACACCATGCATATGAGCAACAGTAAAACTGATGCTTCTCAATAACCATTTAAAAACACCAATTAAAATTCTTATGTGTTTAGTTTTACTAACATTTCTCATTCTGCATGAAGCACTAATAAAACAAGATCTGAAAGCCACTCTATGAGCTTCTCTGCACATTGCATGGTTTATATTGCTTCATGGCATGAGCAACTTCTTAGTAATGTCTTAGTTAAGCAAACCATTTTTCTTTGTAAAGTACTTCCTCTTTCACCTTAGTCTCACAATTAACTATTGAAGCATGTCTGATATAGGCACATCTTTCTTAGGAAAAAAAAATGTAATAACAGTTTTTACTGACTGTCACTACTCAAAAGTGTGAAAAATACAATGAACAGTTTAGTATTACTCTCCAACAAATGACTCGAGTCAGTTCATTATAATGTAGATAATTTATATAAATATAAAATTATACAATGTGACAACTGTAATACAATTACTGAATAAATTACTCTTACTGGACTCTGAATCTGAGCGAGGGGTGGGCAGGCGGGCAGATAGATAGATAGATAGACATACAGACAGACAGACAGACAGACATACATGAGCTCATAGTTGTGGTTTGGTTTGGTTTGTTCTGTTACATTAACCAGTGAAGGAAGAGCAGCAGTTGTTCACTTTTTTTTCAATAAATGTATAAATACAATACAATACTGCCATTGCAATAAAAGGCATCAAAATACAGTATTGTTTCATTTCCCTTGTTCATTAAACACACCAGAATGCAACCATTTTATAATGGTGAATAAATGTTAAAAATAAAATAATTTAAACATCAGTATTCAATGTTTTATGTTTACAATATAAAAACAGTATTAATGCATTTGTAACTGCAGTTAAAATGCATTCATGTCCTGCATTAAACAGTGTGTAAATGCATCTAAATGCCACGGCATTATGAAGCATAAAAAATTATAGTGCTCACTCAGAGTCATTTTCTCACACCAAACTTTATTTTTGTATTCTTTTTCTGTAGCTGTCCTACAAGTTTGAGCTGTAAACAATGCAGAGAAAAATTGTGGGGGAAAAAAATAAGAATTGGGTTAATAATGTATATATTACATATTAAAGAACATCAAATAAAATAAATGCTTTACATTCTTGTTGGGGAATTCTACAGGTCTTAACCAAGAGTATGTTGCGGTCCATTCGCTATTAAAAGTGCATCTTCTCTTTTTCGTGGCCACACTGGCCATGGCTGCTTAACCTGACCGAACAGCGCTCCCGCTCTCCAAATTGAAATTGTTGAATGTTGAGGAGGCATTCGTGCACCAGTCAAATAACACTTTTATTGCTCTCCTCTGGACTACTGGACATAAGTTAACAGTATGCCTATGGACGTATCCGTGTATTTATTAGGCAGTGTAGAATGAAAAAGCGGGACAGATGCTCAATTTGCATGAAGCGGACAAAGGGTAAAATTGCTGTACAAAATAAAGCAGGACAGGTGGTCACTCTATTCGTGCCAGTTATTCAGCCAATAAAGTGTAGGCCAATGTATTTCAAAATTGTGTCTAGTACTATATAAATTACAAAGGTTTAATTGGCATCTTTATTTCAAACGACCCGTCCGACTGTGACCCGAATATCATTAAAAATATTTTTGGATGACTCGTAACCGCGGGTGACCGCAGGCACCCACTCATTTCGGATCAACCCGCGCATCACTGGTGTGAGGGGATGGTGTTTTAGATTGCAGAGTCCTAAATGTTTAATAAAATACGGTTTTCTTCAAATTGTAGATTTTTCAGTAGATTCGGCCACACCTGTAAAGGTAAGATTAAATCTGAATGATATTACATTATACTTTTGGTAATATGATGATCTGGTAACGGTCAGGTATGACTCGGGACACAGCGGTAAAATTGAATTAAGAATTGTAATGTTTATTAAGAGTTCAACTGTGCAGTGTACAGTCGTGGCCAAAAGTTTTGAGAATTACATAAATATTGGAAATTGGAAAAGTTGCTGCTTAAGTTTTTATAATAGCAATTTGCATATACTCCAGAATGTTATGAAGAGTGATCAGATGAATTGCATAGTCCTTCTTTGCCATGAAAATTAACTTAATCCCAAAAAAACCTTTCCACTGCATTTCATTGCTGTCATTAAAGGACCTGCTGAGATCATTTCAGTAATCGTCTTGTTAACTCAGGTGAGAATGTTGACGAGCACAAGGCTGGAGATCATTATGTCAGGCTGATTGGGTTAGAATGGCAGACTTGACATGTTAAAAGGAGGGTGATGCTTGAAATCATTGTTCTTCCATTGTTAACCATGGTGACCTGCAAAGAAACGCGTGCAGCCATCATTGCATTGCATAAAAATGGCTTCACAGGCAAGGATATTGTGGCTACTAAGATTGCACCTAAATCAACAATTTATAGGATCATCAAGAACTTCAAGGAAAGAGGTTCAATTCTTGTAAAGAAGGCTTCAGGGCGTCCAAGAAAGTCCAGCAAGCGCCAGGATCGTCTCCTAAAGAGGATTCAGCTGCGGGATCGGAGTGCCACCAGTGCAGAGCTTGCTCAGGAATGGCAGCAGGCAGGTGTGAGCGCATCTGCACGCACAGTGAGGCCAAGACTTTTGGAAGATGGCCTGGTGTCAAGAAGGGCAGCAAAGAAGCCACTTCTCTCCAAAAAAAACATCAGGGAAAGATTGATCTTCTGCAGAAAGTATAGTGAATGGACTGCTGAGGACTGGGGCAAAGTCATATTCTCAGATGAAGCACCTTTCCGATTGTTTGGGGCATCTGGAAAAAGGCTTGTCCGGAGAAGAAAAGGTGAGCGCTACCATCAGTCCTGTGTCATGCCAACAGTAAAGCATCCTGACACCATTCATGTGTGGGGTTGCTTCTCATCCAAGGGAGTGGGCTCACTCACAATTCTGCCCAAATACACAGCCATGAATAAAGAATGATACCAAAACACCCTCCAACAGCAACTTCTTCCAACAATCCAACAACAGTTTGGTGAAGAACAATGCATTTTCCAGCACGATGGAGCACCGTGCCATAAGGCAAAAGTGATAACTAAGTGGCTCGGGGACCAGAATGTTGAAATTTTGGGTCCATGGCCTGGAAACTCCCCAGATCTTAATCCCATTGAGAACTTGTGGTCAATCCTCAAGAGGCGGGTGGACAAACAAAAACCCACTAATTCTGACAAACTCCAAGAAGTGATTATGAAAGAATGGGTTGCTATCAGTCAGGATTTGGCCCAGAAATTGATTGAGAGCATGCCCAGTCGAATTGCAGAGGTCCTGAAAAAGAAGGGCCAACACTGCAAATACTGACTCTTTGGATAAATGTCATGTAATTGTCGATAAAAGCCTTTGAAACATATGGAGTGCTTGTAATTATATTTCAGTACATCAAAGAAACAACTGAAACAAAGATCTAAAAGCAGTTTAGCAGCAAACTTTTTGAAAACTAATATTTATGTAATTCTCAAAACCTTTGGCCACGACTGTATAGTTGGTGCTAGTTGCACAATCAAGTTCCGTTTCTCCAGTGCTTGTAGTATAGTTCGTAGGACAGGGGAAATCGCACAGGTGCGAGAGTTTGGATCTCAGATGTCACAGCCACAGTATTAGATCGCTCATTGATCTGCGCTTCCTTCTCATAAGCCAAAGACAGTATCCACTCGGAATGATCATGGGAGAATACAGCGACCATTGGATCACATGGCATCGCATGGTGATCCACAGTCCTGGGAACAGCAGAACAAGAACACAGGTTAGCGCAACACTGAGGTGAGTATACGTTACGTCTGACTTAAAGGCGCTGGGAGACAAATGTGAGGATCTTTCCTGTTGGAGGGAACTGAGGTGCGGGTGAGTGTATTTATAGTGCTCTTGATAATCCGTGATATGTGGCAGGTGTGGCTGGTTAATAGTCAGGTGACTGAGAGCGTTGATGATTTGTGGGGCCCGGTCTTGCCACATCCCTGACAGTAACTATGCTGTTGTGTTTTGTGCAGGTCGACGCTGATGCTTCTATAGTCAAGGAAAAGACGATCGATTGATGCTTGCCTCTTGTGAAACCTGTTTAAACGTTTCACCTCTCCTCACCATCTTCCCATTTGCTTGTTTTTCAGTGCAAATGGTTTGAATGCTCTATTTAATATTATGAAATCATATATAGTTATCTATTTAAACATCTTAGTGTTCTTTGTCTGCTTTTGTCTAGCAAAATATGTAAAAAAAAAAACAGCTTTATATACATATATATATACACACATAATTAAAAAAATAACTTAACATTATTTTATTATTGTGTAGCTGTTAAAATGCATGGATATGATTCAAAACCCAATGTATGTTTTCATTTCTAAAAAGATTCTGCATATTTATTGTTCTGTCACTTTAAGGCCAGCAGAGGCCAGTGATGTTACACTATCTGCAATCAAACAGTCTCCTGATCCACATCTGCACATTTCTGAATATTTCCCACCATTAGAATTACATGTTTTAAATTTTTGCAGTAGTCAAGGTTAATGATTTGTTTGGTCTCAACTCAACTCAACTTTACTTAATTGTCATTCTTACACAGTAACATTCTTACACATACACAGTATACAGAAGAACGGAATGTCGTTTCTGATGGACCAAGGTGAAAAGACACTGACAAAACAAGTATAGACATGTGTTCATGACAACAGGGATCAGACATAAGAGCACATTAAATATACCAAAAAATAAACATGATGAGCATAATAAATATAACAAGACAGAAGTGTTAAATGAGGTAGAAATGAATAGTAGTGTTTAAGAATAAAGTGCTTGTGTACAACTGAGGTGGCTCAGAGCAGATATTATGTCAGAATATGTGCTTTTGTACACAGTGTCTTTGGTGCACATTGAGTGAGTTGAGTGCAGGTGAATGTAAACTGACCATTGTGAATGTCAATTGGATTGTTTTTTTTTTTCAGTAGATGGTGTAGGAAGGCAGTTAATGAGGGAGTAGGATGAGTGATGGTATCAGCTTATTCAGTATATTGACAGCCTGGGGAAAAAAAACTGTTGCCAAACTTTGGTCCTGATGCTGTGTAGGCTTGTGCATGATGGCAGGGGGTCAAAGGAATGCTGAGAAGGGTGAGATCAATCTTTTACAATGGAGGAGGCTCTGCGTACACAGTGTGCCTGATAGATGTCCTGGATCGAGGGTAGGGAGACCCCCATGATCCTCTCAGCTGTCCTCACTATGCGCTGGAGGGTCTGCATTCTGCTTTTTTGCAGTTCCCGAACCACGCAGTGATGCAGCTAGCAAGGAAGCTCTCCACAGTTCCTCTGTTGAATATGGTGAGGATGGGTGCTAGGAAACTGGCTCTCTTCCACTTCCGCAGGAAGGGAAAACATTGTTGCACCTTCTTCATAGTGGAGTTGGTGTTGATGAACCAGGTGAGGTTGTCAGAAATGTGCACACCAAGAAACTTGGTGCTCCTGACTCTCTCTAGCAGAGCCACTGATAAGCAGGGGAAGATGATCAGATTAACTTCTCTGGAAATCCACAATGATCTCTTTCGTCTTGTCCATAATTGAGAGACAGATTGTAGCTGTAGCACCAGCTCACCAGTTGTTCCACCTCCTCTCTGTATGGTGTTTCGTTATCATTGCTGATGAGGCCCACTACTGTTGTGTCATCAGCAAACTTGACAACGAGGTTGGATTCTGACTTAGCTGTGCAGTCGTGGGTGAGCAACATGAACAGCAGTGGACTGAGAACACAGCCTTGAGATGCACCTGTGCTTAAATTGTTGGTATCCTGATGTTCTGCCACCCATGCACACTGAGTGTGGTCTCTGTCAGGAAGTCTAGAATCCAGCTGCAGAGTGGCATGTTGAGACCCAGTAGAGAGAGTTTACTCACTAGTTGCTGTAGAATGATTGTATTGAATGCTGGGCTGAAGTCACTGAACAACATTCTGACATAGACTCTGATAGTGGGTGACTCTATTATCAGAAACATTAGTAGCAGGACAACAACAACATGCTACTTTCCTCAAGCAACGATCTCTGATGTGAACAAGGAACTTCAGAATATTCTGATGAAGCACAAGACTGCAAATCGAATTATCATCCATGTGGGGAAGAATGATATTCAGAAAGAGCAGTCAGAACTCCTTAAGAAGGACTTCAGTGAACTCTTTGAAACACTTAGAAGACTCAAAGTTCAGTCGTTCATCAGTGGACCACTCCCAGCAAGGGGAACAAATATGTTTTCATGGTTGCTTGGGCTAAACACATGGCTACAAAGATCTTGCAATATAAAAGGAGTGAATTTCATTGACAACTTAAATCTTTTCTGTGGTCATAGACAACTGTTTAAACCGGATGGCCTCCACCCAAACAAACTTGGTCATAGAGAGCTTAAGGACAATATCTACTTTTCCCTATGTCATCCTTCAGCAGAGTGTGTCAATCCATTCAGCACACACACACCGGGTCTGAGTCATCATGTGGTTGACATATCCCACAATGACACTGATAAAACCATGCAGCCACAACAAGCACTGCTGATGGACACCATCCCGGTCGAGCCCTGCCCTCATAATTCCTCACAGACAGACTGTGATGTATCAAAACAGCTACAAGTCTCAGCACTAAAGGACGACTTTCTGGAAAACAGCAAGGGAAGCCAGGACAACATATCACAGTCACCGGAAACACCAGAGACACAGCACCGCTCACCGGACACATTATCCGTCTCTTCAGCATCTCCGCTTCAGTGCTTCTCACAGAAAATGGATGAATTGGTATATGCAGGGACTAAACTCTCTCACTCATTTGCTGCAAGCCCGCAGATATCAACAAAAAAATGGCAGCCCCCCAACCGCCAAAGCCTGTGGGCCCTGCTCCTGTGAGAACTCGCCAGGGCCCACAACGCCAGAGCCCAAACCCTCTATCTGCTGAAGTTGAACCAAAAATAACTGAAAGCAGCACTCAGTGATATGTGTCGGGTCCCCACTATAATAGCAGCAACATTCACAAATGTTTACAGAACCCAGTGTGCCTTTAGCTTTCTCTATTTCAGATTTATCATGTGATAGAAAGTCTAAGGCCTTTTCATGCCGAAGGGCAAACTCATCTAATCTGCGGCCTATTATGCATCAAACTTAGATTGATGTAAAGACACAAAGCACTGCCATCGAGTTAGCATTATTAAACATTCGCTCACTAAAAAATAAATCATTTCTAATCAATGACTTTTTAAACACAAACAATCTGGATTTTATGTTTCTAAATGAAACATGGCTAGAAGACAGCTCCAGTGCAACAATTCTCTATGAAGAGGCCCCTCCTAACTTTACTTTCATGGGTGTCTGCAGGACTGTTAGGAGAGGTGGAGGTGTAGCTGCTCTATTTAAAGATGTCTATCAATGCAAACAAGTGTCATTTGGTCAGTACAGGTACTTGTCTTTTGAATATCTAGGGATTGTGCTGAAAGGTGCTCCACGCATTCTGTTTATCATTATTTACAGACCTCCAAAATACTCTCCAGCCTTTGTTGAAGAGGTCACAGAAATGTTATCAATGATTTCCTCAGAGTTTGACTGTTTTGCTATTGCAGGGGATTTTATATTCACATAGATAATGCAGAAAAAAGAACTACAAAAAAAATAATAACGGTTCCAAACACTTTTGGCCTGATACAGCATGTGCATGTGCATGTACCCACACACAAAGGTGGACACACTCTAGATTTAATCATCAGTAGGGGTCTAATGATGTGGATGTGGCGGAAGACTAAACTTGAAATTCACTATATTATCTATAAAGACAGCCTTCATGCTTTTAATGTGAAACTAGTCACAGCTAGACAGAATTTCTTCTCAAATCTTATAAACAGTAACTTAAAAAACACTCATACTCTTTTTGCCACTGTTGAGAGACTGACAAACCCCCCAAGTCAGATTCCCAGTGAAATGCTCTCAGACAGCAAAAAGCAATGAGTTTGCTTCCTTCTTTTCTGAGAAGATCATCAATATCAGGAAGGTGATTAGCACATCCTCAAGTAATGCAGAGGTCAGACAGATTTGGCCACAATATGAAAAGATACTATGTCTACTTTTGAAGCAATTGATAGCCAAATTTTGGAAGAAATAGTGCAGCACCTAAAATCGTCAACCTACTATCTTGATACACTTCCCACATCTTTTTTCAAAAGTGTGCTTAATTGTTTAGAAGCAGATCTCTTAGAAGTGGTGAACGCCTCACTTCTTTCTGGGAAATTTCCAAACTCCCTGAAAACTGCAGTTGTTAAGCCCCTCCTGAAAAAGAGCAATCTTGATAAAACAAATTTTGAGCAATTATAGACCAATATCTAATCTTCCTTTTATAGGCAAAATTATAGAAAAGGTAGTTTTTAATCAGCTGAACGAATACTTAAACTCAAATGGATACCTGGACAATTTTCAGTCTGGTTTCTGACGGCATCACAGCACAGAGACAGCACTCATTAAGATAATAAAATTATATTCGCTTAAATTGTGACTCTGGCAAAATATCAGTGCTGGAATTGCTAGATCTCAGTGCTGCATTTGACACTGTCAATCATAACATACTACCAGAGAGACGGGAACACTGGGTCGGGCTTTCTAGGATGGTCCTCAAATGGTTCAGGTCATACTTAGAAGGAGAGGCTATTATGTGAGTCTAGGAGAGCATAAGTCTAAGTGTTTAGCCTGTATATGCTCCCACTAAGTCAAATAATGAGAAAGAACGAAATTGCCTATCACAGCTATGCTGATGATACCCAGATTTACCTAGCCTTATCTTCAAATTACTACAGCCCCATTGACTCCCTCTGCCAATGTATTGGTGAAATTAATAGTTGGATGTGCCAGAACTTTCTTCAGTTAAACAAGGAAAAAACTGAAGTTATTGCATTTGGAAACAAAGATGAAGTTTTCAAGGTGAATGCATACCCGTCAAACAACTAAAAATCAAGTTAGGAATCTTAGTGTGATTCTGGAGACAGACCTTAGTTTCAGTAGTCATGTCAAAGCAAATGTTCTAAATCATCTAAAATCATTGCAAGAATTAGATGTTTTGTTTCCAATCAAGACTTGGAGAAACTTGTTCATGCCTTTATCACCAGCAGGGTGGACTACTGTAATGGTCTCCTCACAGGCCTTTCCAAAAAGACCATTAGACAGCTGCAGCTCATCCACAACACTGCTGCCAGGATTCTGACTAGAACCAGAAAATCTGAGCATATCACACCAGTCTTCAGGTCCTAACACTGGCTTCCAGTTACATTTAGGATTGATTTTAAAGTACTTTTACTCATTTATAAATCACTCCTAGGACCTAGGACTGAAATATACTGTATTGCAGATATAAACCTAACAGAGCACTCAGATCCTTAGGATCGAGTCAGTTAGAAATACCAAGGGTACACACAAAACAAGGTGAGTCCGCCTTTAGTTATTATGCCGCCCGCAGTTGGAATCAGCTTCCAGAAGAGATGTCAAATGTAAATCTAGACTCAAAACTCATCTGTTTAGCTGTGCATTTATTGAATGAGCACTGTGTTTCTATTTTTAACTGTTTTAAATTCATTTTAAATAAGTACATTTTTAAATCATTTCCAAAGTTTTAAAATTGCTTGTTTTTATTTTTATTTTTATTCATGATTATGTTGCTTTCTTTTATGTTAAGCACTTTGAATTACCATTGTGTACGAAATGTGCTATATAAATAAACTTGACTTGGTAACACCACAGAGCCAATGGTAACTTGCAATATAAAGTCTGTGGTGTTATAATTATGTCTGTGGTGTTACTTCAAAATGACATAGACATAAGTGGCTGTGACACCAGTGTTTGATTGAAATTATTTAAAAATCTGAATGTTCTTAGGCTTTTAATTTATATATTTTATTAAACTAATTTGAAATGCATTTTATAAATATATTAAATATATTTAAATATATTTTATTAGAAAAAAACAAACGAGCGTTTTTACAAATTCTGCCTCTCATTTGCCACCCCAACTAAAGAATGACCCGGGTAACAACAACTGCTATCTGCAGAAATGCACTGATCTAAACTCCTGTTGCTCTTGAACTCCTCAAGTTAAGATTTACATTTAGTGATTTGGCAGTATCTTTATTTAAAATTGTTATTGCGGTCACTAGAGATGAGACATCAATGGAATATGGTCCAACTGCGAACCATGGGCACCAGCATGACTTTTATTGTAGAAGTTTTTATAGTTGTCACCACAGTCTTAATATGTGCAATGATAATTTCCTCTGTTCTGTTGCTTGTGTGCTTCTGGAGAGTCCAGTTCATCCTGTGATGACTAGTAAAATGTTCCTGTATCATTTACAACATGATTCACAGTGACAATCTAAATGTTTTTTTTTCTATTGGAGACTGCAGCATGACTGACAAATTGTTGGTCATTGTCTTGTTGGTTGGTGCTGTGGCACTACATAAATAAAAGTTCATCATCTGACATATAGAAACTCAATAGCTTGTTTACAGACATTAGCTCTATTCCAAAACTTTGACAATTTTCAGATGGTTAGGCTTGGAAACCTAAAAAGTACTGATAAAACTAATATTAATAATTAATATCATCTGTATTGAAATCAATCGTGAGTTGAGCCCTTCTTTCAGTCAAATATTTGTATGATGCACAGTTGCTGCACATGTAAAGATCTTCAAATGAGATTATCATGTTCACTCTCTGGAGGGAATGTAAACCCGTGAGAAGTAAGACTGTGGAGGTAAGAAGTGCTGCTGATCTGTAAGCATCAGTGTCTTGAAACGTGCTATGGATAGCAACAAATAACCAGTGAAGACAGGCAAAAAAGGGGTGACGTGGGCTCTCTTGGCCTCATTAAAGTCCAGTCATGCTGCTGCATTCTAGATCATTTGAAGAGGTTTGATTGCACATGCAGGAAGCGCAGCCAGAAAAGCGTTGCAGTAGTCCAGTCTAGAGATGACAAGAGTTTGAATGAGGAGTTGGGCTACATGTTCAGTTAGGAAGAGCCTGATCTTCTTGATGTTGTTCAGTGTAAACTTGTATCAGTGCTGACTTTGCAATGTGATCTTTAAAGGTCACCTGGTCCAGAAAGATTAACCCAAGACTTCTGTCTGATCTGAATAATAAAGAAACAGTGCCTTTTAAAAACATTATTGCAGCAGTGAAAGCAAAAGATCCATGACCTCTTGCTGCAGTCAATCAGGTTTTACATGTCAGTTGTGAAATATTTTGCACTTAGAACATAACCCAGTCATCACGTGAGATCATGCGATGATCAGAGGGACATCGCACCATTCTGATATTGTGATACTCACAGTGTGAATAATATGTTAGCTTATTGTAAATTCAAACAGGAGGTTAAAGAGCTGTCTGTCTGGTGCAGTCTTAACCCGGAGCTTTACACACTCAAAACAGTGGAGATGATCATGGACTTCAGGTTGGAATCCCCTGAACTCCCCCCACTCACCATCATGAACCTGGACTATATTGATAAAAGGCCCAGCAGATGTTATACTTCCTTCACCAGCTGAAAAAAATACTTGCCACAGGAGCTGCTGAAACAGTTTTAGTCTGCTATCATTGAGTCTGTCCTGTTTACATCCATAACAAATTAGACATCAAGAGACTAAAGCAGACAGTCATGACTCTGACCAGCCTTCAAGGTCTTTACATCTCCAGAGTGAGGAAAAGGGCTAAGAAAATGGACCCCTCACACACACCTATATTCACCCTGAACAATTAATCATCCATAATTACATTGTCCTTCACAACTAACATAGTTATGACATTTATATTAAACTGCACACTTTGTAAATAACATATCTGCATACTTATAACATATCAGTACATTCTTCTAAACAATGAAAGTTTTCCTATATTTCTATTTCTGTATATAGTACCTTATTTCATGTTATATATATATATATATAATTTAGTGTTGTATTACATCGCTAACTTGTTATTTCTATGCATGTCGCTCTGCACTATCATGTATGTCTGCATTGTTTGTACTTTCTTCTACACTGGAAGCTCCTGTCGTCAAGTCAAATTCCTAATGTGTGTAAACTTACTTGGTAATAAAGCTCTTCTTATTCTAATTCTGAATATGTTGAGAGAAGGCAGTTTAAATATCGGTCACCGGGGGACATTCTACTTCTCAACACTGGAAAAATGTGGACACTGCAGGATTTGTTAGCAAATCGTTTGTGCACTAATAAAACAAGATCTGAAAGCCACTCTGTGAGCTTCTCTTCACACTGCATGTGGTTTATATTGCATCATGGCATGATCAACTTCTTAGTAATGTGTCTTAAGCAAACTGTTTTTCTTTCAAAAGTACTTCCTTTTTCAACCTAGTCTCCCAGTTAAATATTGATGCATCTCTGATGTAGGCACATCTTTCTAAAAATGTTTATAAGAAGGAAAAAAATTTTTTTTTTACTGTGTCACTACTCATTCAAAAGTGTGAAACATAAAGTGACCAGTTTAGTCTGATTTTCCAACACATGACTTCAGCTGGTCCTTTTTAGATTAAATTAGATTCAACTTTATTGTCACTGCACATGTAAGGTACAAGGCAATGAAATGCAGTTTGCAGTTTATTGTACAATGTCACAACTGTAATACCATTACTGAGCAAATGGCTCGTATGAGAGAGTTGTTTTTAGTGAATCTTAATCTTCACTTATAACAACCCCAACTCTTTACAAAAGTGTTGAGTCATTATCACAAGGGGACTTGCGATTATGGTTCCGTTTTATTTGAATTGCAAAACACAGAAACAGCATGATTGCGAAAATGGATATGAGGCAATCTCCCAGAGATTACTTTGGACAATTACACAGAGCTAGGCTAACCCAAAACAAGCCACCTCACTCCTCCAAAAAAAAAAAAAAAAAAAAGCCCGCCGTCTCCCTCTTATCAGTAGGCCCACTATAAAAAGAGTGCTTAGGAGGCCAACAAAAAGTCCCCCTCAAACAACATAACTTAAATAAGCATAATGCAGTGTCACACTGTAATGATCACTGAAATAAGGAGAACTTATTTGACTGGTTACATCAAAATGTTTCAATTGGCCTAATTTAATTAATAAAATTTAATTCTCACTAATTATATTTGGCCAGTTGAAACATTTAGACGTAATCACTAATTCATACAAATTCAGTTAGGTCAATTGAAAAATTTAGATGTGATCAGTCATTAAAAATTAGATGGAGATTATTAAAATTAGTTCTGAATTTTTTTTTTTTCAATGAACTGTTATCTTGTATTTAAGGCTCATGAGACTAGAGACACTGACCTGTTGTTCAAGACAAGCCATAGTGTAAGATACACATTATTTAATAAAAAACAAATTAAAAGTGTTTGTAAATACATAGTAAGGAATATTTTCTTCAACAGGCATCAAATACTTAACAAAGAAAGGCACATGGATTCAAACTGAAATCATAATAATTAAATTTGTTTTAATGCCCATCCCTTGTCTTTGTGTATGAATATTAAACTGTGTTCACATGTACAAATAAATCAATGTCAAACTAAACACCATCTGTGTCAGAGTGTGATAGATATAGACAGAAATGCGATCATAGTTGTGGTTTGGTTTGTTCTGTTTCAGCTCCACTGCACTAACCAGTGAAGGAGGAGCAGCAGTTGTTCACTCTATTTCAATAAATGTATAAATACAATACAACACTGCCACTGCAATAAAAGCACCCTAATATATCATTCTTTATAATGGTAAATACATTTTCTGTTTAATGCTGAATGACTCATGAGAGTGATCCTATAGAAAACGTGCTTGTCTGAAATTTTCTGAGAACATGTAATAAGATAGCAACATTATCAACTGAATAGTTTTAAGACATGAGGTACATTTGTATGTCTTTAATATGTCATGATGTTCCTAAAGATCTGACTGCAGGTTTCAGGAAGTCTTGAGCCTTTAACACAGTCTGTGTCTTTAACTGTCTTTCATCATTCAGTCAGTATGGAGCTCAATCAACTTCCTCTTGTGCTCAGTGAGTATAATATTCTTTCTCTGTATTTCGGTGCAAGAGCCTATGGCGACAAAGCCCACCAGAAGCTCACCAAATTCAATGTAGACCAGCAACTGTATGGTTACCCACATTCTTCAAAATATCTTCTCTTGTGTTCAGCACAAGAGAGAAATTAATACAGGTTTGGGACAACGTGACAGTAAGTATATAATGACAGAAATGTAATTTTAGGTCAAATTTTAGGTTAAATTTAGATCTATCCCTTGACAGTAATGATAGTAGGCTGCATGTTTAATAGGCCTACTGTCGCTTCAAGAGTAAGACATGTATGCATCTAATATACAGGCACGTATGGGTTGTTTTCTCAACTGTTTACTTTCATTTAAGACATAATCAACTTGAGTCTACATGTAAACCTTGTGTGTTTTGACATTATCAGCGCAAAAGATTCGAATTTACCTGAGATCCTATGGTGAAATGCTGCAGATCCATTGGTTCATTTTTTATTAATTGCACGGTGCAATGGCCATGCAATTACACTGTGTGATTGTAAAGACTTCAGTCCTCTCTGTTTTTCCCCATTGCGTCTAGCGACAAAGTTCTTGTTCCTGTATCTAAGGGAACCAAGGTTACATAAGTAACTGAGTATGTTTTGTGCTTTGCAATGGTTAGGTATTATACTGTTGGGTATGTTTAGTAATAACTATTCAGATACCTCTGCTATTAGTCAGATGTTTTACTGTTTATCTGAAAACATCTCCACTGTTAATATGTTTTAATCTGTTTTATTCTGTGCAATTATCTTTATATATATATATATATATACAACCCGAATTCCGGAAAAGTTGGGACGTTTTTTAAATTTTAATAAAATGAAAAGTAAAGGAATTTCAAATCACATGAGCCAATATTTTATTCACAATAGAACATAGATAACGTAGCAAATGTTTAAACTGAGAAATATTACACTTTTATCCACTTAATTAGCTCATTTAAAATTTAATGCCTGCTACAGGTCTCAAAAAAGTTGGTACGGGGGCAACAAATGGCTAAAAAAGCAAGCAGTTTTGAAAAGATTCAGCTGGGAGAACATCTAGTGATTAATTAAGTTAATTGATATCAGGTCTGTAACATGATTAGCTATAAAAGCTTTGTCTTAGAGAAGCAGAGTCTCTCAGAAGTAAAGATGGGCAGAGGCTCTCAAATCTGTGAAAGACTGCATAAAAAAATTGTGGAAAACTTTAAAAACAATGTTCCTCAACGTCAAATTGCAAAGGCTATGCAAATCTCATCATCTACAGTGCATAACATCATCAAAAGATTCAGAGAAACTGGAGAAATCTCTGTGCGTAAGGGACAAGGCCGGAGACCTTTATTGGATGCCTGTGGTCTTCGGGCTCTCAGACGACACTGCATCACTCATCGGCATGATTGTGTCAATGACATTACTAAATGGGCCCAGGAATACTTTCAGAAACCACTGTCGGTAAACACAATCCGCCGTGCCATCAGCAGATGCCAACTAAAGCTCAATCATGTAAAAAGGAAGCCATATGTGAACATGGTCCAGAAGCGCCGTCGTGTCCTGTGGGCCAAGGCTCATTTAAAATGGACTATTTCAAAGTGGAATAGTGTTTTATGGTCAGACGAGTCCAAATTTGACATTCTTGTTGGAAATCACGGACGCCGTGTCCTCCGGGCTAAAGAGGAGGGAGACCTTCCAGCATGTTATCAGCGTTCAGTTCAAAAGCCAGCATCTCTGATGGTATGGGGGTGCATAAGTGCATACGGTATGGGCAGCTTGCATGTTTTGGAAGGCTCTGTGAATGCTGAAAGGTATATAAAGGTTTTAGAGCAACATATGCTTCCCTCCAAACAACGTCTATTTCAGGGAAGGCCTTGTTTATTTCAGCAGGACAATGCAAAACCACATACTGCAGCTATAACAACAGCATGGCTTCGTCGTAGAAGAGTCCGGGTGCTAACCTGGCCTGCCTGCAGTCCAGATCTTTCACCTATAGAGAACATTATGCGCATCATTAAACGAAAAATACGTCAAAGACGACCACGAACTCTTCAGCAGCTGGAAATCTATATAAGGCAAGAATGGGACCAAATTCCAACAGCAAAACTCCAGCAACTCATAGCCTCAATGCCCAGACGTCTTCAAACTGTTTTGAAAAGAAAAGGAGATGCTACACCATTGGTAAACATGCCCCGTCCCAACTATTTTGAGACCTGTAGCAGAAATCAAAATTGAAATGAGCTCATTTTGTGCATAAAATTGTAAACTTTCTCAGTTTAAACATTTGCTATGTTATCTATGTTCTATTGTGAATAAAATATTGGCTCATGTGATTTGAAAGTCTTTTAGTTTTCATTTTATTAAAATTTAAAAAACGTCCCAACTTTTCCAGAATTCGGGTTGTATAACAATTCTCATCTTCCTTAAAACTGAAACTCACTTAAAGCACAATCTAGATAGTCCAAACTTTTTTTTTTAGCTTGTTTTAAATCTGAATATTTTTTTTATCATCATCTGTGCTCAGATGCAATTATCTATTGACAAATTATAAGATAACATAAAATACACAAATGATCAGCTCATTGTTCACAAATTAATGAGTTTCTTCTCTTTGTGTTTTAGTGCTGATTTCGAACATCTGCTCTCAACATACTGAAGGTGAGTCACTTTGATTCATGTGATTCATTACATATAAGTGATACTGCAGTAACTTACAAACCAACTGAGGGTTGAGAAATTAGTGATTTTATTATGATTATAAATGCACCATTTTAAGACTGAGGTGTGACAATAAATACAATTTAAATCAAAGTATAGTAAATATCAAACAATGAGAGGACAAGATTTTCTGCTGAACACTCAAGTTTGATGTTTCAAAATTCTCAATGACTTTATACTGACAGATATTCCCACACCTACTCTTACTGTTGAGCCACAGAGTTCACTGTTCACTGGAGACTCAGTTACTCTGAGATGTGAGGTGAATCAGTCTTGGGATGGATGGGAGTTTTTCTGGTGTAAAAGCTTAAACACTGACTACTGAAGCTGCAACTAAAACAAACAATTAACTGAAAGTATCTGATGGAGGAGAGTACAGGTGCAGAGCACAAAAAGGATGACTTTACAGAAATTACAGTGAACCAGTAACAGTGACAATATACAGCAAGTATTTTCATCAAATAATGATCTGCTCAGAGAACACAATGAAAATAATTCACACAAGACACTGAAAAAGTGATTATAACAATTAGAGAACAACACTTCAGCCTAACCTAATTTAGAATGTGTGCTTTAAAATCAAGTAACTGATCATATATTGAAAACAGCACATTATTTTAATTGTGAATTGTTGTTATTGTACAGAAAGACCAAAATCCAAAGTGAGCATCACACCTGATGAACATGTATTCAGAGGAGAGACAGTCACTCTCAGATGTGACATTGATGGTGAAGGAGTCACTAACTGGAAGTACAGCTGGTATAAAGACGGTTCAGACAGTGTCTTCAGTGAACTACAGGAACACACATTCAGTTCTGTTACTGAGTCTGACGCAGGTAAATACTCCTGTTATGGAGCAGAGAGAGGAGGATCACGAACATCAAACATCAGTGATGAAGTTACACTGACAGTATCAGGTGAGTTTCGTCATCTCTTCATATACAGGTGCTTCTCAATTAATTTGAATGTCGTGGAAAAGTTAATTTATTTCTGTAATTCAACTCAAATTGTGAAACCTGTGTATTAAATAAATTCAATGCACACAGACTTTGTCATGAGTCCGGACCCGGTGTTCCTCCCTCTCACCACCAGAGGGCGCCACTTCCCCATCTCCTGGAATCATTCACCTTAACTCTACACACCTGGTTTACTCCGCACACCTATTTCACCCTCTCACACACACACCTGGTGCCTAATGTCCTTGCCTATTTACACACCACACTCCCACCACTCTGCCTGCCTGGATTAATTGTGAATTGTTGATCTGTATTTCTAGTGCTAGTGTTCCTCGAGATATGCATGTGTGTTCTTTACCAGCGGGACCCAGACCCTGTTTCTTCCAATGCACCGTCTCTACTGTGCCGTGAAATAATCCAGGCAGCAAACATGGGTACAGCAGGGAAGTGCCTTGATGTCCGCCAGGGATATCGTAGCATAGAGGATTACGCAAGCGACTTCGTGAGGGCAGCTCGGTTGTCAGCTACGGAGAAGACCTGCTTAATGGTCTCCTTCTGGGGAGGACTAGCCAAGCCCTTCAAGTCCCTTATGCCATTCTGGCACCCCGAGGAGTGGCTGGAGGATTCCATCGACCTGGCTCTGCAGTTGAACGGCTCAGCTGTCAAAGAGCATCGGCCTTCAAAGAGCATCGGTGCCCGCTGTTGTTCCCTGCGAGGCGGCGGGGCTCGCTTCTGGCCTTCAAAGAGCCGCGGTGCCCGCGGATGTTCCCTGCGAGGCGGTAGGGCTCGCTTCCAGCTTTCACGAAGCGGCTGATCCCACTGATGTTCCCTGCGAGGAGGCAGGGCTCGCTTATGGCCTTCAAAGAGCAGCAGTGCCCGCTGATGTTCCATGGGAGGCGGCAGGGCTCGCTTTCGACCGATGGAATCCTCCAGCCTCTCCTCGGGGGGCCAGAATGGCATAAGGGACTTGAAGGGCTCGGCTAGTCCTCCCCAGAAGAAGACCATTAAGCAGGTCTTCTCCGTAGCTGACAACCGAGCTTTCCCCACGAAGTCCCTTGCGTAATCCTCTATGCTCCGATATCCCTCGAATTTCACAAAGCAGCTGAGCCCGCTGATGTTCCCTGCGAGGCGGCGGGGCTCGCTTCCAGCCTTCATGAAGCGGCTGAGCCCGCTGATGTTCCCTGCGAGGTGGCGGGGCTCGCTTCCAGCCTTCAAAGATCAGCTAAGCCCGCTCATGTTCCCTACAGGCGGCGGAGCTCGCTTCTGGCTTTCACGAAACAGCTGAGCCCGCTGATGTTCCCTGCGAGGCAGCAGGGCACGCTTCCGGCTTTCAAGAAGCGGCTGATCCCGCTGATGTTCCCTGCAAGGCGGCGGTGCTCGCTTCCGGCCTTCAAAGAGCAGAGGTGTCCTCTGATGTTCCCTGTGAGGCGGCGGGGCTCGCTTCGGGCCTTCAAAGAGCAGCGGCTGCCGCTGATGTTCCTTGAGAGACGGCGGTGCTCGCTTCCGGCCTTCATGAAGTGGCTGAGCCTGTGATATTCCCTGCGAGGCGGCAGGGCTCACTTCTGGCTTTCACGAAGCAGCAGAGCCCGCTGGAACGTCTGAAATCCGTTCCTTAGAGGAAGGGTCCTGTCATGAGTCCAGACCCGGTGTGCCTCCCTCTCACCACCATAGGGCGCCACTTCCCCATCTCCTGGACTCATTCACCTTAACTCTACACACCTGGTTCACTCCGTACACCTGTTTCACCCACTCACACACAAGGACTATTGTCCTTGGCTATTTATACACCACACTCCCACCACTCTGCCTGCCTGGATTAATTGTGAATTGTCGATCTGTTTTTCTAGTGCTAGTGTTCCTCGAGATATGCATGTGTGTTCTTTACCAGTGATCGAGTTTGAACCCGTTTTGTTATGCCTTGTGGGCCTTTTTGTTTCAGTTTATTAAAAAGTAATTTTCCCTGCATTTGTGGTAGAAGTGATGGTTCTACCATAATTGTAACATAACAGTTTTAGCTTGAAGCTTGCACAAAACTAAAAAATGATCTGAGATATCATTGCTTGGTTGCATAATTTCAACACCATCAACATAAATTCCATGTGACAGTATTAAATCTAGAGTGTTATTTCGACAGATATGTTGTCTAACCCCAATAGAGTTCCGAATGTCTATAAATGCTGATCCCAATGCATCTTTTTCATTATTAACATGGATATTAAAATCACCAACAAAAAATCTGCAGCCAGCACTAATTCGGATGTAAAATCAGCAAACTCTTTAATAAAGTCTGTATGGTGCCCTGGTGGCCTGTATACAGTAGCCAGTACATACATCACAGGGGATTTATCATTAACATTGATTTCTCTTGATAATGTTATATGAAGCACCATTATTGCAAACAAGTTATACTTAAAGCCTGCCCTCTGGGAAATTCTGAAAGCATTGTTATAAATTAAAGCAACACCTCCCCCTTTACCTTTTGGACGTGGCTCATGTTTATAACAGGAATCTTGGGGGATAGACTAATTTAAAATAATGTAATCATCAGGTTTTAGCCAGGTCTCTGTCAAACAGAGCACATCTAGATTATGATCAGTGATCATATTATTTACAAAAAGTGCTTTCGTAGAAAGGGACCTGATATTCAATAAGCCAAGCTCCATCATTTGTTTATAAGTTTTGCATCTGTTTTTTATTTGTTGAACCTCAATTAAATTGTTACTCTTAAATTGGTTTAGACATTTTTTGTATTTTCTAGTTTGGGGAACAGACACATTCTCTATAGTGTGATATCTCGGTGTAAGAGTCTCTATGTGCTGAGAATTAACTGACTTCTGTGATGTTAGGCGGCTAGCAGATGGTCGGTTTAGCCAGTCTGTCTGCTTCCTGACCTGGGCCCCAGTTAGTTAAATACAAACTCTAAGACTATGTGCTATATTTCTAGAGAGAAGAGCGGGACCACCCCAGGAGGGATGAAGACCATCTCTTTTCACCAGGTCAGGTCTGCCCCAAAAGCTTGTCCAATTGTCTATGAAACCTATGTTATTCTCCGGGTACCACTTAGACATCCAGCCATTGAGTGATGACAATCTGCTATGCATCTCATCACCACGGTAAGCAGGGAGGGGACCGGAGCATATTACAATGTCTGACATCATGCTTGCAAGTTCACATACCTCTTTAATGTTATTTTTAGTGATCTCCGACTGGCGAAGTCGAACATCATTAACTGTATTTACGTTTAGCATTAGCCAGCACTTTTAAATTTGCCAATATGTCAAGTGCTCTGGCTCCCGGTAAACATTTGACTATGGTGGCTAGTGTCTCTATATTCACGTTCCGTACAATAGAATCACCAATAACTAGAGCACTTTCATCAGGTTTCTCAGTGGGTGCATCACTGAGTGGGGAGAACCTGTTTAATTTTTTGATCAGAACAGAGGAGCTGTGTTTTGACCCGCGACTATGCGGCATCACTGTCACCCAGTTGCCTCGTCTCTTCACTCTCTCTCCCGTCGCAGACCTTGCTGAACCACGCCTCCCCTGCCACACTACTTCAGTCTGTGTGCATTTAATTTATTTAATACACAAGTTTCACAATTTGAGTTATATTAATGAATAAAACGTAAATGAAATTTTCCGCAAAATTCTAATTTATTGAGAAGCACTTGTAAACACACACACACTTACATGTGGTTAATGAGTGATGTCTCTATTTCAGATAAAGCAAAGACAGTTTTAAGTGTTTCTCCAGAGAAGTGGTTGACTGAAGGAGATCCAGTGACTCTGATCTGTGAGGTTGAAGGCTCCTCTACAGGCTGGACATTCAGCTGGTACACTGAATATATTTCAGGTAAGATATAATGTGCTTTATGTGGTAAAATCTGAATGAACTGATTTCATAAAAAAATATTCTAGATATTAAAAATCAAACAAATAAACTATTCTGAGTACTGATTATACCAAGGTGATTTAAAAGTCTCATGTAAATAAAACTCATTTCTTGAGGTAACTCTATACTTTCACTTTTTACAGACTACAGAAGTCATAATTATCAGCTGCTCTCAGACAGAAGCAGAGGAGCTGGAGGAAACTACACTGTCAGTTCTGCTGCTCTAAAACACACAGGAGTTTATGTGTGCAGAGCAAAGAGAGGGAAACTAGCCTATAGCACATGGTATAGCAACACACAGTTAATATGGGTCACTGGTGAGTTCAAACTGTATCACAAGGTTACTACTGAATTGTGTTAATGGAGAAAGATGCTTTTTCTTCTAGCAGAGGTTAAAACAATTGTGGTGGCAGGGGTCAGCAGCATCTCGGGGTGACAAAGACATTTTCAATATTTCAGTGTAAAAGTTAATTTAATAATATTAATTTTTAATTATTGCCCACAACCATTCATTTTTACTTAATTAGAACTGAGATAATGGTGGATTAAATCAAATAACTGTCTTCTCAGGTGTTTCTCCTCCAGTCTCTCTGATCATCAGTCCCAGCAGAACTCAACACTTCACATCTGTCTCTCTCTCTCTGAGCTGTGAGGACCAGAGTAATTCTGATAGATGGAGAGTGAGAAGATACTCAGACGGATTTGGGCTGTTTGATTGTTCATCACGCTGGGGATCACAAAAAGGATCTACATGTACAATCAGCTACACTGTCCCACCATACACTGGAGTGTACTGGTGTCAGTCTGAATCTGGAGAGAACAGTCATCCTGTGAATATCACTATCCAACGTGAGTCCATATTTCCGTATATTTATTTATTTATTTATTTTCTGATTTAGTTTTTATTGCTATAATTTTCAATCAATAAACAAAGCAGTTGATTAAACAAAAACAGGATGCATCAGTCTGCACTACAAACAAACAAAAACTCAATGGTTAAGAGATCCCAAAAATTTTGTTTTGTAAGAAAATGTAAAAATCTTTATTATTTGTATTATATTTTGTTGCCATATGGTTGCCATATACTATTTACAATCAGCACACATTAAACAATTTTCTGTAGAGGATATGATTCTGGAGAGTCCTGTTCATCCTGTGACTGAAGGAGATTCTCTGACTCTACGCTGTTTATATGAACATTCAACTCCACCAATCCTCAGAGCTGATTTCTATAAAGATGGATCACTCTTCCAGAGTCAAACTACAGAGATGATCATCTCTACTGTCTCAAAGTCACATGAGGGTTTCTACTACTGCAAACACCCAGAGAGAGGAGAGTCACCCAAGAGCTGGATCTCAGTCACAGGTGAGACTGTACATCAATAAACACTACTGAAATATTTCTGTTTCATTTACAGCACTCTTCTAAATGTAAAATCTACTGCATGTATCTCAGCTTCCTCCAGATCATCAAGATCTGATGGTTTCAATCCCATGAGAATTGGAGTGACCGCAGGACTGACTGTGACATTTTTTATCATTGTTGTCTTGGTCCTGCTGTGGCGCTACAGAAAGAACAAAGGTTCATCTTCTGCCATATTGAAATTCAGTGATACATTTGCAGACACTAACTCTGCCTAAGGTGGTTACCTGGTCTTAACTCTCATAACTGGTTTAAAGGTAGATCATCTCAGGTGTGTTAGTTATTCAATACTCAAAAGTATTGATAAAAAAAATTTCATGTCTTTGTATCTAAATCAATTATGAGTTAAGTCCTTCATCCTGTCCACTATTTGTATGATGCACGAGCTGCTACATCTGAAAGAATCATTTATCACGTGTGATATCAGTTTGGATGCCGCGAGTGGTGAGGCTCACAGGGTTTTTGATCAGACTTAATGTGTGGTGAAGATTTAGATATTTCGACCTATCAAACATCTATTCATTAAGGAGATTAAAAGTGTGTTTTATGTTTGACATTACTTTTCCTGAGAATGTTTGCATGAACATTTTATGTTTAATTAGGTGGATGGTCTACCTCTAGGGTCAGTCATCAGAAGAACAGCAGTCAGATATCAGAGCAGAGTAAAGAAGGAAACAACACACTGCTGTCTGGTCAGTCTGAGTCATTACCATTGTTGCTTTACCGATTAAAGCCTAAAGTATACAAAGTGACTGAATATCAGTGGGCAGGGCCAATGCTGTTTTTAAATAGAAGGCCAATTTAAGCTCTGAAACATGCATGGTTTTGGTATATTACTTGGTTATATGCCAAAAGATCAAGGAAAATTTTATTTCTCATGCCACAACACCTTTGGTATTTACTTTTTGTCATGATTACATTTTCCCAAATCAACAGTTCTTTTCTAAATAATCAATTCAAATTATTTATAAGTTAACTTTGTTTAAAGCAAGTGTCTTTTGTCTGTTTTTCATTGTAGACAGTGTAAATGTACCTACTGAACTCACCTATGCTGATTGTGAAATGAAGTCCATAAAGAAGCAGAAAAAAATCAAAGGATACAAAGGTACACTTTAACAAAATGATCATAAAAGTAATGTACATCAGGGCTAAAGGACTCTGGGGTGAAATTTACATTACATGTTCCTAATGAAGATTTTGTATTGTTCCTAATGAAGTTTTTCCTACTCTTGGCATCTTCTAGGCAAAACCACTGTGAGTTCAGACATTATGTACACAGGATTGTAGATGGAAACACAAGGTGAATGTCGCACTTTAGGAAAGTGAAGGAACTACAGAAGCTGTAGAAATACAGTAAATCTACAACTATTTCTGTAAATCTAAGAATGAAAAAAAAGTGCATAAACATTTGTTCATATACATTCACGTGCTGTTACTGGATTTAGCGATTTGATGTACAGTATGAACACGCTGAACAGGTGGAGACCAGAAACATCAATGCTGTAAAATCTTTGAAATACTGAACACAGCACTTGATTCACCAGTACTTGATATTAGTGATGGAAGCCCTTGTGTGCCCTTATATAATTTGACAATTTAGTGGGACTTTCTTTCTGACAGTTGAGTGTGGTTTTGATTTTTGCCAAGTTTTCTTTGTCTTCTTGATATCAATTGTATTTGTTGCAGGTCCCTTGAAAACCTGGAAATAGTCTTTAAGAGTCATCTTTAAAAGAAAAAGTATAAAGTAAATATTTGTTGTTGTGTTTTTTTTTGCTAAAAAATGTTCACATATATATATATACAATAAACTACAATTTTGTAACATTACTCAAATTGTATTATAATTACATGATTATTATAGTAGTGAATAGTCTTCATTTTTATTATCATTATTATATATTATAAGTAACTATTTCAATTATTTCAGAATCAGAATCAGAATCAGAATGAGCTTTATTGCCAGGTATGTTCACACATACGAGGAATTTGTTTTCGTAACAGAAGCTCCGCAGTGCAACATAATGACAGCGACACAACAAAAAACACAAAATGGAATAAAAAAAAAATACAAATAGGTAGGTAAGGAACGAAGATATATAAATTGACAATACATGGCAGGTATATTACAATGAGCATTTATGTATGTACAGGTATATTATGTGCAAAAATTTAAGTTTACGCTTAGTATGTGTGTTAGATAAATAAGTGTATGTATATATAAATATAAATAGTGTAGTGTATTCCACAGTTTTTATCAATTGTTCATTAGATGGATTGCCTGAGGGAAGAAACTGTTCCTGTGTCTGGTCATTCTGGTGCTCAGTGCTCTGTAGCATCAACCAGATGGCAACAGTTCAAAGAGGGAGTGTGCTGGATGTGAGGGGTCCAGAGGTTAAACTTCCTCAGTTGGCGTGTACAGTTCTCTCTTCACCTGCAATACCACGACTTAGGTGCCCTTGAGCAAGGCACTGAACCCCCAAATGCTCCCTGGGCGCCGCAGCATAAATGGCTGCCCACTGCTCCGGGTGTGTGTTCACAGTGTGTGTGTGTGTGTTATCACTGCTCTGTGTGTGTGCACTTTGGATGGCTTAAAAGCAGAGCACGAATTCTGAGTATGGGTCACCATACTTGGCTGAATGTCACTTCACTTTTCACTCACTTAACCTCCTGTCTGTAAGCAGACTCGTCACCATCCTGAATGAGGCCGATGAGTGTGGTGTCGTCTGCAAACTTCAGGAGCTTGACAGAGGGGTCCTTAGATGTGCAATCGTTGGTGTACAGGGAGAAGAGCAGTGGGGAGAGAACACAGCCCTGGGGAGCTCCGGTGCTGATTGTACGGGTGCTGGATGTGTATTTTCCCAGCCTCACTAGCTGCTGACTGTCTGTCAGGAAGCTGTTGATCCACTGACAGACAGAGGTGGGCACGGAGAGCTGAGTTAGTTTGGGCAGGAGGAGGTTTGGGATGATCGTGTTAAAGGCCGAGCTGAAGTCCACAAACAGGATCCTCACATAAGTCCCCGGTCTGTCTAGGTGTTGCAGAACATAATGCAGTCCAATGTTTACTGCATCGTCCACAGACCCGTTTGCTCTGTAGGCAAACTGAAGAGGATCCAGCAAGGGTCCAGTGATGTCCTTCAGGTGGGCCAGCACCAGTTTTTCAAATGACTTCATGACCACAGACGTTAGAGCCACAGGCCTGTAGTCATTTAGTCCTGTAATTTTGGATTTCTTTGGGATGGGGATGATGGTGGAGAGTTTGAAGCATGAAGGGACTTCGCACAGCTCCAGCGATCTGTTAAAGATCTGTGTGAAGATGAGGGCCAGCTGGTCAGAACAGGATTTCAGACAGGCTGGTGTAACACAATCTGGGCCTGGTGCTTTTTTCCTTTTCTGCTTCCGGAAGACCTGGTGCACCGAATCCTCGCTGATCTGAATTGCAGGTGTGGGGGAGAGGGGGGATGCAGGAGGTGTGAATGGTGAGAGCGCTTGATTGGACATGTGTTCAGGGCGGGTTGCAGGAGTTGTTAATGGTGTGAACAGTTGTTTGGAGAGGTGTACAGGATGGGTTGCAGGAGTTGTAAATGGTGCGAATGGTTGTGTGGGGAGGCGTTCAGGGCAGGTGATGGGTGTTCTTTCAAACCTGCAGTAAAACTCGTTCAGATCGTCTGCCAGTCGTTGATTCTCCACAGTGCTGGGGGGTGGTGTCTTGTAATTGGTGATCTTCTTTAGACTTTTCCACACTGATGCGGAGTCGTTCGAAGTAAACTGAGTCCTTATTTTTCCAGAATAATTCATCTTTGCCACTTTGATCTCCTTTTCCAGTGTGTATTTAGCTTGTTTATACAAGACATTGTATAAACAGGCTGGTTATTATTCATTATTAAATCATGTAATCATGGCTTCATGACCTGGCAGCTTTTTAAAACTATTCTTCCACTGGATTGAGCCTTAATCGGCAACAAAATCACCATCAAGCCCCATCATGTTTGACTGATCTTTCACACCGGGTAACAACAACTGCTATCTGCAGAAATGTACTGATCTTAACTCCTGTTGCTCTTGAACTCTACAATGTAAATTTTACTTTTAGTTGTGTGTCAGTATCATTGTATAAAATTGTAAAATTGTCGTTGTTGTTGTCAAATCTACATTTCATTTGTCTCAATCCCATGAAAATGAAGGGACTGTAGGACTGACACATTTTTGTTCATTGTCTTCTTGGTCCTGCTGTGGCGCTACAGAAACAACAAAAATTCAACATCTGCCATATTAAAATTCAACAACATGTTTACAGACATTGGCTTTATTCCTAAACTTTGTGAGCTTTTTGGTCGTTTTCAGCTGGTCAGGCTGGGAGACCAATTTAAGCTCAGGATCACATTATATCACGTTTATATCAAGTTCACTCTGTTGAGGGAATGTAGACTTCTGAGAAGGTGCTGATCTGTATCAGTCAAAAATCAAGTCAAAAATGTCGAAGTCTGCTTTATTGTCAATTCTTCCACATGTACAACACATTCATTGCAACTGCATTACTCTCAGACCCTTGGTGCATACAGATAACACTAACAGTAGAACGTAAAAATACAGATAAGATTAATATATATATATATATATATATATAATACAACTATACAAATATACAAATAAGGAGATGTAAAAAAAAGATTAATAAAGCCACACAAGGTACATGGCAGACATGAATACAGACCAGTGAAATAAACAAACAGTGCAGATATAAAGATCGTAGTGCAAAAGAACTTATTCAGTCTGATTAAAGTGACAAAAAGCTCAGAGAGCAGTTATTTATTTAAACTTAAAGAATAGTGAGTCAAAGTCAAAGTCTGCTTTATTGTCAATTCTTCCACATGTACAGAACATACAGTACATACAGAGAATTAAAACTGTGTTACTCTCAGACCCTTGGCACATACAGCTAACACTAACAGAAGGGCATAAAAATATAAAAGAGTGGATGGGGTTTAGAGTTCAGTGGTGTCTGAGGCAAAAGAGGGGAAGGGGGGTGGCAAGCCGGGAGGGAGTTCAGGCTCCTGGGGTGTCACTGTTGGACAGTGTTTTCTCTACTTCCTGTTGGCCTTCTGTAGCAAATCGTAGCTCCGTGTAGCTGTTTTTATTTTATTTTTTCTCTAGAATCTGGTGATGCACCCACTGAAAAACCTGATGAAAGTGCTCTAGTTATTGGTGATTCTATTGTACGGAACGTGAATATAGAGACACCAGCCACCATAGTCAAATGTTTACCGGGAGCCGGAGCGCCTGACATCTTGGCAAATTTAAAAGTGCTGGCTAATGCTAAACGTAAATACAGTAAGATTGTTATTCATGCCGGCGCTAATGATGTTCGACTTCGCCAGTCGGAGATCACTAAAAATAACATTAAAGAGGTGTGTGAACTTGCAAGCATGATGTCAGACACTGTAATATGCTCTGGTCCCCTCCCTGCTTACCGTGGTGATGAGATGCATAGCAGATTGTCATCACTCAATGGCTGGATGTCTAAGTGGTGCCCACAGAATAACATAGGTTTCATAGACAATTGGACGAGCTTTTGGGGCAGACCTGACCTGTTTAAAAGAGATGGTCTTCATCCCTCCTGGGGTGGCGCCACTCTTCTCTGTAGAAATATGGCAAATAGTCTTAGTGTTTATACTTGACTAACTGGGGCCCAGGTCAGGAAGCAGACAGACTGGCTAAACCGACCGTCTGCTAGCCGCCTCCCGTCACAGAGGTCAGTTAATTCTCAGCACATAGAGACTTTTTCACCTAGATATCACACTATAGAGACTGTGTCTGTTCCCCGAACTAGAAAATACAAAAAACGTCCAAACCAAGTTAAGATTAACAATTTAATTGAGGTTCAACAAATAAAAAACAGAAGCAATATGGATAAACAAATGATAAAGCTTGGCTTATTGAATATCAGATCCCTTTCTACGAAAACACTTTTTGTAAATAATATGATCACTGATCATAATATAGATGTACTCTGTTTGACAGAAACCTGGCTAAAACCTGATGATTACATTATTTTAAATGAGTCCACCCCCCAAGATCACTGTTATAAACATGCCGCGTATAAAACTGCATTTTTCCATCTCAAAAATATATCTAAATTACAGCCTATGCTCTCAATGTCAAATGCAGAAATGTTAATCCATGCATTTATGACCTCAAGGTTAGATTATTGTAATGCTTTATTGGGTGGTTGTTCTGCACGCTTAGTAAACAAACTACAGCTAGTCCAAAATGTAGCAGCAAGAGTTCTTACTAGAACCAGGAAGTATGACCATATTAGCATGGTCCTGTCAACGCTGCACTCGCTCCCTATCAAACATCGTATATATTTTAAAATATTGCTTATTACTTATAAAGCCCTGAATGGTTTAGCTCCTCAGTATTTGAATGAGCTCCTTTTACATTATAATCCTCTACGTCCGCTACGTTCTCAAAACTCAGGCAATTTGATAATACCTAGAATATCAATATCAACTGCGGGCGGCAGATCCTTTTCCTATTTGGCACCTAAACTCTGGAATAACCTACCTAACATTGTTCGGGAGGCAGACACACTCTTGCAGTTTAAATCTAGATTAAAGACCCATCTCTTTAACCTGGCATACACATAT
Organism: Carassius carassius; assembly: GCF_963082965.1. NCBI lineage: Eukaryota > Metazoa > Chordata > Actinopteri > Cypriniformes > Cyprinidae > Carassius > Carassius carassius. The sequence continues at coordinate 44,109,725 of NC_081755.1, read as the reverse complement.
CATACTAATATGCTTTTAATACTTTTAATCCGTTAAAGGATTTTTAGGCTGCATTAATTAGGTAAACTGGAACCGGAAACACTTCCCATAACACCCTATGTACTTGCTACATCATTAGAAGAATGGCATCTACTGTACGCTAATATTTGTCTGTTTCTCTCTTGTTCCGAGGTCACCGTGGCCACCAGATCCAGTCTGTGTCCAGATCAGAGGGTCACTGCAGTCACCCGGATCCAGTACGTATCCAGACCAGATGGTGGATCAGCACCTAGAAAGGACCTCTATTGCCCTGAAAGACAGCGGAGACCAGGACAACTAGAGCCCCAGATACAGATCCCCTGTAAAAACCTTGTCTCAGAGGACCACCAGGACAAGACCACAGGAAACAGATGATTCTTCTGCACAATCTGACTTTGCTGCAGCCTGGAATTGAACTACTGGTTTCGTCTCGTCAGAGGAGAACTGGCCCCCCAACTGAGCCTGGTTTCTTCCAAGGTTTTTTTCTCCATTCTGTCACTGATGGAGTTTCGGTTCCTTGCCGCTGTCGCCTCTGGCTTGCTTAGTTGGGGTCACTTCATCTACAGCGATATCGTTGACTTGATTGCAAATAAATGCACAAACACTATTTAACTGAACAGAGATGACATAACTGAATTCAATGATGAACTGCCTTTAACTATCATTTTGCATTATTGACACACTGTTTTCCTAATGAATGTTGTTCAGTTGCTTTGACGCAATGTATTTTGTTTAAAGCGCTATATAAATAAAGGTGACTTTGACTTTGGCTCCTGACAGCCTGATGGATGAAGCTTTCCTTCAGTCTGCTGGTCCTGGCCTGGAGACTCCACAGTCTCCTCCCTGATGGTGGCAGACTGAAGAAGCTGTGTGACGGGTGTGTGGGATCACTTGCAATGCAGAGGGCTTTGCTGGTTAGATGGGTTTTTTAAATGTCCTGGAGGGAGGGGAGAGAAACACCAACGAACTACTCAGCTGCTCTCACTATACATTGAAGGGTCTTGCGGGAGGATGCATTGCAGACACCACACCACACAGTGATTCAGCTCATCAGAATACTCTCGATTTTGCCTCTGTAGAAGGTGCACATGTTTGGGGCCAGGGCTCTGGATCTTCTCAGTTTGCGGAAAAAGTATCGTATGACGCTAAAGACTGGAGTAATGATGCTGACAAATCAGCGTTGATCACTGCAATCAACTGAACCTTCGCAAAAACCCACCCTCCTTACAAACTGTTTCTATGTCCGGCAAGCCATGCTGCTCTCACAGTACACACCTTGTTCTCACACAGTGAAAAGTACACCGTGGACCAAAGAGGAAACTGACAACACACAGACAGAAGACAGAGAAGGTTACTTCTGGTATGAAGGTTTTTGAAATTGTTTCTTACAAACACACAGCTTTTCACTTCACAAAATATTAACTGATGGACTGGAGTGGTGTTGATTACATGTGGATTATTGTGATGTTTTTATCAGCTGTTTGGACTCTCATTCTGACGGCACCCATTCACTGCAGAGGATCCACTGGTAAGCATACAAGCAAATATTTTCCAATGAAGAAACAAACTTTACATCTTGGTTAGCCTGAAGGTGAATACATTTTTCAGCAAATTTAATTTTAGGGTATTAGGGAGTTTTCAGAGTGTTTACAGCATCTTTGTGTTCTGATTAGACTTTGACTGGCATTGTTTCTCATCACAGATGCTCATTCAAAGCTACTACAGCTTGTACTCCTAAAAATTTCAGTCAGGGGCTACAGTGCTCCTAGTAAAATTTAGGGATGTCCCGATACTACTTTTTCACTTACGATACCGTTACCAATGCCGCAGCTCTAGCTATTTGCAGATTAACGGATCTATCCTCATTGTCACTCATCACTACCTGCTCCTCTGCTTGTGTCTGTGTAAAATAAACATCTTCATTCTGTTACTCCTCAGCTTCCCGAGTGATCCGTAACAGATGACCGGACCAGCACCGCCAGGCACAAGCATGAGCCTCACGGTCCTTCAAGATCTGGTTGATGCACTTTCGACGAACACTCATGGCAACACTAGCACATCCTACTCCAGCAAGCACTTCAGCCGACCCTGTCATCACTTCCTCACCTGCCGTTCACGCCAGTCCCATGGCCAGGCCGGCGCCCTACTCTGGTTTGGCGGAGGAATGCAGCGGATTCCTCCTTCAATGTTCGCTGGTCCTGGAGATACAACCGTACTTGTACCCCACTGACCGTTCAAAGGTAGCCTTTATTAATTCCCAGCTGCAAGGTAAAGCACTACTGTGGGCAGATTCTCTCTGGACTCAAAATAACTCAGTTATCCAGTCTTATTCTAGCTTCATCGACCATTTCCGTGAAGTTTTCGGCAGACCAGCTTGGGACTCTTCCATTGGTGAGAAGCTGTATAATCTAAAACAAGGAAAAATGTCTGTCAATGAATATGCCCTTCAGTTTAGGAATCTGGCGGCCTCCAGTGGATGGAACGAACAGGCTTTACTGACGACCTACCGTCAAGGATTGGAAACCCGAGTGCGGTTGCATCTCGCTGCATACAAGGATACCATCGGACTCGAGCGATTCATCCAGCTATCCATCCGCTTCGCCACTCGTATGCAGTCGTGCTTAGAAGAGCACCAGGGCCAGTCGCATTCCTCCACACCACTCTGCCGACCAGAAAACGTCAGCCCCCCAGAACCAGCCAGCGAGCCTATAATCCTCGACTCCTACCGCCTCACTATGGCGGAGCGTCAGAGATGGCTGGACCAGAATCTGTGCCTCTACTGTGCAGCCCCGGGGCATACTATAGCAGTGTGCCCCGTCCGTCCTCCTCGTCCTATGGTGAGTGCCATTCTCCCTTCAAGATACCAAATGAAACCACTCACCAGTATTGTGACACTTAACTGCCGCTGACATGTCTCTTCCAGTTTCCACCCTCCTCGATTCTGGGTCAGCCGGTAACTTCATCTCCAGCACACTCTGTCATCAGCTCAAACTCCCTACCACGGCCAGGCTGTCAGCCTACCAGGTCCACACAATCACCGGCAGGCCGCTAAGCAGGAAGTGCGTGCGCCATAGTGTGGGCCCCATATCCCTCCAAACTGGACTACTCCATCACGAGGAGATCCATCTGCTGGTTCTGGAGGAATCCACCGCTGATGTTATTCTAGGGCGCCCGTGGCTGGAGCAGCACAACCCCGTGATTTCCTGGAAGACGGGCGAGATCCTGAAGGTGGGCGAAGCCTGTTTCCAATCATGCATCTCCGGTTGTCCAGTTCCAGTCACACCGTCCCCTGAACCTCTCCCAGTCTACTCCACGTCTATTGAGAGCCCAGTTGAAAATCAGTCCATCACCATTCCTCAATGCTACGCCCCCTTCAGCGACGTCTTCTGCCCTAAACGGGCCTCCAAACTGCCTCCACACCGGCCGTGGGACTGTGCCATCGATCTGCTGCTGGGTGAACCAGTGCCAAAGGGAAGGATATATCCCCTATCCATTCCCGAGGAGAAGGCCATGGAGGAATACATCAAGGAGGCGCTGGCCCAAGGGTACATTCGTCCATCTACCTCCCCTGCTGCTTCGAGCTTTTTCTTTGTAGAGAAGAAGGATGGAGGCTTGAGGCCATGTATTGATTACCGAGCACTCAATAACATCACTGTAAAATTCTGGTACCCACTTCCCCTCGTCCCAGCTGCCCTGGAATATCTCCGTGGTGCCACTGTGTTCACCAAGTTGGACCTCCGCAGCGCATACAACCTCATCCGGATACGTGAGGGGGATGAGTGGAAGACCGCCTTCATTACCCCTACTGGTCACTACGAATATATTCCAGGATTTCATCCACGAGGTGCTCCGGGATTTCCTCCACAAGTCCGTCTTGGTATATATCGATGATATCCTCATCTATTCCCGGAGCCTGGCAGAACATCAACGCCACGTTGCGGAGGTCCTGCAACGCCTGAGGGACTACCAGCTCTACCTCAAAGCCGAAAAATGTTCCTTCCATCAGCCCTCAGTGCAGTTCCTTGGCTATACCATCAATCGCAGTGGCATCCAGATGGACGAGGGGAAGGTTAGCGCAGTCAAGGATTGGCCCACTCCAACCACCATCAAAGAATTGCAGCGGTTCCTTGGCTTCGCCAATTTCTATAGACGGTTTATACGCAACTTCAGTACCATCACCAGTCCTCTTACCAATCTCCTCCGCTGGAAACCTAAGTCTCTCTCCTGGACTCCAACCGCCACAGAAGCCTTCCAAAGCCTTAAACAGGCCTTTACGACCGCCCCACTTCTGGTCCATCCTGATCCCAATCGGCCCTTCATGGTGGAAGTGGACGCCTCAACCACCGGAGTGGGAGCGGTCCTATCCCAGCAGCAGTGGAATCCCAGCCGCCTCCATCCATGCGCCTTCTTCTCCCAGAAACTCAACCCGGCGGAGGTAAACTACGACATCGGAAATCGGGAATTGCTAGCCATCAAACTAGCTCTGGAGGAATGGAGGCATTGGCTAGAGGGAGCCAAACACCCATTTCAAGTCCTCACTGACCATAAGAACCTAGAATACCTTCGAGTAGCCAAGAGACTCAATCCCAGACAGGCCTGCTGGGCGTTATTCTTCACCCGCATCCAATTCACCCTCTCGTACTGCCCAGGGGTGAAAAACGTAAAGGCCGATGCCCTATCCAGATGCTACGCTCTCAAAGAGAAATCTGAAACTCCAGAAACCATCCTCCCAGAAAATATCATTGTCTCTCCGATTACTTGGTCTTCTGACACTCTTCCTCCAGCCGAGCCTCCTACCAACACCCCGCCGGGTTGCCCACCGGGACACCTATACATCCCCAGGACACGGCGCACCCCACTCATCCACTCCACTCATACGTCACTTGGCACTGGTCACCCGGGGGTCAATGAAACCCTCTCGCTGCTAAGGGATTGCTTTTGGTTGCCCAACATGGCCTCGGATGTCAGGAGGTACGTGAGTGGATGTACCAGCTGTGCCATGTCCTAAAGTCCTCACCATCTACCATCTGGCAAGCTCCATCCTCTGCCCGTTCCTAATCACCCGTGGTCACACCTAGGGGTGGACTTCATTAATGACCTCCCGCCTTCAGATAACAATACCTGTATTTTGGTTATAGTGGATAGATTTTCTAAATCCTCTTCTTCCTCTAAAGGGCCTACCTACAGCAGTGGAAACGGCTGAATTACTGTTCAACCTGTCTTCAGGTACTTCGGCATCCCAGAAGATATCGTATCGGACCGAGGCCCCCAGTTCATCTCCCGGGTGTGGAAAGCCTTCCATTCCCTCCTAGGTGTGGCCATCAGCCTGTCCTCCGGGTATCATCCTCAATCAAACGGGCAGACGGAGAGGAAGGTCCAGGAGATCGGACGCTTCCTCCGTACCTTCTGTCACGGCCACCAGAACTCCTGGAACCAATTCCTGGGGTGGGCCGAGTACGCACAGAATTCCCTCCGCCAACCCACCACCGGACTCACTCCCTTCCAGTGCGTACTCGGCTACCAACCACCTCTATTCCCCTGGTCAGGTGAACCCTCAGATGTCCCCGCCATCGACTACTGGTTCCGGGAGAGCGAGAGGGTCTGGGGAGCGGCACATCACCAACTTCAGCGGGCACTTCGCAGACGTAGGACGACAGCCAACCTTCGCCGATCCGAGGCTCCTAATTACCAACCCGGTCAGAAGGTCTGGCTGTCCACCCGGGACATCCGCCTGCGTCTACCCTGCCACAAGCTCAGTCCCAGATTCATTTGCCCATTCACCATCACCCAGCAGATCAATCCGGTCACTTACAAACTACAGCTTCCCCCTGATTATCGGATTCACCCCACCCTCCATGTGTCACTCCTTAAACCACACCATCCTTCTGTCTCTCCCTCCACAGAACCTGGCGAAGCCGAAGCCCCCCTTCCTCTCCTCCTAGATGACGGCGCGGCCTACACAGTCAAGGACATCCTGGACTCCCGGCGGCGTGGTGGGCAGCTGGAATACCTAGTGGACTGGGAAGGTTACGGTCCAGAGGAACGTTCCTGGGTCCCACGCAACGACATCCTGGATCCCACCTTACCCGATACCTTCCACTCCAATCATCCCAACTGACCAGCTCCGAGGGGAAGAGGACGCCCACCACGTCGTCGGGGTCCCCGGCCCTCAGGAGTGGGCCATGGGGAGGGGGGTACTGTTACAAACACGCCAGGTTCCACCTCCACACAATCACAACGCACACCCTCACCGGAGTTCTAAATCACATCCACCTGATCCTCATCACCAGCCTATCACCGCAGCACCATATAAGCGACACACACGCACTCAAACATTGTCCGGTCACGTTCGCGACAAGATCATTCCTGTATGCTTACTATAAGGACTAACTCCTCTTCTTCTCTCTCCAGCGGTTCTCTCCGAAGACACAGTTCCCCAAGTGTGTAACACAATGACAAAAAAATATTTTTTTTTAGAAATAGCTTGATTTTATCATGATTGTGTGTCATGTTGGTTTTGCTGTTTTGCAAGATGTTTGATCATTACAGCCAAACTAATATCCCTTTAAAAAAGACAAAGCTTGTTACATTAAGGTAACAAAATATGAAAAAGTATGGCGGCTATTTAGTCAAATGTCTGAAAAAAGTCTTTGTCATTATTTTATCTTTGTTATTAAAAAATATAATAATAATAGAACAAAGATATACATAATACACAAATAAAAATAAACAGTGTTTTGCAGATACAAAAGTATTTAGCAGGAGCATTCAAAAAAGTTATGAACAAGTAAAAATAAAACAATATACATTGATCCTATTAAAACAACAGTTTTAAAGATTTTCAGTCAAGGGTATTGAGTGATTTTTCTCTTTGTATTTGGTGTTTTATTGGTGTTAGTGTTTTGTTTTTTATATCTTCGTGTACCCACACAAAAATAGTTTTAAACCTGAAAGAGTTTTCTTCTTCTGCTAAACATAAACACTATTTTGAAGAAGGTGGAAAACAAGACAGTTGCTGGTTCACAGTGACTTCCAGAGTATTTTTTCCCCTACTATCAAAGTCAATGTGGACCAGCAACTGTTTGGTTATCAGCTTCTTCAAAATATCTTATTTTGTGTGCAGCACAACAAAGAAATTAATATACTGTTGGTTTGGGACAACATGTGAGTGAATAGCCAATGACAGAAATTACATTTTAGGGTGGACTATCCCTTTAATTACAGTCGGCAGCATGCAGCCTACTGTCCCTTTAAAACCTGCACACTTCTAATATACAGACATGGATCTCTTAATTACAGTTGTTTACTTTAATTTTAGACATAACCAACTGAGTCCATACATAAACCTTGTGTTTTTTTGACAGTATTAACACAAAACATAACTTAGTTCAGTAATCAGGTGCTGTTTGAAGGGTTTTTCATTTTTGTGCGCATGTTTTGAGTCAGAACAGTACACAAATGAAACATTTAAATAACCAGTAGGGTTTTCTTCAAAAGCAGATCATGGGTACATAGGTAGGTATAGATAGTTATCAGATCATATTTACCGATACCGATGTTGTGGATTTGATCGGGACATCCCTGTTAAAAATAGTTATAGACTATTTTAGATTGCTTCGGGTAAGTACAGCGGTGGAGTAACCCAGTACCTTTGTGATTCTTCATAGACATAAACAGAGAGAATTAGCTCCGGCTACAATGTTTTTCCGCAAGACGCAAGCAATTCTGTTTATTAACCGCTAGAGCGTCAAAGGTTACCTACTGCAGCTTTAAAATATTAATCATTTGGACATCTTTTTGCATGTTTACTGAAGAGCACTTTGGGACTTGGTATGTATTTATGATACGAATGTAAATGTCTGTAAATGAACCTAAAAAGCTGTGGCATGTCTTTTCTCCTAAGCACTCGCCTGTTAGCAATGCTAATTTCTATTTAACAACGTTATTAATGAGATAATTAAATGTTAAATGATAATTAAACTATCTGATGGTAGGTAGATCTCCATGAATAGAATTGCACAACCCTGTTATATTGGTAATGTATGATGGATTTTGTTTTTATTGCAGGTTTTCTGGGATGACAGTTGAAGAGATCAGCACCTCAAATGTTGGTCTGGATAAATGTATCTACAGTATGTAGCTAAACCCCAGCCAGACAATGGTGAAGCGTACTGATATTTCAAAAAGCTTTTATTTTCTTACACCTTTTTCTTCTTGAAACACCGTAAGAGCTTGTTCCCGTTCCAGCTAGGTGCTTAATTATCCCCTCCTTTCCTTTAGAACTTAACGATTTCAGAGCATTTTAGAGCGACATGAGATTATTTCCTCCATTCTTCCGTATGTGCATCTCACTAACCAGTCCCACCTTTCTAGACGCGAAATTAACGTTCCGCTCTAGAGACGGAAATAAAGGGCTCATTACATTAACAGAGGAGACTAATAAAATAAAGTTCAAAAGTAATTATTAGTTATTTACTCTTTTCTTAGAGTTAGTTACACTCCCACCAATCATGAGTGAATAATCGGGTGGTACACAGACCACCTTAGGCACGAATGATTTTAACTGAAAATTGCCTTCCCTGAGCCAATATAAGAATAAAGACAACTTATGCCAATGTTGGAAACTTATCTATAACTATGTAATATTATGCACTATGGAGGGAAGGAGCAGATTTAATTAGTCTCCAGCAGCAGAACAAGCTTCTGGACTGGGCGCTCAACTTCGGACACCTTGTGAAGACGTTCACCTTTTTTGCCAAGCTTACTGTCACCAAGCTGGATTTTAACTCTCCGTACAAGTCCATCTTTGTCAGTAGTGTTTTCTGAAACCCTACCCAATCTCCACTCATTCCTGTGCACATCCTCTCCTTTCATGATTACTGTAATGATAAAAACCTTCGTATTCATCCGGAAGAAGGAGGCGGGAACCAGCGGACAATCAAAAACAATTTTATTACAAAAATAAACACAAAACCGCTCACGGGGACCTGAGGGAACCTGGGGGTAGGACAGACGAGGCGAGAGAAAAGGAGATGGAAGGAGGAGCGACAGAGACGAGAGAAGGGAGAGAGAAAAAAAAAAAAAAAAAATTCCGGTTCCCAGACGCACTGCTGCTCGGCCCTCCACCGGCTGGGCGATTTCCTCCGCGGTGCCTGGCGGTGGCACTGGACGGCCCCCGGTGGACGGCGACGGCTCCTCCGGTTTTGGGCAGTCGGCAGGAGTCCCCCGTTCCCTGCTCCTCCCCGTTCAGGAGGACGGCAGCAGGCTCCGGCTCTCTGGCGAGCGGCGCCGACTCCTCCGCTCCCTCACGAACGGCAGCTGCCCCTCCAGATAGCGGGCGGTCGGCAGCGAGCTCGCCCGTCCCTGGCAACTCGCTCCAGCCCACCGCCTCGAGCGTCCATGGCGGCATCCTCCTCGCCTGCTCTGTGGCACCGCGGATTCCCCACAGCGGCGAGGGATCTTCAGCAGCGCGTCCCTCCTTCTCCTGGGTTTCGGCACCACTGTAATGATTTAAACCTTCATATTCATCCGGAAGAAGGAGGCGGGAACCGGCGGACAATCAAAATGACATTTTAATAATACAAAATAAACACAAAACAGCGCACCAGCCCCTCACGGATGACTGGTGCGCTCAAATAAAAACCAAAACACAACTAAAATCCCAGGCCTGGTCCTCTCTCGTCCTTCACTGTCGTCGCTCCAGTTTTATATCCTTCCATCTCCTACGTGGGACTCAAGACCGGCGCTGGGCCGCAGGTGCCACTGATTTGCCCAATCATTGCCGGCCTCACGCCTTGTTCCCACGTCCCTCGGCCCCGCCCCACTCGCCACAATTACAATATCTCCAACTTTTAAATTTCTTCTTGGAGCACGCCAGCGCTGTCTGAGAGCAATGTTGGCAAGGTATTCCTTTCGCCATCGACTCCAAAACTGTTCTGCGAGATATTGAACATGTCTCCACCTTTTCTTGCCATACACATCTTCTCTGACTAATTCACCAGGGGGAGGCAAGGCCTGGACAGATTTCGTTGTCAGAAGATGATTAGGGGTAAGTGGTTCGAGGCTATTGGGGTCACTGAGATTGTCAACAGTCAAAGGACGGCTATTGACTATAGCCATAGCTTCATAGAAAAATGCCCGTAGCGAAGCATCATTTAATCTACCAGAGGAAAGGGCAAGAGTGGACCTTAGAACGCTTCAAACTGTCCTTATTGGTCTTTCCCACACTCCTCCGGCATGGCTAGAATGGGGAGCATTCATGCTGAAGTCACACTGCTTCTCTGCAAGAAATACAGCCAGACGGTCTGCATCAACTTCCTTTAGAGCTTCTCTAAACTCATTTTTGGCTCCTACGAAGTTGCTTCCTTGATCAGATTTTGATCTGACGAACAGTACCACATATGGCGATGAAACATCGAAGGCCATTTATGAAGGCATCTGTCGACATGTCTTCAAGAATCTCAATATGAACAGCATGGGAACTAAGGCAAGTAAAAAGAAGACCGTACCTCTTGTTCTCTTTTCTTCCTTGCTTTGTAATGAACGGCCCGAAGCAGTCCATGCCGCAGAAAGTGAAGGGAGGTGATGGCTCCAACCGATCAGGGGGTAGATCGGCCATCCTTTGCTTTTCCATAGGTCTGCGTTGTCGTCTACAGATGACACATTGAGGAATGTAGGATGCAACCGCCTGGTTGATTCATGTAATCCAGTAGCCGCTGCGCCTCATTTCATTAATGGTAAGACCTTTACCTTGATGTTTCATCTTCTCGTGATAATAAGCAATAATCATCCTCGTGATATGATGATCTTTGGGAATGATTGCAGGGTGCTTGATGAAGTTGGGAAGAGAGGAGTTGCACAGCCTCCCTCCCACCCTGAGGACACCGTCGTTGTGGAGAAAAGCATCAAGAACATGTAACGGATTGTGATGTGGTAGAGGGATACCCTTGCTCAGCAGTTTCAACTCTTCATGATACACATTTTTCTGCAGATGTTTGATTAAGCAATGTTCTGCCTCTTCTCGTTCTGTTACAGAGGTGAGACTGTTACAGAGGTGAGACTGATCTGTTCTTGCTTATGCGCCTGAGAATGCGTGCAACTGCTCACATAGCTAGTGAAAATGTTGAGAACTTAGTCTCGCTTGTTGGGACATATCTCCACTGTTGTGGGGCTGAGCTGAATCTTCTGAACCCGGTTAGCCACAAACATGTGAAATCATCGTGCTTCATTTCTTATATAACCTAAGACTACTTTAGAGTTGGTCCAGAAGAACTCCTCTGCATACATCCCAATTCCTCCTTAAACATTTTGCTTATATTCATGGAAACAACTGCTGCTGTCAATTCTAATCTTGGGATGGCTGTGACCTTGGTTGGAGAGACACGTGATTTTCCTACAACTAAGGCACAATGAATATCACCCTCTTCATTTTGGAGTCGCAGGTATGAACACTGGCCGTAATCCTTCACACTGGCAACAGAGAAATGATGCAGCTCTGTCTTTGAGACCCTTCCAAATCCAGCAGGTGAGTAGGTACGGGATATGGTGAAATTATCCAAGTGGGCTAGATCACTTCCCCATTGTTCCCATTTTGGGCGAAGCTCGTCAGTGAGAGAATCGTCCCAGCCAGTGCCCCTTCTGCACATCTCCTGGAGAATGATCTTCGCTTTGAGGATGACTGGCGCCACAAACCCAAGGGGATCGCACAGAGAAGCCACTGTAGATAAAATGCCACGTCGTGTCGCTGGCTGCTCCTTAAGACTGACGTTAAGCCTAAAGCGGTCAGACTCCACATCCCATTGAATCTCAAGAGCTCTCTCAAGGGGCAAATCATCAAATGCGAGATCCATATCCTTCACGTTGATTGCTCGTTCGGAGAGTGGTATACTTTCTAATACCTTTCTGTCATTAGACACAAACTTATGTAGTCGGAGACCACCCATGGTGCAGAGTTCACGAGCTTCCCTGGCAAGCTGAATAGCATCTTCAGTGTTTTCAACACTTGCAAGCCCATCATCTACATAAAAGTCCCTCATAACAAATCTCGAGCCTTGAGTGTAGAAGTCGCGATTCTCTTTAGTTAGGTGTTTCATCCCATAGTTAGCACACCTCGGAGAGGAGGCTGCACCGAACAGATGCACTTTCATGCGAAACTCGCTGGGCTGCGAGTTCAAATCTCCTTGCTTCCACCAAAGAAAGTGCAGGAAGTTGCGATCAGCTTCAACCACATGAAACTGATGGAACATCTTCTGAATGTTGCACATCAATGCAATGGGGTGCTGTCGGAAACGGATGAGAACTCCACTTAAGTTGTTCAACATGTCAGGCCCAGAGAGAAGGTGATAATTCAAGCTTGTTCCATTGTATCTGGCTGAGCAATCGAACACTACACGAAGTTTATCTGGCTTCTTCGCATGATGCACCCCATGACGGGGAATGTACCATCTCTCTCCTTCACTCCCACCGTCCTTGACCAGCTCAGCATCTCCATTTCTGATGACTTCCTCCATGAACTCAACATAAAGCTTCTTAAACCTTTCATCCCATTGCAATTTCCTTTTAAGGTGAAGGAGGCGTGTCATAGCAGAGCCTTTGTTGTCAGGCAAGCTGGGTCTGGTTTTAAAAGGCAGAGGCATCTCATAATGACCATGTATATTTTTCCTTATTCCCTCATCCAGTATGTTGAGGAATGTGATGTCGTCTTGTGACACAATTTTGCTGTCGTCACTGCCATCTTTGAAGTCAGACTCTAAAATGCGAATGACGTCAGTAGGAGTTATCAGAGGTAGCTCCTCAACTGTAATTCTGTGACACAAATGATGTGTGCTCAACGCATCATGGGTTTGTAGTGAGCGCCCTACAATACTCCATCCTAAATCCGTCCTTACAGCATAGGGTTCCTCGTCTTCTCCTAAAAGGACTTGCCTTGGTGCCATAGCTCTTGAGCAGTTGTAGCCGATCAAAATACCTACTACACAGTCCTTCAGTGGTTGGATTTCATCCACTATTTCTGCAAGATGACTCCATTGTTTAGCCGTCTCACAAGTGGGAATGTGTGAGCGGTTAACAGGTTTGCAGCCCTTTGTATAGGCGACCGGAAGATCAACTTGAACTGCGGAACTGTATCCTCTAACACGAAGTCCAGAAACACCTTCGCTTGTTAGCACTGTATCTTTACCACTCATAGTCGTCAACTTCAATTTCACTAGATACTTGTCAGCATTAAGACCATCCCTCACTTCTTGGTCAATAAACGTAGTGTCGCTTTGAGTGTCGAGTAGTGCATAGACAAGTTTCTCAGTCGTTGGATCATTTTTAGATGAAACTCAGACTGGTATCACCATTGATGTGTTAGATGAGCCTTCACCTGCTACACTGAGTGATGTTGCAGCAGCGCCTCGATTTGTCTCTGGTTCTGATGTAGACTTTTCTCTTTTATAGTTGTCATCATGCAGAGCTGTAGGATGCTTTCCCTTACAGTGGTCACAAAAATGACGATGAAGACAGTTTCTCACACTGTGGCCAGGTTTCAGGCATCCGTAGCAGATTTTCTTCTCCTTTATGTAGTTGCGTCGCTCAACCAACGCCATCTCAGTGAACTTGGAGCATGCATGAAGCTGGTGTTTATTATCTTGACAAAGTATACATGAAGTCTTAGCCTTCCTCTGTACTGACTTGTGGTTTTCATTGTCAGTGACTGTTTGAGTGGTAAGAACACTAGCCTTGTTTTTCTTCACGTCAAAGTCAAAGTCAAAGTCAAAGTCACCTTTATTTATATAGCGCTTTAAACAAAATACATTGCGTCAAAGCAACTGATCAACATTCATTAGGAAAACAGTGTCAATAATGCAAAATGATAGTTAAAGGCAGTTCATCATTGAATTCAGTTATGTCATCTCTGTTCAGTTAAATAGTGTCTGTGCATTTATTTGCAATCAAATCTCGTCTCTGAGATTTTTCTTCTCAGTGATAGAATCTGATAAATGAAGGGCATGAAAGGAAGTAATGGGATTGCAAGCAATCTCGACTTCATTTGACGTGAATCTAGCAAACTCCTTGAAACTTGGGAATACTTGATTTTCATTTAGGCTTTTCGTGACTTGTCGGTTCCAACAATGCTGCCCAGTCTGAAATTTGTGAACGAGCTTCCGATTTTCCTCCCAGTCATTTAATATGTCGAGACCCTTGACATGAGGCATGGCATCTTGACAAGCATTCAGAAAATCTGAGAAGCGTCTCAGTCCTTCAGCATCCTTTGATTTAATTCTCGACCAGTTGGTGAGCTTCTCTCTGAATGCTCTCTGAATGGTGAATGGCTGGCCAAAGCGACGATTTAGTTTGTCCCATGCATCTTGGTATGCTTCATTGTCATTTCGGTAGAAGTTGCCATCTAAAACCTGCCGTGCTGGGCCACCAACATATTTTTTCAGAGAGTATAGTTTTTCAGCTGGTGTGATTGCCCTTTGGTCAATGAGTGAGATGAATTCTGCCTTCCATTCAATGAATTGTATGGGATCGCCATTAAAGACAAAAGGCTCAGGAACAGGAAGCCTATTTAAGGCTATGTTGTCTTGAAGGATCTGAGCGAGAGAGGGAACGTCTGTACAACGGGACAATGCATCGAGAGAGAGAGGCACCGTAGATCTTTTTCTGCCTGCAATCGCTCCAACTCACGCCTTCGTGCCTCTAGAGCCTTGCGTTGTTGTTCCTCTAACTCTCTTATGGATTACTTTTGCCTTTCTTCCTCTAGCAGCATCTGATAATTTGCTTCTTTCACTGCTAGTTCAGCTGCTGCATCTGTGCGTTTTGCTGTCATAACTGAAGATGTGGAGTAGTGATCAGACTGGCTGTGACTTATCAAAGAAGCTGCGGATCCATAGACAGACTTTGCATAGTCATGGTGAAGCAGTTCATGAAGGCGGTGTCTTTCCTGCTGCTCATTAAACCCGCTTTCATCATCTATAGCTCTGCTGTAGGCAATGTTGATGATTTCTGTGGTAACCGATTCACACGTATCAACTCTTCTTCTTATGTCGGTGGAGGGTGTAGTAAGATTTCGAATTTCATAATAAATGTTCATTACGTCTTCTTTATCTTTCTTAAGCTCTTCAATGAGAGGCCAGAGCTGACTCTCTGACATATAAGTCTTTAGCTGATCTTTTGCCTTCCGTGTGTGGAGCTTCCACTGCTCGTACATGGCATACAGCTTTTCTCTTTTTTCTTGGCCTCTTCATATTGATGTGCGCGCATCTTCTCTGTAGGATTGCATGTGCGTTCAGAGTGTCTTGGACCTTTAAGAGCATTATCATCCTTGTTAAGCTTGCCTTGAAGATCAGTTGGACTTTGTCGTTTAGCTTCATTTGTTTCCTTCAGACACGGTCTCTCTGATGAGTCTACCATTTTGTGGACTTCACCTTGTAAATCTTCATGCTGATAACCAGCCATCTGCTCCTCCACCTCTGTCTCATTACGTGACTCTGACATTATCACCTTACATTTTTAAACTCTAATGGCAGAAGAAGACCCCTTAGCAGATATAACAAAGCCCTCGTTATGAACTGGATAAACATAAAATATCAGAACATCAGTTTAAAGTGGCAAGCACATATGCATTTACACATAGACACTCAAATAACTGTAATAACTGTCAGTGTAAATACCACAATAAACAAAATTATCAAAGTTCTTAAATCCAAAAAGCAAGAAATGAAAATGTGAAATCCTCAAAAAACAGTTGCAAAGTCCAAAAATAAAAATAAAAAGTTTATGTGTCCTTAATTAGAAAGAGTCCATGTGGATGCACGCAGGCATGAGTGCAAATGTAACCACAGTTTTTTGTTGCTCTCGTTGACGAGCCGGTAAGTATTAAATGTTCAGTCTGAGAAGCCGTTATGCCGTTGTTCGTCTTTTGCAGTATTATAGACTGTATTAGTGGGTTAATACTCACAGACTTGCATCAATGTCCATGAATGAGGCTGTACTTGACCATTGCATCTAATCCGTGAGACCGCTGTCAAACGTAGGTCAGGCACGAGGCTTGAAGATGCAGCTTGATGACTCCATGCTGACATGATGTAGCAGAAGCTCTAACCGGCGCCGTGAAGACCCTCCGTGGCCCTCCGTAGACAACAAGTCCTCAGTATCGATGCGGGTGAAGCTCTTACTGTAGCTAAACCCCAGCCAGACAATGGTGAAGCGTACTGATATTTCTTACACCTTTTTCTTCTTGAAACACTGTAAGAGCTTGTTCCCGTTCCAGCTAGGTGCTTAATTATCCCCTCCTTTTCTTTAGAACTTAACGATTTCAGAGCGTTTTAGAGCGACATGAGATTATTTCCTCCTTTCTTCCGTGTGTGCGTCTCACTTACCAGTCCCACCTGTGAAAACACAGCAGCACTGGCCAAGAAATCACAACAGCGTCTCTACATCCTCCGCAAACTGAGGAGAGCCAGAGCCCCGCCCCCCATCATGTACACCTTCTACAGAGGCACCATCAAGAGCATCCTGTCAAGCTGCATCACTGTGTGGTATGGCGCCTGCAACGCGTCCTGCCGAAAGACTCTGCAACGCATAGTGAGAGCAGCTGAGAAGATCATTGGTGTCTCTCTCCCCTCCCTCCAGGACATTTACAGAACACGTCTCACCCGCAAAGCCCTCTGCATCGCAGGTGATCCCACTCACCCATGACACAGCTTCTTCAGTCTGCTGCCATCAGGGAGGAGACTGCGGAGTCTCCAGGCCAGGACCAGCAGACTGAAGGACAGCTTCATCCACCAGGCTGTCAGGAAGCTGAACTCACTCCCGAACTTGCCCCCCCCCCCTCTTCTGCCCCAGGTACCACTGAACTTTTAACATTCCCTATTGTATAGTTTTATCTACATTTTATATTTTGATCTAGATTTTTAGGCTTTAATGTTAATGTTATCTGTGTGCACCGGGGGTCTGAGAGTAACGCAATTTCGATTTTCTGTATGTATGTACTGTACATGTGGAAGAATTGACAATAAAGCAGACTTGACTTGACTTTCTAGACGCGAAATTAACGTTCCATTATAGAGGCAGAAATAAAGAGCTCATTACATTAACAGAGGAGACTAGTAAAATAAAGTTCAAAAGTAATTATTACTTATTTACTCTTTTCTTAGAGTTAGTTACACAGTACACCACACTGACTTCTTTGCATGGATGGCTGGCTACTACTATTATGTCCTGTGAAGGTATTATTATAGCAAACCTGAGCACCTGTGACAGTGGAAATGTTGTAATGAATAGTCACACGTGCATATTGGTAAATTTGAAGTCACAGATACATTTTTTAGTACTAGAAATATTTTTATTTTCAATTTTTACATATTCTCTCTAGCAAACACAACACTACAGTTACACCATTTCAAATTCAGAGGTGCACAAAACCTATTGTACAAATAAGAGAACAACAGTACACAAGTGCTCAGTTTAGCTCCTTTCACACTGAGATTCCAAATAATACACAGGTAATGTGTCCCGTCAATTGTTCCCAGATTGTTAGATTGTGGTTCGTTTACACTGCCAGTGATTTTCCGGAATCTGTGTGTGTGTTCACATGACATTACGATGTGACATGTTTTGTTACACTTAAGCTGGCAAACAATCTCCGCTTCAGAAGTGATAGTGAGGAACTAACTGATCTCTGCTTCATTACAGTTTGCACATATTATTGCACAAAACACCTGCTAAAAGATTCACGTGATAACATGCGTCATCACTATGACACACCCTTTATGGCATTGGTTCTGGCTTTTACTCAGCGCTTGTTCCGGGACTGAACCGGCAATATTACTAGGTCCCCAACCCGGGATCGATCCCGGAATCAATCCCAGGACATGTAAATTCAATGAGCAAAACGATGTTGGATCGACGTCGGAGATTAGCGCGAGAAAGATGCGAAAATTTATGCTGTGTAGGTGAAGAGGAAGGCTTGCCTCTGGCGATTACGTTTTGGTTGCATTTACATTTAATCATGCACCAGCAACCAAAGCAAAGTCTAAGGTGTGGGAAAGTTTTGACCATGTTTATAATGAGAATAATGAGCCACACCATCAGTGAGCGAAGAAACGAGCTGAAACCATCCACAGCGGATTCAATAATTTTCCTCCACAAAACGTTGTAAAGGAAACAGGTCAATTTAGCTCAAAGGGAATCATTTAAGATTTTAAAGGGAATTTGAACAGAATCACTGTTTCACGGCTAATCACTGAGACGCCCTGCGATTCACTGAATGAGCCGTTTAACATCAAATCTGTGCTGGATATTAATATCCAAACTGTAGTGAAAACACTATCAATTAGCACAGTAACAAGATCGGCAGTTTAAGACATTAACTAGTAAGCACAAAACACAAGATACTTATCTTTTCAATATGAATAAGGCTTTATTAGATAAATCTAAGACATATAAACTAATCTAACACATAAACGCACGCACTCACACATTCACACAAGTTGCAGGAAGATCGAAAGTTAGGGAAAGATGAGTTTAAGAGAATGGAAATATGGATTCCCAAGTTTACAGCAATACGTTAAATTGCATAAACATGAACAACCATCAATCACTTAATGAACCCTTGCATTGAGTTCCTCAATGAGGTTAAAATTATATTAGATACACCAGCACAAATGTCTGAAGGTACATTGCCTGAAGGTGTCGCTTTGTTGTCGCTGATTGGCTGGAAGTTCAGTAGTCATTGAAGTGACGTCTTGGTCTTAGGGAGCCCTGGTTGGTTGTGGGCTGAAGGGGCAGAGTTGTGTGCTGAAGCTGAACGTACAGACGAGGTCAGACTGCGTTACAAAACTTAACTCCGAACACGAAACTCTCAAACGGAAAAGAAAAGAAGTAAAGTTTGGCTGTTCCTTCTCATCGTGGCTAAGTAGCAGCAGGCGTGCAGGCTGAAGCACGCTGGGACCGCGCTCTAAGAACAGTGATGACAAACAGCATGGCTAAAAGCTAAAGCTAAGAAGCAAAGCTAAAAGCTGGCATGACTGATAGCCAAAGCAAGGCTAGAACTAAAAAGCAGACATGACTAATAGCAGAAGCATAGCTAGAGACTAAAAAGCCTAGCTAGCTAGAGACTAAAAAGCAATATTTTATGGTGTCCTAGGTATTTAAACTGGCCTGTTGGCCACACCTCAAAAGTTGTCTTGACCAATCAGATATAGTCTTGGCTCGGGGGTATCATAAATCATGTGTTTATCTTACCAAGCATGTGGTCCGAATTTTCCCGCTCTTGCAGGGTATAATTTTGGACATGATTCCTATAACACAAATATGATACATTTGATAAATATTTGATTGTCAGGCCTATTTCAAGCAAGCAGATTCAATTACATAGATACTAGACATGACTATGTATCCTTAAGCTATCCCATAGTTATTAAAAGACATACACAATAAGTGATTATGACATGATAGTCAAATGTGTGGGTTACACATAAATGAATATGGAGTGAAGCGATGGACTGATTCATTTATAAGTCTTTTTGAGTTCATTCTGGTCCATATATATGTACAAAAGACTTTTATTCTCTTGACAAAGACTTCTGTGGAGACAAAAGGGTTCAAAGCCCCTTCCCCCTTAGGAATTTCAGTCTGGTTCTGCTAGGTGGGGGTGGGGGGGAGTCAAAAGATCTTGTGTAGTCCTCTCATGGGTTTACACGATGTCCTGGCGTTGCTTATCAATTACGAACAACAAATTTGACAAATCTCTTCTCCGAATTGAAATTGTCAATAATTGTTCTAGTGGTGTTAATGTTGAAAGCTGTTCTGTGAAAGCTTTGGTTGGTTGGTTATCTTGCTTGGGACTTGTGGCACAGAATGTTTTATGACTTCCTGAGGAATTCGGCTCGTGTTTCAAACACAGCCCTGATCGACTCTTTAATTTGTCTGGTTCGAGTCATTTCGGCTACAACATGTAGGCCATATATGTATTTTTTAATAGGATAAGGACAAGCAAGACATAGATAATTAATAAACTGCATTTCTAAATCCTTTTCTAATGCAAATATTGTCATAAATAAAGTCTGATGATGCAGTCCATCTCTTTAAATCTGAAACTTAAAAAAAGGGCTTTGAGAAATGAATAAATACAGAAAAATAGTCTCACAGTGTACAGTGACTCGTCAGCAGCACAAGTGAAGTCAATTAGAAGCACGCACTTCCTGGGGGTCGGGCGTACTGTGCAGACTCAAACTGAGCTTGATGACGTAGATGTCATGTGAGCAACCTGTATGTCTTCTAATTGCTGTGCCAAGAGAAATCTAGAGAAATCAAGTGAAAGTATTCTGATTAATTATCTCCCTTGACTTCATGCCTCCATGTCCCCCCGATAGCCTCATAGACAGTAAAAGATTGCCTGTGAGCTTCTCCTCCTGTCCATATGGTAATTTCTTTACTGTGCGACAGAGAGTCGCTGGTTATGACGCAATCTTTAGCCTATTTTTTACAAAAACTGCTTCTAAGGGACCATAACATAAGATACAAGGTAATGGAGCCTTTTATAAATTTTTGTGTTTCTTTAGAAATAATTAATGGACAAATGGAGTCTTTAAACGCCTCAGATGTAAAGTTATTCGCTGTCAAAGTGACGCCAAAATGAATGGGAGTCAATAGAATGCTAACAGCAGGTGGGGGTCCGCTAGCCAACGGCGGCGCCCAGGGGTGCTTAAAAAAGAATATATGAAACCCTGTCCCCCTGGGAACATCCGCGAGCTCGGCCACCTCGCCGGGAACTTCCCGGGTCCCTGACGGCTGAGCCACTCAACTGCAGAGCCAGGTTCACGTAGTCCTCCAGCGTCTCGTCGGGGTGCCAGTATGGCATGAAAGATTTAAAGGGCTAGGCCAGTCCTTCCCAGAAGAAGATAATAAAACAGGACTCTGTCGCCGACAACCGAGCCGCCCCCACGAAGTCCCAGGCATAGTCCTCAATGCATCGCTCTCCCTGGCGGACATCGAGGAACCTCCCTGCTGGACCCATGTTTGCTGCCTGAATTCTGTCACTGCGCGGTAGAGATGGCGCCGTGGAATGAACGAGGGTCTGGGTCCAAATGCAGGGAAGAATCTTTTAATTAGAACAGGAACAAAAAGGCCAACACGGCAAAAACAAAACAGAAACGAATCACCGGGAACAAGCCGAAATGCAAGCACTAGAGACACTTAATGACAACCAACATTAGCAAATAACATTAACCCTTTGACGCGTACGATCACAGCGGTGTGATAAGTGTCGGTACACGATCCGTTGTGTACCCACAGTAGGTACCGATAGTGTAGGAAAACAGTGAAGTTTTCTACTACGTAATTACGTGCATGCGTGAAACGAATCGTGCAGGTGGAACGGATAGTGTACCCACAGTCATCTAAAAAAACTCACACCGGGGGCTCAGCTAGAATATTTTAAACTCACATGCGAAAGGGTTAATTCAGGCAGGCAGAGAGGTGGGAGTGTGGAGAAAATATACTAGTGAACAAATGGGGAACAGCTGTGTGTGTGAGTATGTGACATGTTTGTCGAACTAGTGACCAGGTGTGAGTGTGAGTGGGTGACACAGCTGAGCGGAGTGAAGGTAATGAGTCCGAGAAAATAGAAGTGGCGCACTCTGGTGGTGAGAGGGAGGAACACCGGGTCCAGACTCATGACAATTAACAGGATGACAGATCTCTCTAGATTCATACTGACACCAGTATGCTCCAGTGTCCCATATGCTGCTGGAATTGATTGTACATGTAGATCCTGTTTGGGATCCCCAAAGAGATGATAAACATATCACAAATCTTCCAGTCCCTATCTGTCCATGTATCTTCTCACTCTCCATCTATCCGAGTTACTCTGGTCCTTACAGCTCAGAGAGAGAGGGAGACGTGAAAATATTTTAGTATTTTATGAATATTTTCTACCATTGGAATTAGATGTTTTAAAATTTTGCAGTATTCAAGGTTATACTGATTAGTTTGGTCTCAACCACTGATCTATGATATAGATCAGTGGTCTCAACTCAACTTCAACTCAACTTTATTATCATTCTTCCACATACACAGTATACATAAGAACGAAATGTTGTTTCAAAGGTGCAAAAACAATGACAAAACAAGTATACAGATGTGTTCACGGCAACAGGGATCAGACATAAGAGCACATTAAATATAACGAGCAAGAAGCATGACCAGCAGCACAATAAATATAACAAGACATAAGTGTTAAATGAGGTAGAAATGTGAAATTGTAGGAATGTAAGACATGTTAGAGTTTAAGAATAAAGTGTTTGTGTACAATTGAGGTGATCAGAGCAGATATTATGTCAGAATATGTGGTTTGTGGTCAGAATATGTGTGCAGTGTGTTTTTGGTGCACATTGAGGGAGTTGAGTGCAGATGAATGTAAACTGACCATTGTGCAGATGTGCAAGAGTCTATAGTGCACAGCTAAGTGAAAGTGCAGAGTGCAGATGTTTGTGAATGTCCATTGGAGTGTTTTTTTTTCTGTAGACGTGGGGTAGGAAGGCAGTTAATGAGGGAGTAGGATGCTGAATCAGCTTATTCAGTATATTGACAGCCTAGGGGAAAAGCTGTTGCAGAAACTTTCCGTGTGGGTCCTGATGCTGTGTAGGCTTCTGTATGATGGCAGGGGGTCAAACAGATGGATCAATCTTTCACAATGGAGGAGGCTCTGCGTACACAGTGTGTCTGATAGATGTCCTGGATCGAGGGGAGGGAGACCCCTATGATCTTGTCAGCTGTCCTCACTATGCGCTGGAGGGTCTGCGTTCTGCTGTTTTGCAGTTTCCGAACCACGCAGTGATGCAGCTGGCAAGGATGTCTCCACAGTTCCTCTGTTGAAGATGGTGAGGATGGGTCCTGGGAGACTGGCTCTCTTCAGATTTTGCAGGAAGTGAAGACATTGTTGCGCCTTCTTCACAGTGGAGTTGGTGTTGATGGACCAGATGAGGCCATCAGAAATGAGCACACCAAGAAACTTGGTGCTCCTTGATTTTCTCTACAGCAGAGCCACTGATAAGCTAAAGTCACTTAACAGCATTCTGACATACAAGTCTTTTGTGTCCAGATGTGATAAGATGGAGTGCAGGGTGTAGGAGATAGCTTCATCTGTAGAGAGGTTGGGGCGATGTGCGAATTATAGAGGGTCTAGAAAAGAGGGCAAAGTGGAGTGGATGTGTTTTTTGACCAGACGTTTAAAGCACCTCATTGTGATGGTCTGATAGTCTCTGCTAGTTGAGGCAGTAACTACACAACAGCAAAATCATCTTTCTCCATTTACACCATTAAGTTAGTAGTTTATTATAATGGAATATAATTTTAATTTACATCTCGCTCTAAAAATATCAAGGAAAGTTTCAGCACTGTCTCATTCATTCTGTGATTCTGTCTAAACTCACCAGTAACCCATAGTAGTTGTTTGTTGCTGAAGTGTGTTTGTAATAGAGTTTTCTTCTCTCTGCATCACACACTCCTCTGCTGCTGTCTGAGAGCAGCTCATAATAAATCTATCTATCTATTGTCATGAGCAACAACGAGTATTAGGAAATATTAGACCACAGAAAGGCTCTATAAGAAGTCAGAATTCAGTATTGCAGAGAGTTGTGTAGTAATGTAACATTTATTTGTATAATATACCATGTGTATCTTAAACTACAGGTTCTCTTATGAACAACAGCTCAGTGTCTGTAGTCTCATGAGCCTTAAATACAAGATAACAGTAACATCAGAACAACAAAGTAATTCATAGTCCAGTAAGTTATTTCAGTAATAACTTCTACTGATGAGTGTTTCTAACGTCTCATACGAGTCATTTATTCAGGAATTGATTTCAGTTGTCACATTTTGCTAGTATTATTTTTATATGCATATTAACTGTAATAATTACAGTATATTAATGGACATGTAAAACCCGATTGGCTCATAGGTCATGGTTCTTTTGTTTTTACGGTGACACTGCAAGAATGTTTTAACAAAGCATCAGCTCCACAATATTTTAAAAGGCACTGCATTTTATTTTAAGAAAGAAAAAAATAAACAGTTAAAAATATGTAAATCCTACAGAGCTTTGCAACAATACAAGTCATGAATAAAGAATACACTAAAGAATAATGAATAAACATGCTTACAAATGACATGTTCATGTGGTTATAAAGCAGGCAAACATCACAGAGGCTACAGAACATAGATGCACTAAGACTTATACTGTAAAAGATTGAACTTTATTACAATATTAAAGCAGAACAAAATAAAAACATTAAACTTTAACTTTCATGATACAATAATACTGAAAATCAACTGAAAAAGCAGTAATGTAAGGTAAGCTTTCAAACCTTTATGAACAAACAGTTTAGTTGAGTCACTGTGTCATCAACATCTTATAATGTTCTAGCAATTACAACAAAACAAAAATTATGTAATGCCAAATAATTTCTGTTGGGTAAAATCATGTTCTGCTCTACATGTTTTCTTGTTGAATTTCCTGTTTCACTCAGAAGTCCAAGGGTTTGAAGTTCTGGTTCATGTTGAATCTAACAACCATTAGCTGCAAGTCAAAGGAGGACAGTGGTGCATGCACACAAACACAAAATGTTAATTTAACCACATGCACATTCAAACAAACAACATTAATGATAATAATAATAATTGTTGATCAGTAAAATATGACTATAATGACATGTAATAAATCATTCAGCTGTTATACCTCTCATCCTGCAGCACTTGAAGATCAGCACGACTGTCACTAGCAGATATGGACAAACTGTCAGTACAGAACTGAGTGTGTGGAGGACAGAGATCTGAGATTCTGAATGAGACGCTGAAAAAGAGACACACAAACACTTTATTGATCACTATATCTGAACAAGAGCATATGAAGAAATAAATCAGCTCACATATACAGCAGGATTCATTTGAGACTCCGCTGACTGAGATCCAGCTCTTGGGTGACTCTCCTCTCTCTGGGTGTTTGCAGTAGTAGAAACCCTCATGTGACTTTGAGACAGTAGAGATGATAATCTCTGTAGTTTGATTCTGGATGAGTGATCCATCTTTATAGAAATCAGCTCTGAGGATTGGTGGAGTCGAATTTTGAAATAAACAGTGTAGAGTCAGAGAATCTCCTTCAGTCACAGGATGAACAGGACTCTCCAGAATCATATCAACTACAGAAACAGAGGAAATGTGTGCTGATTGTAAATAGTATATAGCAAATATATGATAACATTTAATAAAGATTAAAATTCTTAAATTTAAAGTTCTCTTACAAAACTACATTTTTGGTATTTTTTGCCCACTGAGGGTTTGTTTTTAGTCCAGACTGATGCTTCCTGTTTGTTTAATTAATTGCTTTGTGTACTGCATTGTAAATGAAAGTAAGGGTTAAAAAAAATTATAATATATATATATATATATATATATATAGTGACGAGCGTCCTCGGAGGCTGTTTTAAAGACAGCTCATTATTTCCATTCATTCCACCCCCTCCCTTCTGGGCTCCTATAGATTATTTATCGTCTCTACTACGGCTCGCTAAGTAATGTTATGTTAGCTATATTACGCAGCTACATGTGCTAATGACACATGCTTCATGAAAAAATAAACAAAAAATATGTATGATCAAAACAAAAAAAGAAAGATTTACCTGTCCAGCAGAAATAAAGCCATCAAGGAGTCACTTTTCAGCCCCTTGAGTTCCCTCAGTTCTCGCCATCGCTGAAAAGCCACGCCGATATTAACTCGTGTTTTATTTCTTTGTTTATCCAAAGACTTTTTGTTCATTGCCTTTTCTTGTACTGTTACGGTCATCCTTTTTTTGCCTGGTTTGCCTTCACTAACTGCATAGGCTGGTGTAGTGAGAAATCCAGTCCCCCCGCGAAATCGAGTCCCCTTAGGACCAAGGCGGTAGCTGTTTTAAATGCCTGATCAAAAGTTGTTATCGCGATAACTTGTTGTATGGCTAATCGGAGCTGCGGTAGCTTGCTGTTTCAAGCTAAAATAATTTAGTAAAAGCAACATACAGAATGTAATCGATCAAAATGTTTTTAAATGTCATAAAACTAGCAACATCTCATAAATAATACATTGTAATTAGTTTTAATATTCGGTTACTAGAACGCCTCAGCACAGCTTTTGAATATATTTTCCAGTTCTAAAATAATAATAATAATACTTCAGTTGTGATGACTAAAACACGTTTAGCCCACAAATTCAGAAGATTGTGGGATAGAATAAAAAGATAATTATTAATAAAACGAACCTGCGTACAATATACACACACACACAGACTTTGATTTTTATTCATTTTGACTTACTACCTAATTCATGTAATTTTTTTTACATTATTTTCAATATTGTAATAAGTACTTATGTTGTTATATATGGTTTTGCTTACAAGCAGTTCATGTATTGCAATTGCTGATTGTATATTATTTAAGAAACTATTGTTTTTAAAGAAAATCATACAGCAATTATCACACTACATAAATTCATTATGATGACAGAAATTACAATTGTAATTGACTTTAACTCATATAACACAGTACATAAAATAGTACATCAGTTACTTGTACTATTACAAATCAGTAATAGTAAGTGAATAATAGCTGTTTGTGCACTGAAAGTAACTAAAAATACAGCTAGTTTATAATTGTTAATTATAACTTGCAATTATAATATAATTCTACACATTTTTTTTACATATAAATGTTCAAGCAATATGCACACTATCAATGTAAGACACTTATACATTTTTCAAAATGCATAACATTTTCAAAGAATCTTTACAGAAAGACATACTGTTGTGTCTATATGGTCAAAAACACCCTCACTGTTTTAATAGTTGGTGCTAAATGCATTAGTCGTCACACAGACAGCAAGCAAGCCAAAGGCAACGGTGATTAATAAAGAAAAATCTGTAAGATGTCGATACTGGAGTAAAAAAAAACCTTTGGAGAAACCAGACTAATCAAAAACACTGGGGACCAGTTCTCCTCTGTATATTCAGTCTGAACATTTGATACAATATCAATATCATTCCAAATAGTGGGGGCAGAAAACAAGCTCTGCTCAAATAAATCACCTGTCTCTTTACTTAAAGCAATGTTTGAATGCAAAATAGACTGAGTTTAACAGATTACATTTACGTCTGTTTGATTGTTTTTATAACAATACATACACATAAATCATAACTTGATTTTTGCAAGAATTGTAAACCGATGCTCCACGGTTAACAGTGATTTTTGATGTTTCCTGCTTCTGTTGTATTCCGTTCTGTATGATGTCAAGAAAGTCTTCCAGCATACTGTATATTACAAAGGCAGAGAGGAATTTTTTTTTTTATTATATTACAGTTCCTAAACATTTTTATATTTTTCTTTACCACAGAAGCTCTGTCCCGAGATGCTCTCGAGTTATGTTGAGACTGATGATTCCCCAATCTTCCACAATGGACTTCACATAGGATGAACTGTTTCCAGTTTCAGCAAAAAAGCAAGAATTTATGAATGGATGACTGCACCTTAGCACTCTTCACTGCCACTGCATGCCTCACCTGGGCCACAGAGAAAACAATGTTGCTGCCTGTACATGGCACGATTAACCTCTAACCTTACAGCTGAATCAATGCAGTAACACTGTTAACTACCAATGATATTGTACCAAATGTTCAGACTGAATATACAGAGGAGAACTGGTCCCCAGTGTTTTTGGTTAGTCTGGTTTCTCCAAAGGTTTTTTTACTCCAGTATCGACATCTTACAGATTTTTCTTTATTAACCACCGTTGCCTTTGGCTTGCTTGCTGTCTGTATGACTACTAATGCATTTAGCACCAACTATTAAAACAGTGAGGGTGTTTTTGACCATATAGACACAACAGTATGTCTTTCTGTAAAGATTCTTTGAAAATGTTATGCATTTTGAAAAATGTATAAATGTGTTACATTGATAGTGCATATTGCTTGAACATTTATATGTAAAAAAACAAAACAAAAAAAAACAGTAGATTCATTATAGTATAATTGCAAGTTATAATTATATAGCAATTATTGCTATCTATATAAACTATCTAGTTGTATTTTTAGTTACTTTCAGTGCACAAACAACCATTATTCACTTACTATACTTAATTGTATAAATATAATAGGCATACTGACATACTTCATGTAAAATTAATATAACATTCGTTTTACATAAAATAATAATATACTATAATACAACAATAACACGGTTCTGCACAAGCAATTGCGATATTATATCATTTAGATTAACAATATAAATTTACACACACACACACACACACACACACACACACACACACATCGAGTAGCTGTATGCTATGCTGATACGCGAGTAAAAAAAAAAAAAAGAGAAATGTTTGATTTCACAACCTATAGCGCGTCGGCTATATACTAGCCTATGAAACATGTAATTTAAAGTACATAAATGGTCATTATAGCAAAGTTCAAACGACATAAATAAAAACGCAATTTAGCAGGAATTGTAATCAGGCGCTAAAAAATAATACCCATTAAATGTTCGTTGAGCCAATGAGATCACTCGGGGTCCTAAGCGGACTCGATTTCTCGGGCGGACTCGATTTCTCATGACACCGTGGGTGCTTCTCAATTCATATTTGTGCATCCTCGTTTCCTTTCCTCGCTTCCTTTCCTCGTGTCTTAGCTCCACCCTTTCAGGATGCAAGGGAAGGACGCAAGGAAAAGACGTGAGGATGGAGGACTTGAATCAAGTGAAATGATTTATCCTCGCTCCCTTCAGCGTTACTTCAAAGTGTCATCAGCTGTAATTAAAGGGATCTGCCCTTATGTTGTTAAAGTTTGTTAATTAAGACATTCATAATAAATATTAATAAAACAAGATGCCCTGTTTGAAATATAATGACATGCATGGTTTATTTGAAGTGAAAAGGTAAAATATAAATAAAAATTGTTACAACAAATGTGAAGGGGGAAGAGAATTTATACGTGCGTCACGTTAAGTCGATAAAATACTTCCGCATAGGATACACCTGTGTATCCTCGCTCATCTCTCCTCATGAAGCCTCCTCCCTCCTCGATCCTCGTCTCCTCGTGGTGCAATTAGAGAATTGAGATGTCCTTCAAGATGGCTGTGTTCGATCGGTTTCCGGGTCATAGGATGGAGGACGGAGGAGCGAGGAGACGAGTAGGGATATTGAGAAGCACCCCGGTACTGTGAAGTTCAAATCAAATGTGCGCGCGCAAGTGGGCAGGTCAGGTGTGGCAAAAGGGTGGTTGCCATGGTTGCGAGAGAGTGACAGTCGCCTAAGCCAATCCTATGTTTGGATGGAAATAATGAGCTGTGTTTAATACAGATTAAACGGTCTAGAGTCACTTGATTTTTATACTCTTTTTATCAGAGTACTTACATTTTAATTATGCATTGATATATATATAGAAAGTTTAAGCAAATTTGGAAGAAAGTTGTTTATACATTTTTTTACCTACCCTGCCTTTAATCCACCATCATCTAAGTTCTAATCAAGTAAAAAAAAAAGTTATTCTGTTTTGTGGGCAATAAAACAGTCCAGTACATTATTGTTAAACTCATTTTTACACTGAAATAATGAAAATGTCTTTGCCATCCCGAGTTGCTGCTGACCCCTGCCTCAACTGTTGATTTAATCTCTGCTAGAAGAGAAAGCATCTTTCTCCATTGACAATTCAGTAGTAACCTTGTATTATGACAGAATCAAATTTCATAACAATTCATGCTCTTAAAAGATCAAGGACAATTTCAGGAGTCTCATTTCATTCAGTCTGAACTCACCAGTGACCCATAGTGGTTGTTTGTTGCTGTACCATGTGTTATAGGCAGGTTTTCCTCTCTCTGCGCTGCACACATAAACTCCTGTGTGATTCAGAGCAGCAGAACTGACCGTGTAGTTTCCTCCAGCTCCTCTGCTGCTGTCTGAGAGCAGCTTATAATGATTTCCATAGTCTGTAAAAAAATGAAAGTGCCGAAATACCTCAAGAAACATGAGACTTTTAGATCACCTTTGTTGGTATAATCAGTACTCAGACTAGATTATTTATTAGATTTTTAATTTCTATATATCTATATCTTATATCTATATCTTATATATATATATATATATATATATATATATATATATATTTTTTTTTTATTTTTATTTTTTTTTTTTTTATGAAAACAGTTCATTCATATGTTGTCACATTAAGCACACTATATCTTACCTGATGAAGCAGTTAAAGTGAACCAGCTGAATGTCCAGACTGTAGAGGAGCGTTCAACCTCACAGATCAGAGTCACTGGATCTCCTTCAGTCAACCACTTCTGTGGAGAAACACTTAAAACTAGTCTGGGTTTATCTGAAATACAGAATTCACTCATTAATAACATGTTAAACTTTTGTGTGTTTATGAATAGATGATTAAACTCACTTGATACTGTCAATGTAACTTCATCACTGATGTGTGATGTTCGTGATCCTCCTCTCTTTGCTCCATAACAGGAGAATTTACCTGCGTCAGACTCAGTAACAGAATTGAATGTGTGTTCCTGTAGTTCACTGAAAACACTGACTGAACCGTCTTTATACCAGCTGTACTTCCAGCTAGAGACTCTTTCACCATCAATGTCACATCTGAGAGTGACCGTCTCTCCTCTGAATACATGTTGATCAGGTTTAATTCTCACTTTGGCTTTTGGTCCTTCTGTACAACAACAATTCACAATGAAAATAATGTGCTGTTTTTACTGTATTAACAGTTACTTGATTTTAAAACATGCTAAATCAGGTTAGACTAAGTGTTGTTGTCTAAAGCTGTTATAATCCCTGATCAGTGTCTTATGAAACAAACTGAGAGATCATTTTGAAGACTTTTGCAGGTGTTTTGAGTTTATCAGCTGATTGGCATGTCACCATATTCTAATTTGTTGAGATAGTGAATTGGTGGGTTTTTGTTATATGTGAGCCAAAATCATCACAATTAAGGCCCTGTCCACACGGACACGGGTATTTTTATAACCGTGACTTTTTTTTACGCAGTTCGGCCTTTCGTCCACATGAAAACGCAGTTTCAGGGCACCGAAACCGAACATTTTTGAAAACTACGGCCAGGTTGAGCATTTTCAGAAACGCTGCGGGACTGCGGGATTCATGCGGGATTTTCTTTTAAACGCAGGAGGAAAAACTCCGGTTATAAAAATACCCGTGTCCGTGTGGACTAGGCCTAAAAGAACCAAAGACTTCAGTCTGTGTGCGTTGAATTTATTTAATACATGAGTTTCACAGTTTGAGTTGAATTACTGAAATAAATGAACTTTTCCACAACATCCTAATTTATTGAGATGCACTTGTATATGAAAAGAAAATTTACTCACCTTCAGTTTGTCCAGAGTAAATGTTTGAAATCAGCACTAAAACACAAAGAGAAAAAACTCTTTAAATTTAACACTCATTAAACACTGAGATGATAATTTGTCTGTTTTATGTTATTTTATAATTTCATCTAGAGCGAATTGCATCTGAGCACAGATTATGATCTGGTAACAAAATAATCAGATTTAAACATGGTAAAATAAATAAAATACACAAATCTTGATCTGTCTAGATTGAGCTTTGAGTGAGTTTCAGTTTTAAGGAAGCTAATAATTGCACAGAATAAAAAAAGATGCAAAAAAAGAAAGAAAGAAATATATAATAAATGTTTCCAGATAAACATTATCTGACTAATAGCAGAGTTAGTGCTGGGCGGTAAACCGGTTCATATCGAAAACCGGTGTATATTTTCGTTACGATGTTAATTTAGAATATACCGCCATATCGGTGTATTTAAATACTCGGCGTTCGGAACGAACGTTACGCTGCGCCCCGGCCGCGCGACACTGTTTCAGATGGACCCTTTACAATGTTGCACTTCTAAGCAGCGACTGCGAGGCGTGGTGAGGGTACACACAGCAGTGCTCTGGTATTACGTTATAACGCCTGTTTCACACAGTCCGTCTGCAGTGCGTATTAACGGATTTCAGCTGCACGAGGTGTCAAGGAGCGGTGCTCTGCAGCAGTGCAGCGATTGTTAACGTACTGAGTCTATTTTTGCTGTGCTGCAAGCGCTGAATTAGTGAAAGCGCATTGTTCGCGGGAAAAATGAACATGGATTGACATGGAAACGCAGTCACATGGATTTTTGGCTAGGTTTAAAACAAGAAAAAGAGCACTTTTAGATGAACAAGGAAAACAATATATATGTTCACAAGCAGAAAAACAGAAGCAGAAAAACAAAGTTCATTATAAGACCCGTGGGAATGCTTGTGATAAAGATTTAAATGCGGAAACTTCCGGTTTAAGCATGGCGCGAGTAGACGCATGTGAGGGTAGCTCCCGACCTCTTTCGTTTATTTAGTTATTATTTCTTCGATATTTATTCACTACAATTGATTATCTGGCAGCTGATATTACTTGAAATAACGGTGGAGCAAAAATGACAAGTAGAAAGCAACTTCGCAATAAAACTTGCGACAAAGACGGTGAAGCTTCGAGCAAGTCCGACGATATGGCGCCATCCCCTGAGGGCATAACGGCTTTACCTGAAGATCTCGAAAGGCTCCGGTCAGTGCTTCTTGCTGATATGACGCAAGTAGTTCACTCTCTTTTAAAAACAGAACTGGCTGGTGCACTGTCACCTGTGAACGCGACATTGGAACAAGTTAAATCATATTACGAAGCTCATGACGAACGTCTTCGCGAGGTTGAAGATGGGCTAAATGACTACAGTGATAGGCTGGTGAATGTCAAGGCTTCAATGTATGCACTACCGAAAGAGAACGTATCACTGAAGGAAAAGCTGGACGACCTTGAAAATCGCTCACGGAGATCTAATATGAGAGTTGTGGGCATTCCCACAACTTGAGGAAGTACTGGGGAAAAAATTCTTCACAAGTCCTCTTGTTCTTTCTCATGCCCATCGAGTCGGACCCAACCCAACCAACGATGCAAGGACCAATCAGACCAAACCAAGAGTGTTTCTGGTTCTTTTTCACTACTTCCAGGACAAGCATCCCATCCTCAGATTCAGTAAACAACAGCGAGAGTTGCTATTTCGCGGACGCCGGGTGTTTTTCCACGAGGATTTCAGCGCTGAGCTGGGGTAAAAGCGAGCGGCGTTCAAAGATGTGAAGTCTCGGCTCTACGAAAAGGGAGTCAGATTTGGTCTCTTGTACCCTGCAAGGCTCCGGGTTACTCACGAAGGGAAAACACACTTGATCAGCACGCCAGAAGAAGCCAACGAGTTCTACCGTTCTAATTGGGGTGAAGAATAATGTGCAAAGACATTCCTTTTTCCCCTTGGGTAACGAGAGGAGGAGGGGAGGGAGAAAAAGAAAAAATATATATATATATTTTTTTTTTCTCCATACGGTTTCATAGACTCTAATTAAATAGATTCATACCGTAACTATGTTCCAACCCGAGGTTGCGCTGGACTTATGGTTATAAATATCATTAATTTTCTTTTTTTAATGATAATTTTTTTTTCTCTCTCTCTCTCTTTTTCCGGCCGGATAGCATAGAATTTGACACCCTTTTGAACCTAGTTTTATAATAAGGGGGCTGCACCTACATTGTATATTACTTCATTTGTTGGTTCGCATTCTTTGGAAGTTTTTCGTTATGTTTTATCTGCGATCATCCTCAGTTGGGGATTTAGATCTAGGAATCGTAATGTTTTTTTTTTCATACAGTTAATATAGGTGATGAAAATGGAGGTCATCCTGTGAAACTTATGACATGGAATGTCAGAGGTTTAAATGGTCCTGTTAAAAGAGCTAAGGTTTTCTCCCATCTTAAATCTTTTAAACCAGATATATTGTTTTTACAAGAAACACATTTAAGATTGGCTGATCACAATAGAATTCGTAAGATATGGGTTAGTCAAATTTTTCATTCCAAATTTAATAGCAGATCTAGAGGTGTGGCAATTTTAATTAATAAAAGAATACAGTTTATACCTTCTGACACAATCTGTGACCCTAATGGCCGTTACATTATTGTCTCTGGGTCTCTTTTTAAAGTCCCAGTGGTTTTAGTTAATGTTTACGCTCCCAATTGGGACAATGTTCAGTTTGCAAATAGTCTCCTATCGATAATTCCCAAGCTTGATACACATCATTTGTTATTCGCTGGGGATTTAAATTGTCCTTTTATTCCCATGTCCATCATTCATTTTCCAGACTAGATAATTTTTTGTAGACAACTTGTTTATATCAATGGTTAAAAAAAGTTGATTACTCATCTATAGTTGTATCCGATCATGCACCTGTGGTGCTGGACCTGCACTTCCCTTTGAACATCAGAGAACGACCAATCTGGGCATTTAATCCATTATTACTATCCAATGATAAGTTCTGTCACTTTGTCTCATCTAGTATAGATAATTTTCTGGAATACAATAAAACAGATACAGTGTCTTACTCATTGCTTTGGGAGACTTTAAAGGCTTACTTGAGGGGTCAAATAATTTCTTATACATCATATGCTAACAAAGAACGTAAGAAGGAACTGCAAACACTCTCACAATCCATATTAGAGTTAGAAAGACAGTATTCTGAATCTCACACAGCTGAATTACGTAAAAAAAGTTGACTTGCAAACAAAGTTTAATTTTTTATCCACTTCTCACGCAGAACAATTAATAATGAGGACGCGTGGCCTTTACTATGAATATGGAGACAAATCAAGTCGGCTCTTGGCTCATCAGCTGAAACGTCAAACTGCCTCCGGTCTTATTTCTCAGATTAAAGACTCAAATCAAACTTTAGTTAGCAACCCAAAAGAAATTAATACAATTTTCAAAAACTTTTATTCCTCATTATATACTTCTGAATTCCCTTCAGATACAACGGAAATGGAAAATTTCTTAAACAATTTGGATATTCTTACTGTGCAATCAGATAGGGCAGTAGATTTAGATCGTGACCTCGAGATTGAAGAAATCAGTAGGGCTGTTATGGCAATGAAGAGTGGTAAGTCCCCAGGCCTTGATGGGTATCCCATTGATTTTTATAAAAAATTTAAGGAAAAACTTGCACCAATTCTTTTTGAGGTTTTTAAAGAATCCTTGGAGGCAGGCTCCTTGCCTCCAACTTTTTTGCAAGCATCTATTACACTCCTCCTTAAAAAGGATAAAGACTCTACCCAGTGTGAATCGTATCGTCCTATATCTCTTTTAAACACCGACATTAAAATTTTAGCTTCAAAAAATTCTAACTTACCCTCTGATGTCACATGGACTACTTTGATGATGTTCTTCTTACCTTTCTGGACATGGACAGTATACCGTACACACAGCTTCAATGGAGGGACTGAGAGCTCTCGGACTAAATCTAAAATATCTTAAACTGTGTTCCAAAGATAAACGGAGGTCTTACGGGTTTGAAACAACATGAGGGTAAGTTATTAATTACATAAATTTGCTATCTTGGTGAACTAACCCTTTAAGACAGCTGACTCCACTGTATGACCCTGTCTCTCCCTCTCTCTCCCTCTCTCTCTCTCCCTCTCTCTCTCTCTCTCTCTTTCTCTCTCTCTCTCTCTCTCTCTCACTCACACACACACACACACACAATGCGCAAAACGTCTCCGGTAACTATCGTAACCTTGGTTCCCTGAGAGGCGGGAACGAGACATTACGTCAGCTAAGACGCATATGGGAACGCCTCCCTCCTCCACTTTTGCTGAAATCTTATTGGCTAATGCCAGCTGGGGGCAGTTTGCAAATTGACGCGAAGCAAGCAAATACTGACAGGTTCGCGGGCAGTATAAATTGCATGGGCATGAAAATTACGTCAGAATCACGACTGAACGCTTGCACAGCTGATCAAACAGCTACCACAACGGCTTACGTAATGTCTCGTTCCCGCCTCTGAGGGAACCCAGGTTACAATATTAACCGGAGACATTCCCTTCTCCAGGCAGTAACTCAACATTACTACAGCTAAGACGTATATGGGAACTGTATATAATCCCGTCGTGAGAGCAGTGAAGATAAGCCCTGAATGGAGTCAATCACCCCCACACATAGGCAAGACAGTTCTAGCCAATGGCCGTGTAGCCAAGAGTACTTTGCATCTGATAGGCGGAACTAGACATCTGCTCCTACCCTAACGAAAATTTGCATATCTTCATGCAATAAACGTGAAGGCTGCACTAAACAGGGCAGACACAACACAAAAAGCACTCAAGCTTGAGAGTTAAACACAGAGTCGAATAGTGTTGAATAGACATACCTCTAGCCCAGGCCCAGGAGGAAGTAATTGCCCTCACAGAATGAGCTCTGATGTTGAAGGGACAATCCTTAACCCTGGCATTCGTAAGCCAATGCGATAGCGTCCAAAATCCATTGAGAAAGTCTCTGTTTTGAAACAGCCCGTCCCTTATTACATCCACCAAAGCACACGAACAGCTGGTCCGACTGACGAAAGGCAACCGAGCGATCCACATACATCCGCAAAGCCCTAACAGGGCAAACGGCGCTCTGAGCATCAGCATCACACGAGGCTGACGGCTCAGCTGATAAGGCGGGCAGTGAAACAACCTGTGCTCTAAATGGTGTATTGAGTGACTTCAGAACATAACCTGGTCTTGGCCGGAGATTGACATTACAGTCGCCAGGTCCGAAACAGATGCAATCATCGTTCACCGAAAACGCATGTAGGTCTACAATGCGCTTCGCCGAGGCTTCGCTCGTTTATGGTCCCCGGGGTAGCCACACATGAAGGTTCCACACCTCGGGGCTGGGGTGCCATATCATGCTGTTCGCTTGAGACAGCAGGTCCTTCCTGAGGTTGATTTGCCATGGGGGAGCCATCACTAACTCTCTCAGGTCCGGGTAACCAGGGCTGATTCGACCAGTTCAGGGCCACGAGTATAACTGACGCTCTCTCCTCCCTGATTTTGCACAACACCATATGCAGAATCTTCAGGGAACGCGTAAAGCCTGGCTTCCGGTCAGCGCGATGTCAGAGCATCTCACGGTAGCGGGGAGTGAGATAGCGAGAAGAACATCTGACACTGCGTGTTCTCGCTTGTGGCAAACAAATCCACTTCCGCCCTCCCGAATCGATCCCAAATCATTTGAACTGATCCTGGGGTGAAGCCTCCACTCTCCTCTGCGATTCAGGATACCGGGAATGTGCGCCACTCATATGGAGAGAAAATGTCGGTCCACCCACAACAGGAGACTCGCTACCTGTTTGAATAGAGCTCTGGAGCGCACGCCGCACCCAAGCGATTTATGGACGAGACCAAAGACGTGTTGTCAGTTTGAATCAGTACATGTTGCCGCTCCAATTTTGACCGAAAGATTTGCAGGGCTAAGGAAAACGCTTCCAATTCCAAACGGTTTATGTGCCACATTCTATGTGACTCCGACCACAGGCCTGAGGCAGGTACGCCCAGGCATACTGCTCCCCAGCCTGAAGTTGATGCATTCATCAAGACCACGGTGTGCTGCGTCACTAAACCCAAAGGGTCGATGAGATTGTCTCCATGCGCTCCTGAGAAAGATGGGCTCGCATCGCCATCGAGTCCAAACATACTCCCAGATATGTTATAGTCCGGATGCCGGAGCAGGGTTTCTATGTGACTGATTAGCACATCTCTTGTGTGGGCTAAAATCAGCCAATCGTCCAGATAATTCAAGATGCACATTCCGCTCAATCTGAGGGGAGAATGTGCTGCGTCCACACACTTTGAAAATGTGCGGGGGGCCAGGGCCAAGCCAAACAGAAGCATTGAATACTGATAAGCCGTGCCTTCGAAAGCAAACCTGAGGAAGCGCCTGTGGTGCATCACTATTTGAATATGAAAGTACACGTCTTTGCCAAGATCTGTTTCAGTGTTGTCATTCTGAATGCGCGTTTGTGAAGTGCTCAGTTGATGGGTCTCAGGTCCAGACGGAGTCCTCCATCCTTCTTTGGCAACACGAAGTAGCGGCTGTAAAACCTGCTTTTCTGCTCGCTCGGAGGGACATGCTCTATCGCTCCTTTCTCGAGCAGACTGAGAACTTCCTGTCTCAGAATTGAAAGGTTTTGGGGCAAAGTCAGTGACGGGACCACTCCATTGAAGCGGGGAGGTCTGCGTTTGAACTGGAGAGAATATCCATGCTGAATAAATCCCAGTACCCACGGTGAAATGCCTGGGATAGCCTTCCACACATCCAGGAAGTAACACAGCGGACGCGTTAGCTCTACGGCCACCATAGCCACTGATGGCTTGTTTTGACCGGGGCCCCTCCCCCGCGAGGCTAGAAGGTGTTGCCACTCTTGCACCCTCGAGAGGCCATTATAATCATGAACCGATGAAGAGAAAGCTCTTTTTGTGAAAAGATACGTTTTTATTGTGGAACTCAAATTAACAGCATTTAAACACACATTGCAATTGTCGCCCAAAGGAACATGGGGGACATGAAGCTCTTGAACATGGCGCTTGGGGGCGGGACATCCAGCGCGCTCTCTCTTCCTCTTTAACGGCCTGTCAGGAAGACGGCTTGGTAGCCGAGGATGACGTGCTGGCTCTCTCGTGGCGCGGGCTCCTCTTCTGAATCTGATGTCTCATTCCAGGCCCTGACCACTGCTTGTTCTGGCCGAAACGGGCGTTCAGTTTGGGGCGGGGTGCCACGGCGGGCTGTCCAGACGGTCCTTTGGCCTGGTGAGGTGCCGATGAAGAGCGGGACCTCGCAGATGAAGATGGGAGTGAGTGACTAGGCATCACGTGGCTCATCGCTTTGGCACACTTCAGGTCAGTTAGGGTAAGCCATAGGTGCCTGTTAAGGACGACCATGAACCCCATGGAACGGCCGATGGCTTGAGCGGAGCGCTTGGTAGCCATCAGTGCGAGATCAGTTGCCGCGCGCAGATCCCTGATGATGTCAGCATCAACCGCACGCCATCGATGGATTGATGCTTTGCCTGGAACACTTGGAGTATAGCCATGGCGTGAAGAGCAGAAGCTGCCTCCCCTGCAGCAGCATAGGCTTTGTCCAACTGGTGGGCTGTGAACCTGCACGGCTTGGAGGGCAGGCTGCGGTCCAAACCCAACGCTGAGGAAGACGGGCACAGGTGCGCGGCAACAGTTTCCTTGACGGGGGGCATGCGCACATACCCGTGGGCAGAAGCTATCATCCACGAAGCTGACAGCGTCGAACTCGTCTTGCGTCGAACTGTTGCCCGAGCCACTTCCCTTCTGGCTCTGAGGGCATGCACTGGCAGCTCGGAGCAGTGGGTGCACGTGTCATCCATGAAAACCGCCTTGGTGTGGGCGAGGCCCAGGCAGGTAACACAGAACTGGTGAGGGTCCTGCGGGTCAAGGGGACCCGCACAAATCTGGCAAGTAGCAGTCATCGGATGCGGAGAGAAAACGGGTGAGTAATCCTCTAATGCAACTTCCACGATGGTAAAATAAGACTTCTAAGCATGAAGACAAAACTTCTAGCGTGAAGAAAGAGATTCTGACGTAATTTTCGCGCCCATGCAATTTATACTGCCCGCGAACCATTCAGTATTTGCATGCTTCACATCAATTGGCCAGCTGCCCCCAGCTAGCGTTAGCCAATAAGATTTCAGTGAAAGTGGAGAAGGGAGGAGTTCCCATATACGTCTTAGCTGACGTAATGTTGAGTTACCGCCTCGAAAAGGAAACTTCCTCTCCTAGGTTCACGAAAAGGCCGTCCATAAAATGCGTTGCTGTTCTGTTGTAAGTTATCTTAAAGATTCCTAAATGCATCTACTTTCAG
The DNA here is from genome assembly GCF_963082965.1 of Carassius carassius. NCBI lineage: Eukaryota > Metazoa > Chordata > Actinopteri > Cypriniformes > Cyprinidae > Carassius > Carassius carassius. Next base: position 44,069,892 of record NC_081755.1, on the reverse strand, counting down.
AAGGCCAAATAAAGTGCTTGTGCTTTTTAGAAACACAGCATCTCCCTGACAGATGCCTTCTTTCTTTGCATGAACATTTGGGCAGCATTACGCAAATTCAAAGCAACTGTGTAGCAGAGTCTTAACTTTGATAAGAATATCTCTTTGGATTTGAGACCTTAGTCTTTGCAACTTTACAGAACTTCTTCATGCACCAAGAGCTTGTAACACTTCAATATAATAAGGAAATATATATATATATAGGAAAAAATTTTAATCACATCTTATGACTCCTTTAAAAAATGAAAAGATGTGAATGTGAAATTATATCTGCCAGTAGGAGGCATTAAAGGCCACTAGGCTAGCATTATATATTTTGTCCAGCTGATTACTAAAAATATCTCTAATGTTTTCAACTACTTGTAAATCATGAGAAAATGCCCATACTAAACAGTGACACGGGGCAGTGCAGTTGCCTGTCAATGACGTAAGTTACCCTTTGTTACTGCCTTTACTGACGTACAAACCACATGTTTGTTAACAACTTCAACTAGAAAGACATGCCGATCTCGCTTGTGTTATACTCAACAGGTGAGTTGTTTTGATTCGTATTTTTACAGAAAACGTAAAGTACAGACCAAAAGTTTGGACACACCTTCTCATTCAAAGAGTTTTCTTTATTTTCATGACTATGAAAATTGTAGAGTCACACTGAAGGCATCAAGGGCTATTTGACCAAGAAGGAGAGTGATGGGGTGCTGCGCCAGATGACCTGGCCTCCACAGTCACCGGACCTGAACCCAATCGAGATGGTTTAGGGGTGAGCTGGACCGCAGACGGAAGGCAAAAGGGCCAACAAGTGCTAAGTATCTCTCGGGGAACTCCTTCAAGACTGTTGGAAGACCATTTCAGGTGACTACCTCTTGAAGCTCATCAAGAGAATGCCAAGAGTGTGCAAAGCAGTAATCAAAGCAAAAGGTGGCTACTTTGAAGAACCTAAAATATGACATATTTTCAGTTGTTTCACATTTTTTTGTTATGTATATAATTCCATATATAATTCCACATGTGTTAATTCATAGTTTTGATGCCTTCAGTGTAAATCTACAATTTTCATAGTCATTAAAATAAAGAAAACTCTTTGAATGAGAAGGTGTGTCCAAACTTTTGGACTGTAAATTATAAGATCAACAAGATTAGTATAATGGGGCATATACGCCAAGCGCAGGGCATCGCGTCTCTAAACCCACGCGATGACGCGTCTGATCCATAGTCTGATTGCGTCTTTGCATTGACTTTGTATGTAATCTACTCACTTAAATTGTTGAACTCGCGTTAAATCCATGATTTATCTTTCCGTCTGATTGATGGCTGTCAGCGGTTGGATAGAAGACAACACATCCCATCATTCCACGCTCCTTCTTAGCATCATCAAACCACGCGATTGTTATTTTTTTTATAGTGCGGCCTCTCCTGGCAGGTCCTACAACCTGTACCTTTAAGTCACTGTTAAAGTCGTGCCACTCGGCCGCCATCTTGGCAATGCCTCCGGGCAGCTATTTCAGACTAACAAGACCAGGCTCCTATCTAAATGAATGGGCAGAGAGTTAGAACTGCACTTTCACTGGTCACCGGGACCTAAAAACTGCATGTATAGAAACAGAAGTAAAATATGATAAAAATTACTGAAAAAGTTTGATTACTTTGCCCCAAAATCCGGTTTAAAACGCCTTTTCCCCCACAGGTTTTACTCGTATGTCCAAGGGTTCACAACACCAACTTCATTTACGTCTCTATCCAGAATGTCGTTGTCTTTTACTTAGAATGTAAAATAACATATTTGTGGTCAATATAAAATGCTTTTTTTTTTTTAAAGTGGCTTAAAGTAAAGTAAACTACTTTAACTGGTAGTTTGGTGCCTTCACGTTGTTATCACCCTCTTCTATGTGGATTCCATCTGATCTTGCACACACCACAACTCGCTGTCGCCAAATCGTCTCCGCTGTCACAAAACCTCAACTGTTCGAATGCGTCAGTGGAACCAGACCATAGGCTTAAATGTTTCCCGGCTTGACTGTTAAAAGCAGATGATTGGCTTTCCAGCGGGAGGGGTGGGACATGTGCATACAACCGCCATCTTTGCCTTTACTGGTTTTCCTAATATAGTTGTATGGAGGATTGAGAAAGTGGCATGTCTCTTTGTTAATAAGTGAGTCATTACAATTGAAATGAGTCATTTAATAAAGTGATTCATTTACCAGCATCATGGCCGTGTTTGAAATGAAAATCCTTTTTTTTTTTTTTTTTTTTTTTGGAGAAATAGAGCAAAAACAGGAAATATGGTCTCTAAAACGTAATATCTTAAAATCAACTACTTGTTTATTTAACTTGTATAAAATCAATAATACATTTGTAATCATGCTTGCTTTTAGAGAAAAAACGGCACTCTTCATGTGACATTAACTATATTAAATTATATAAATATAAATTTTCGGTCCCACTTTATATTAGGTGGCCTTAACTACTATGTACTTACATAAAAAAATAAGTACAATGTACTTATTGTGTTCATATTGTATTGTAAAACACTTTTGCTGCTATTGAGGTGGGATAGGATTAAGGATTAATTTAATTATAAATGTAATTACAGAAATTAAATACAGATGTAATTACATGTAGTTTTTTTTAATATAAGTACAATGTAAAAACATGTATGTACACAATAAGTAGATTGTTCTAAATTATTAATTAAAATGTAAGTACATAGTAGTTAAGGGCACTTAATATAAAGTGGGTCCACATTTTCTGCCCCCTATCTTAAATTATGTGATAATTCTTAATGCATTTTAATAGACTGATTAATGCATGCAGTGAAAGAACGCACTCTAAGTCCACTCTGTATTTGTTTTCAAATCGCACATCATTAAAACTACAATTACGATATCATAGTATACCACACATAGTGTACACCCCTATGTTTAGATTTTTATAATGCATTGTCTTCTTATCGATCCACCAGTTCACATTTAAATCTCTTCGTGTTTTCAGGGTAAAAACATGGGTCGATTTTCACATCATTTTCAACTCTGAACAAAATAACAGTTTTATTGAAACTGCTTATTCACTCTCTGCCAGCAGGTGAAGCATTTGGTAGAAATATAACTTTCCCCGGTTACAGCAGAACACAAAGGAGCACAGCACTGGACTTTGAACGTGCAGCGCTCGTGTTTATTCAATGAAAACACCTTTTGAAGTTTAATTGTCACAATCAGTTATATAGCAATCCTGGTCTTTCTGTCCCCAAATTTAAGACCTCTTGAAATCATAGTTAAGACTTTCTTGTACAACTTAAGACTTTTTAAGGCCTTAAATTTGATACAACTAAATTTAAGACTTTTTAAGACCCCACTGAAACCCTGTAACACCTACTGAAATACAGAGAGAGAATAATACTCACAGAGCACAAGAGGAAGTTGACAGAGCTCCATACTGACTGAATGATGACAGACAGTTAAAGACACAGACTGTGTTAAAGTCTCAAGACTTCCTGAAATCTGTGGTCAGAGCTTTAGAAACATCAGCACAGACTCAAGACATACAAATGTACCTCATGTGTGACAGAAAATATTGTTTCAGAAAACATCACACAGACATGCAAGTCTTCTACAGAAATGTTGTCTTGATCTATTAAGTATTGATGAAAAGATACTTTACATGTGAAATTAAGCAAGTCACTGTTCATTGCGATTGAACCGAATCATTTAAACACTTGAATCATTCAGGAACAAAACAGCATCATGTTGCTCAGAGACGCAAAAATGGAATTATATTTGTTGTCGAAATAGAGCAAAAACATTCAATATTGTGTCTTAAACGTAAGTGTCCTAATATTAAACTCTTTTTTATCGAACTGCTGTATAAAATCAATATTTATCACATTTATCATGTTGCTTTTTGGTGGAAAAAAACATATGTCTCCGCGTGATATTGATGAATATAAATACATAAAATGCATAAAATAAATACATTTCTGCCCCATATCTTGAATGTTTTGATCATTCTAAACGTGTTTTAATAAACTGAATCATGCAGTGAAAGAACACGCACTGGTCTAACCTACTAGACTTCTTATTACCGTAGCTAAACTTTAGCTAACTTTGGTAGCTCTCATGAGTCATGGATGTTAACAAATTTTGTCTTTTGGATAATTAGCTGTATATCAGAGGCACATGTAGCTTAATATTTTGTTCATCAACATTCTCTCCCACACCATGACAAACACAAGTGGAAAGGGAGGGAGGGCTTCACTTCTGCGGCTCTGTCTGTCTGTCTGTGTGCTTCACTGCTTTGCTGCACTGAGACAGGCATTATATATATATATATATATATATATATATATATATATATATATATATATATATATATATATATATATATATATAAGATACTGTAGCAGGCAGACCACTTACTGTTCATGATGCACAAGCTATTGGAACAAAATCCTCAATATTGATTTGAGGGTTTATATGAGTGTGTTTCTGAGGGGAGCTGACTGTCTTCTGAAAAGTTTACGTGGTATTTTCTTTTTATCTTCTCTGTATAGTGTTTCCACTCATATAATGTTGCCTCCTGCTGTCAGAGAGTGAATCTGCATCTCATTCTGAGATTCTGCTGTTTGTTTCCTTCAGGCATGTAGTATAATTTCACAAAGCTTGTAAGAAAATGTTGTTTTTGCTTCAAATTGGGTTATTATTAAATCAGATTATGTGTATGATTATTATTGTATAACTTAATGATATGAAATGATATGATATGTAGATGAATTATATAACTAAAATTATATAAGTGTAATTACAGCTTTAGGTTAAATAATGATGTTAGACTTTATTTTTGTCTCTTTTAGGAAACAAATCAAAGAAAAAAAAAAAGATACCAATTCTACTGTTTCTAATATTCTGTATGTTGCTCAAAAACAAAATATATTGTGTCCAGCGGAAATTTATTATTATTTTTTGTTTACCCAGTCATTTAAAAATAACACATTTCAGAGCTTTAAAAACAATTCCATAATACTGTGAAACCATGATATTTTTGCTTAAGGTTATCATACCATCAAAATCTCATACCGGCCCATGCCTAGTCACATAAATTGATAGTGGTCACACGCGCAGCTTTGCCACACAGATTTTGATAGGTGGATATTATAATAAAACAGGCAGTTTTGCAAAGAACTAAAAGGTCATTTGTTAATCTGACTGTTTGATGAAGAGTGTGACGAGTGGGGCGGGGCCGAGGGACATGGGAGCGAGGCCGGGGGAGTGATTGGAGATGAACTACACCTGTTCGTCCCACCGGTCTCGAGGCCCATGGAGGAGATGGAAGGATATAAAACTGGAGCGACGACAGTGAAGGACGAGAGAGGACCAGGCCTGGGCTTTTAGTTGTGTTTTGGTTTTTATTTTATGCGCACCAGTCGTCCGTGAGGGGCTGGTGCGCTGTTTTGTGTTTATTTTGTTATTAAAATGTTTTTGATTGTCCGCCGGTTCCCGCCTCCTTCTTCCGGATGAATATGAAGGTTGTTATCGTTACAGTGGTGCCGAAGCCCGGGAGAGGGGGGGACGCGCTGCTGAAGATCCCTCGCCGCTGTGGTGAATCCGCGGTGCCATCGAGCTGGCGAGGAGTGTGCCGCCATGGACGCTCGAGGCGGTGGACTGGAGCGAGTTGCCGGGGACGGGCGAGCTCGCTACCGGCCGCCCACGATGTGGAGAGACGGCTGCCGTCCGTGAGGGAGCGGAGGAGTCGGCGCCGTTCGCCAGGTGGCCGGAGCCTGCTGCCTCCGCCGGAACGGGGAGGAGCAGGGAACGGGGGACTCCTGCCGGCTGCCCAAAACCGGAGGAGCCGTCGCCGTCCACCGGGCGGCGGAGGAGTGTCGTGCCGTCCGCCGAGGGCCGTCCAGTGCCACCGCCAGGCACCGCGGAGGAGATCACCCAGCTGGTGGAGGGCCGAGCAGCGGTGCGTCTGGGAACCGGAATTTTTTTTTTTTTTTTTTCCTCTCTCCCCTCTCTCGTCTCTGTCGCTCCTCCTTCCATCTCCTTTTCTCTCGCCTCGCCTGTCCTACCCCCAGGTTCCCGCAGGTCCCCGGGAGCGGCCCCCCCGGAGGGAGGGGGGGGGGGGGAGTAGAGCGCAGTCTCGGGAGTACCCCCCGGCCTATATATATATATATATAAGATACTGTAGCAGGCAGACCACTTACTGTTCATGATGCACAAGCTATTGGAACAAAATCCTCAATATTGATTTGAGGGTTTATATGAGTGTGTTTCTGAGGGGAGCTGACTGTCTTCTGAAAAGTTTACGTGGTATTTTCTTTTTATCTTCTCTGTATAGTGTTTCCACTCATATAATGTTGCCTCCTGCTGTCAGAGAGTGAATCTGCATCTCATTCTGAGATTCTGCTGTTTGTTTCCTTCAGGCATGTAGTATAATTTCACAAAGCTTGTAAGAAAATGTTGTTTTTGCTTCAAATTGGGTTATTATTAAATCAGATTATGTGTATGATTATTATTGTATAACTTAATGATATGAAATGATATGATATGTAGATGAATTATATAACTAAAATTATATAAGTGTAATTACAGCTTTAGGTTAAATAATGATGTTAGACTTTATTTTTGTCTCTTTTAGGAAACAAATCAAAGAAAAAAAAAAGATACCAATTCTACTGTTTCTAATATTCTGTATGTTGCTCAAAAACAAAATATATTGTGTCCAGCGGAAATTTATTATTATTTTTTGTTTACCCAGTCATTTAAAAATAACACATTTCAGAGCTTTAAAAACAATTCCATAATACTGTGAAACCATGATATTTTTGCTTAAGGTTATCATACCATCAAAATCTCATACCGGCCCATGCCTAGTCACATAAATTGATAGTGGTCACACGCGCAGCTTTGCCACACAGATTTTGATAGGTGGATATTATAATAAAACAGGCAGTTTTGCAAAGAACTAAAAGGTCATTTGTTAATCTGACTGTTTGATGAAGAGTGTGACGAGTGGGGCGGGGCCGAGGGACATGGGAGCGAGGCCGGGGGAGTGATTGGAGATGAACTACACCTGTTCGTCCCACCGGTCTCGAGGCCCATGGAGGAGATGGAAGGATATAAAACTGGAGCGACGACAGTGAAGGACGAGAGAGGACCAGGCCTGGGCTTTTAGTTGTGTTTTGGTTTTTATTTTATGCGCACCAGTCGTCCGTGAGGGGCTGGTGCGCTGTTTTGTGTTTATTTTGTTATTAAAATGTTTTTGATTGTCCGCCGGTTCCCGCCTCCTTCTTCCGGATGAATATGAAGGTTGTTATCGTTACAGTGGTGCCGAAGCCCGGGAGAGGGGGGGACGCGCTGCTGAAGATCCCTCGCCGCTGTGGTGAATCCGCGGTGCCATCGAGCTGGCGAGGAGTGTGCCGCCATGGACGCTCGAGGCGGTGGACTGGAGCGAGTTGCCGGGGACGGGCGAGCTCGCTACCGGCCGCCCACGATGTGGAGAGACGGCTGCCGTCCGTGAGGGAGCGGAGGAGTCGGCGCCGTTCGCCAGGTGGCCGGAGCCTGCTGCCTCCGCCGGAACGGGGAGGAGCAGGGAACGGGGGACTCCTGCCGGCTGCCCAAAACCGGAGGAGCCGTCGCCGTCCACCGGGCGGCGGAGGAGTGTCGTGCCGTCCGCCGAGGGCCGTCCAGTGCCACCGCCAGGCACCGCGGAGGAGATCACCCAGCTGGTGGAGGGCCGAGCAGCGGTGCGTCTGGGAACCGGAATTTTTTTTTTTTTTTTTTTCCTCTCTCCCCTCTCTCGTCTCTGTCGCTCCTCCTTCCATCTCCTTTTCTCTCGCCTCGCCTGTCCTACCCCCAGGTTCCCGCAGGTCCCCGGGAGCGGCCCCCCCGGAGGGAGGGGGGGGGGGGAGTAGAGCGCAGTCTCGGGAGTACCCCCCGGCCTGCGAGGGGCGATGGGGGTATGTGACGAGTGGGGCGGGGCCGAGGGACATGGGAGCGAGGCCGGGGGAGTGATTGGAGATGAACTACACCTGTTCGTCCCACCGGTCTCGAGGCCCATGGAGGAGATGGAAGGATATAAAACTGGAGCGACGACAGTGAAGGACGAGAGAGGACCAGGCCTGGGCTTTTAGTTGTGTTTTGGTTTTTATTTTATGCGCACCAGTCGTCCGTGAGGGGCTGGTGCGCTGTTTTGTGTTTATTTTGTTATTAAAATGTTTTTGATTGTCCGCCGGTTCCCGCCTCCTTCTTCCGGATGAATATGAAGGTTGATATCGTTACAAAGAGAAAGAGATCAAATGTAGGAGAAATAAAAACATAAGACTCCTCAGAAGTGGAATACTATTAATACATTTTTAAGGACTATTATTATATTGTAATGTTTAGTTGACCAATCAGCAGAGAGGGGCATTTCAATCCTGCCCACATGTAGAGATTGAATATTCATTATTTTGAAGTTATTTATTTTCTGTCCCTGAACGTAAAAACAAAACATCAAGCAGAATTCTTGATTTTTAGTTTTGTTTGAGCAAATGAAAAACGAGAAATGTGCCTCTTTTTTTTAATTTTTCAGATTTCAATATTAAATTAAAGCTGCAAGCAGCGATGAACGGGCCCTCGCACCCGGGCTCACCAGCAGCGAGTGGCTTTAATAAAAAGGTGAACAGTGAGAAATATGTATTTAAAGTCATAAATATAATTGGAATATATCAAACTATATTCCATATTTGTGCCAATCTTCCTGTTGCCAGCAGGTGGCGCTATCGTTATAATGGAATATTGGCCTTCAGATGTGTTCAGGCCAGGACTCTTATCGAACATGTGAAGTTTGGGGAAGATCGAACATTTTATGCCTGAGTTACAACAACTTCTCTTGCTGTGGCGAGACATCAAATTTTGTCATGGCACCATGGACACGCCCTTTAGCAAAAACTCAATATCTCCACAATTTAACATTGCACAGGCCTTTAGATTAGACTGACCACAAAAAATACATTAATCTCAAAAAATTTCTAGGAGTAGTTAGTCGCAGTGTAAAATATGTCACGTCCTGTTGCCAATAGGTGGTGCTATGATTATAACTGAATATGGGCATGTCAATCTGTTCAGGTTTGGAGTCTTATCAAACGTGAAGTTTGGGGCAGATTGGACATTGTATGTCTGAGTTACAGCAACTTCCTTTTTCATGGCGAGACATCGAAATTTGTCAGGCCGCCATGGACACGTCCTTTAACGAAACCTCAAGATCTTCGCAATTTAACATCACAAAGGGCTTTAGATTACACTGACAAAGTTTGGTGTTGATCTGAATAAATCTCTAAGAGGAGTTCGTTAAAGTACAACCCCTGGAAATGGCAAAAACGACACAAATTTTGAGAGGAAATTCAAAATAACCGACTTCCTGTTGGGATTCGGATTTCGTACCAAGAGACTTTTTCGTAGGTATTGGTTTGTTACATGTGTGTACCGATTTTCGTACATGTACATGAAACATAGCTCGAGTCGCACTCCATTGAACGTGTATAGGTGGTGCTATCGAGCCATTTTGCCACACCCGATGGAATATTGGCCTTCAGATCTGTTCAAGCCAGGACTCTTATCACACATGTGAAGTTTGGGGAAGATCGGACATTTTATGCCTGAGTTATAACATCTTTTATTCCCATGGCGAGACATCGAACTTCGTCACGGCGCCATGGACAAGCCTTTTATCGAAAACTCAAGATCTTCGCACAGGCCTTTAGATTAGACTGACCACAAAAAAGACATTGATGTCATAAAATTTCTAGGAGTAGTTCGTCGCAGTGTAAAATATGTCACTTTCTGTTGCCAATAGGTGGCGCTATGACCATAACTGAATGTGGGCATGTCAATCTGTTCAGGTTTGGAGTCTTATCAAACATGTGAAGTTTGGGGCAGATAGGACATTTTATGTCTGAGTTATAGCGATTCATTCGGGAGAAGAAGAAGAAGAAGAAAAAGAAACGATACAGATAAAAGAGGGTCCCCGCACAATCGGTGCTCGGGCCCTAATAAAAAAAAAATTAAACTAAAATGAATTACGTAGGTATGCGGACATGACATGTTGACATCACTGTGAGATCAGATTGTTGACCTGTAAACTACTAATCTACGTGAATGATTAAAGAATGCAGCAACGTCCATCACAACTAACATGCACACTTATAACATACCTGTACATTTATCTAAACAATTACATTTTCCCTATACTTCTGTTTCTGTATATATAGTACATTATTTAATGTTTTTTTATTCTTATATTAGTGTTATATTATATCCCTACTGTGTTATTCCTACAGTATGTCTGCACTATGTTTGTACTTTCTTCTACACTAGAAGCTCCTGTCATCAAGTCAATTTCCTTTTGTGTGAAAAACAAACATACTTGGTGATAAAGCTCTTCTGATTCTTATTCTTGAACTAACATGTTTTGTATCTACAGCCAGTAAACTTACTTGCGTTTTTACACATCCTTCTTGGTGGAAAAAAACGTATGTCTTCACGTGATACTGATGAATATAAATACATCAAATACATCAAATAAATACATTTCTGCCCCATATCTTGAATGTTCTGATCATTCTAAATGTGTTTTAATAAACTGAATCATGCAGTGAAAGAACGCTCACTGGTCTAACCTACCAGACTTAAGCTAACTTTGGTAGCTCTCATGAGTCATGGATGTTAGCAAGACAAATTAACAATATTTGTCTTTTGGATAATTAGCTGTATATAAATTTTGTTAATTTGTCCTTCTGATTGGAGTGAGAAAATGCTAAGTTCTGTTTACATGGTGATAAATGGCAGTTGTGGTGATAATATTTAACACCAGCAGTAATAGTGATGCTTCTCAATCACTATTTTAAAAAGCACCAATTACATTTCTTATGTGTTTAGTTTTACTAACATTTCTCATTCTGCATGAAACACTAATAAAACAAGATCCGAAAGCCACTCTATGATCTTCTCTGCACACTGCATGTGGTTTATATTACATCATGGCATGATCAACTTCTTAGTAATTTCTTAGTCAAGCAAACAGTTTGTCTTTGTCAAGTACTTCCTCTTTCACCTTAGTCTCACAGTAAATATTGAAGCATTACTGATACAGGCACATCTTTCTAAACGTTTATAAGAAAAAAATGTAATAACAGTTTTTACTGACTGTCACTGCTCAGTCAAAAGTGTGAAACATACCTGTACAGTCACCAGTTTAGTCTGATTCTCCAACAAATGACTTGAGTCTGCTCATTTTAATGTAGATAATTTATATAAATTAAAAATGATACAATGTGATAACTAATACAATTACTGAATAAATGACTCTTATGAGAAGGTTGTTTTAATGAAACTAAAACAAGCGAATTGAAAAAAAACTGCTAGATCCGATTACTTTTCTTCTCTCTTAGAAGAAAACAAACATAACCCCAGGTATTTATTCAATACAGTGGCTAAATTAACGAAAAATAAAGCATCAACAAGTTTTGACATTTCCCAACATCACAGCAGTAATGACTTTATGAACTACTTTATTTCTAAAATCGATACTATTAGAGATAAAATTGTAACCATTCAGCCGTCAGCTATCCACTGAGGAACAGTTCCACTCATTCTCTACCATAGGAGAGGAAGAATTGTATAGACTTGTTAAATCATCTAAACCAACAACACGTATGTTAGACCCTATTCCATCTAAGCTCCTAAAAGAGGTGCTTCCAGAAGTCAAAGATCCTCTTCTGACTATTATAAATTCCTCATTGTCATTAGGATATGTCCCCAAAACCTTCAAACTGCCTGTTATTAAGCCTCTCATCAAAAAACCACAACTTGACTCCAAAGAACTAGTTCATTATAGACCAATCTCGAATCTCCTTTTTCTGTCCAAGATACTAGAAAATGTAGTACCCTCACAATTATTTAGACCGTATCATAGTTCTGAGACTGCTCTCCTTAGAGTTACAAATGACCTGCTCTTATCATCTAATCGTGGTTGTATCTCTCTATTAGTGCTATTTGATCGACACTATTAACCACAACATTCTTTTGCATAGACTAGAACACTTTGTTGGCATTAATGGAAGTGCATTAGCATGGTTTAAATGGTACATATATGACCGCCATCAATTTGTAGCAGTGAATGAAGAGGTATCATATCTATCACAAGTGCAGTATGGAGTACTTCAAGGCTCAGTACTAGGGCCGCTACTTTTCACGTTTTACATGTTATCCTAGGGAGATATCATCAGGAAACATGGTGTTAGCTTTCACTGCTATGCTGATGATACTCAGCTCTATATTTCTTCACGGCCCGGTGAAACACACCAATTTAAAAAACTAATGGAATGCATAGTCTATATAAAAAAATGGATGAGGAGTAATTTCTTACTGCTAAATTCTGAAAAATACAGAGGTGTTAATTATAGGACCTAAAAACTCTGCATGTAATAACCTAGAACACTGTCCAAGACTTGATGGCTGCTCTGTCAGTTCTTCGTCATCAGTTAGGAACCTAGGTGTGCTATTTGACAGCAATCTTTCCTTAGAAAGCCACGTTTCTAGCATTTGTAAAACTGCATTTTTCCATCTCAAAAATATATCTAAATTATGGCGTATGCTCACAATGTCAAATGCAGACATGTTAATTCATGCATTTATGACCTCAAGGTTAGATTATTGTAATGCTTTATTGGGTGGTTGTTCTGCACACTTAGTAAACAAACTACAGCTAGTCCAAAATGCAGCAGCAAGAGTTCTTACTAGAACCAGGAAGTATGACCATATTAGCCCGGTCCTGTCAACACTGCACTGGCTCCCTATCAAACATCGTCTAGATTTTAAAATATTGCTTATTACTTATAAAGCCCTGAATGGTTTAGAACCTCAGTATTTGAATGAGCTTTTGTTACAATATTATCCTCCAATTCTGCTGCATTCTCAAAACTCAGGCAATTTTATAACACCTAGAATATCAAAATCAACAGCAGGCAGCAGATCCTTTTCATATTTAGCACCTAAATGCTGGAATAATCTAACTAACTTTGTTCGGGAGACAGACACACTCTTACAGTTTAAATCTAGATTAAAGACCCATCTGTTTAACCTGGTTTACACATAACACACTAATATGCTTCTAATTTCCAAATCCTTTAAAGGAGTTTTAGGCTGCATTAATTAGGCTGAATCTGACAAACTTCCTGTGTCTTTTGATGATCTGAATATGAAAGTATTCATCCTTCAGATCGATCATGAAAAAACAATTGTTTGATTGAATATGAGGTAGAATAGATTGTACCGTCAACTTCTTGAATTTGCAAGATTGAGTGCAAGATTCAAATGGAGTAAATCTAATAATGTTCGTAAGCTGCCAATCTTTTTTTTTTTTTCTTTGCACAAAACATCGGCTGTAAAAACCTGACTCCATCTGAGAGGGGTGTACTTCTTCTATAGCCCCTTTTCTCAGAAGAGATGACATCTCATCACAACACTGTGGTTTCTTCTAAACTCATGATTGTGGGAAGAATCCCGGAGAGGAGGCAGGCCTTTTCAAAACTGAATGGTGTACCCGTAACAAATTGTGTGGAACACCCATTGCAGAATGTTGGGCAAGCGTTCTCACGCGGCCTGAAAAAGCTTGAATGGTTTCAAGACCTCCGCCTGTGGCTGTGATGTCTCCACATGTTAGAATTTCCAAGCATGGAAAGCTCACAACATCCATAAGCACAGGAAATGCATGTGTCAAGGTCACTGTGTTTCACTGTATATGATCCTGAAGCTTGTGTACAACAGGATTTATTCTAACAGGATGCACATTGAGCCCGCTGCTAGTGAGAAACCGGCAGCTTTCTGGGCCATCATAAAATGAGCTGTCTTTGCCACAGTAATGAAAATCCACTTACTTATTACCAAAGCTCTCTATATTTTGCTGTTGATCATTAAACCATTACTCTGCCTCAGAAGCCTGTCCAAAATCAGTTTCAGGAGGTGCCTTCATGCAAAAACGCTGCCAGCAAAGTCATTGCATGATACAGCAGCGAGGCAGCAAATCGTCTGTGTTCACACCTCCACCGTTGAGAGTGTCAAAGTGGCAGGAAGTCATTAATTGTCAATGTGAGACAGCATTGAGCAGCGGCGAAGAGCGGTGCGGCGCTACTTGGTCGTTGAGAGCATCGAGGAGAGTTGAAATCAGGGCAACTTTATGGTATTGAGCTATGACGCAGTTTGGCCGCAACCAATCGGAATGTAGAAGTCCACTGCTTGAGAGGATTCATACAGCTCTGACCACATTAGTTCCCAAGCAAAATATAGGACAGGTTGATTATTGCTGTGGAGGATTTGCAATAATCTATGATGTGTCCCTGTTTGCGTACAGGGACATAAAACATTTAATAAAAATTATATATGTGGACCAAAGTGTCTGAGATTGTTCATGTTCCTGGTGAGTTGCTGATGTGCATTAACGCTATAAGATTAATAATCTAATGATATAATAAATAATAGTACAGTAGTCCCAGTATACTTTTGAACAAATTTCCTTGATTATACTTGCATTAAGTAATGTTTATACTTGATTATATATACTTAAAGGTCACGTTTTTCGTGTTTTTTTTAAGCTTTGGTTGTGTTTACAGTATGCAATATAACGTGTTCATGTTTCGCGTGTAAAAAACACAGTATTTTTCACACAATTCACTTATCTGTATACCGTTGTTTTCACTGTCATAAAAACGGGCTGATGACTTCCTTGCTCTATAAAGTCCCTCCTTCAGAAATATGTAATGAGTTCTGATTGTGCCAGCGGTTCCTTTGTTGTGATTCGACGCTGCCCTCCTGGAAACGGGATTGGGCTAGTTTTGGAGTAGTTTTGAGAAGCATGTGGGCAGGATTTGTTTTGAAAACCTGGCATTCCTGATCTGAACACACATGCTGGAGATGTACTTCTAATCACAGGGGTGCCACTGTCCCACTGTAATCACTGTTAAACGCACCAACTTAAATAATAAAATACACTTACTGGTTGTGGTCCATAAACAACGCCTTCTCCAGACAAAGAGGGAACTGCTCCATCTTTCAAGGATAATCTTTATGCGAATCCGGCATTAAACTGATTGAGATTGAGGAAGCTGTCCTCAGCAAAATTTGCTGCACATAGTGGATTATTATTTTCGCGAACCGACTTAAACATAAATTGTAAGCATTGATCTCGAAGTACAGCGTCCCTGGGAAGCCCAAACAAAGGTGATTGGACTCCGAGATGAAAATAACAGCATTTCGACGACATGGCGACAAACACAATCTACAAACGCAACTCTTCCTCTTCTCTGTGAGAGCGCAACAAGACCACTCCCCCTTTTTTGTGTATTCCTGTGGACAGGGGTTAGTCAAAAAACTGTTCTAGTGACGTAATTAATGAAGGAAGTAGAGAAATGTAGATGTTCGATGTAGGCGAATTCTGTTAAATAAAATATCTCGCTTGGCATTGAACTTTCAGCTTTAGAATATTACAGATATCGAGCATCGCGTTAGTTCAGTCAGGCCATGTTAGTCATGCTTGCATCAGCTGACAGTCAGCTGTTCCTGACGTGTACCAATCCAGTCTTGACACCTATCACCGGTCTATTTAAATTCCCATTCTTCAGTGTCTCTTCCATCGCATTGCTGCTTGCAATTAACTCCCTCCTCCAACCCTAACTCCACCAACTGAACCAGTAATCCGATCTAACTTTGTTTTGTCTTTACAGTCTCCTCATTGGAAGCAGTCTTTCACATTTTGTTTACTTTACAACTCACGTAATTGTGAATTGTAATTATATATATATATGCTTATAATGGTTCTGTTCTGTACCCCAGGGGGCATGGACAGGCGTGTGGAGTGTTGCCCAAAACATAACCATACCGCCAACACTAACTGTAACAACAACATTAAACACTAACTAAAGTTTGAAACATGGGATCACGAAGAACGGGACCTTTAAGTAACATTTTCAATGCAGAACTGTTACTTGCATCAGTATTCTTACAGTGCTTTATACATTATTAGGTAAAGGATCTTAATACTTCGTCCACAACAATATTCAATTAGGTTAATTTATAACGTTACCCTTATTGTGGTTAGTCTGCACAAGATCAACAAGCTTGTTTGCTTTGCAGGCACTTTAAATACAAAATAAGCATTCGATCTACGTCAGAGCGTCAGAACGCTCACAAATCTTTCTGCAGCCTTGTGAGCAGGGCGGCCAGAGTGATTTTTGATGCTCTCGACAGCGGCAGTGTGAACAAAGTTTTCGGATGCAGCCTAAGTATACATATCTCCGGATCTCACGAGAATTAGTGCAATTCTCACCTATTCTTTTATGAACACAGAAGATTCAAACATATTCAATCGCTCGCTTACTGCTTTTTGCATGCAATAGTAGGGAATTATGTCATTTCGGAAGCAGAAAAAGACTTTATGAGCGAGTAATTAAGTTATGAGTTATGTTTTTTTATCAATTTGTTGAATATTGTATTTTATAAATAGATTGCAACAATTTTTACTAGAAACTATTATTTTACTAGTTATTTTGCAAGTTACTAGCATGTTGTTACCAAGTGACTAGCATGACTAGCATGTCTCTAGCATGTTGCTAGCATGATTAGCAAGTGACTAACATGTTGCTAACATATTGTTAGCATGATTAGCAAGTGACTAGTATGTTGTTAGCATGACTAGCAAGTGTGATGGAAGTCTAAAACCAGCAAAAACCAGTTGATTCAGTAAAAAAACAGCAAAAACCAGCTAAGACCAGCGTGACAATAGCTTGGGAAACCAGCCAAAGAAACCGATCAGCTTAGGCTGCTTTTAGCTGTATTTTCAGTAGGGAGTTTTAAGCTTTGCTATTGGCAGTAGACAACTAAAAATCATTATAAGTCTTATTATCTAAAATTTTCACCCCCTAAATGAAAGTCTATGGGACTTTAGGTGGTTTTAGTAGTCTGGTTTACAAAAAACATAACCCGGATGAGTTAGAAAAGATATAGCAACATGAGTCAGACCAGTCTGAAGGTCTGACCCGAGTTTGGTGGTTCTAGCTTGAAAGCTCTAGGAGGAGATACATTTAAAAATGTTGTATCAGAAGAAGAAGAAGTTTAAATACGATTTCAGTAAGTTGGCTTTTTCAAGCCAACTTAATAATAAGTTTAAATAGGATTTCAGTAAGTTGGCATACATAATAAGTATGTGAGATAATAATAGTACTGTTTTGCCTACGGCAAGCACCACTAATAATTACAGTATATTAATTGACATGTAAAACCTGATTGGCTTGACACTGCAAGAATGTTTTAACAAAGCATCAGCTCCACAATAATTTAAAAGGCACTGCTTTTTTATTTAAAATAAATAAATAAATTAACAGTTCAAAATATGAAAAACATACAGAGCGTTACAGCAATACAAGTCATGAATAAAGAATAAACTAAAGAATAATGAATTAACATGCTTACAAATGACATGTTCATGTGGTTTTAAAGCAGGCAAACATCACAGAAGCTACATAACATAGATGCACTAAGACTTATACTGTAAAAGATTGAACTATATTACAATATTAAAGCAGAACAAAATAAAAACATGAAACTTTAACTTAAACTTTAACTTTCATGATACAATAATACTGAAAAAAGTAATGTAAGATAAGCTTCTAAAAGTTTATGAACAGTTTAGTTCGAGTCACTGTGTCATCAACATAAAATCTGATCATTTTTTAGCAATTACAAAGAAGAAAATGTAAGTAATGCCAATCCAATTCCTTTAAATCAAGTTCTGCTCTACATGTATTCTTGTTGAATATCCAGTTTCACTCAGAAGTCCAAGGGTTTGAAGTTCTAGTTCATGTTGAATCTAACAACCATTAGCTGCAAGTCAAAGGAGGACAGTGGTGCATGCACACAAACACAAATGTTAATCTGACCACATGAACATTCAGCCAAACAGCATTCATGATAATAATAATTGTTGCTCAGTAAAATATGATTATAATGACATGTAATAAATCATTCAGCTGTTATACCTCTCATCCTGCAGCACTTGAAGATCAGCACGACTGTCACTAGCAGATATGGACAAACTGTCAGTACAGAACTGAGTGTGTGGAGGACAGAGATCTGAGATTCTGAATGAGACGCTGAACAAGAGACACATAAACACTTTATAAAGCACTATATCTGAACGAGAGCATATGAAGAAGTAAATCAGCTCATGGTTTCCTTGACTTTCACCTGTGACTGAGATCCAGCTCTTGAGTGACTCTCCTCTCTCTGGGTGTTTGCAGTAGTAGAAACGCTCATGTGACTTTGAGACAGTAGAGATGATCATCTCTGTAGTTTGACTCTGGATGAGTGATGCATCTTTATAGAAATCAGCTCTGAGGATTGGTGGAGTTGAATGTTCATATAAACAGCGCAGAGTCAGAGAATCTCCTTCAGTCACAGGATGAACAGGACTCTCCACAATCACACCAACTACACAAACAGAGGAAATGTGTGCTGGTTGTAAATAGCATATAGCAACTATATGATAACATATCTAATAATAAAGATTACAATTTTTTCTTAAATTTAAATATATATTATATATAAATATAATATACAGTATTTTCCGGACTATAAGTCGCACCTTTTTTCATAATTTGGCTGGTCCTGCGACTTATAGTCAGGTGCAACTTATTTATCAAAATTAATTTGACATGAACCGAGAGAAATGAACCAAGAGAAAACATTACTGTCTACGCCCTCTCGCAGCTGTAGATGGTAATGTTTTCTCTTGGTTCTTGGTTCTAAAAAAATGCGACTTATAGCCCAGTGCGACTTATATATGTTTTTTTCCTAATCATGACGTATTTTTGGACTGATGCGACTTATACTCAGGTGCTACTTATAGTCCAAAAAATATGGTATATATAAATATTTCTTAAATATATATATAGACACACACGCACACACAAGCACACACACAGAAACTCAGACTCACGGTGTACAGTGATATTAACAGGTTGACTGATCTCTCCAGATTCAGACTGACACCAGTACACTCCAGTGTCTGATGGGGCGGTGGAGTTTATTGTACATTTAGATCCTGTTTGTGATCCCCAGCGTGATAGTAAACAATCTTCCAGTCCCCAAGTGTCTGTGTATCTTCTCACTGTCCATCTATCAGAGTTACTCTGGTCCTCACAGCTCAGAGAGAGAGAGACAGATGTGAAGTGTTGAGTTCTGCTGGGACTGATGATCAGAGAGACTGGAGGAGAAACACCTGAGAAGACAATTACAGTATGGATATCAAGACAGTTTTATTGATTTAACACTTTACACAATGTACACTGTTTCAAAACAAAATAAAATTTGTAACTGTTGTAATTATGCCATTGGCAAGCAAGCCAACGACACCCGAGACAACTTCATGAAGTGTTAGTTCTGAAGAAACCTTCGAAGAAACCATTATTTAATGATTTGATTTAATCAACCATCATCTAAGTTCTAATCAAGTAAAAAAAAAAACAGTCCAGTACATTATTGTTAAACTCATTTTTACACTGATATAATGAAAATGTCTGTGCCACCCCGAGTTGCTGCTGACCCCTGCGTCCACCGTTGTTTTAATCTCTGCTAGAAGAGAAAGCATCTTTCTCCATTGACACAATTCAGCAGTAGCCTTTTATTATGACAGAATCAAATTTCACAAATCATGCTCTTAAAAGAAGTAAAATTTCAGGAGTCTCATTTCATTTTAGTGATTCAGTCTGAACTCACCAGTGACCCATAGTGGTTGTTTGTTGCTGTTCCATGTGTTATAGGTCAGTTTTCCTCTCTCTGCGCTGCACACATAAACTCCTGTGTGATTAGGAGCAGCAGAACTGACAGTGTAGTTTCCTCCAGCTCCTCTGCTGCTGTCTGAGAGCAGCTCATAACGATTGCTGTTGTCTGTAAAAAGTGAAAGTGTAGAGTTACCTCAAGAAATGATGAGTTATATTTACATGAGACTTGTAAATTACCTTTGTTGGTATAATCAGTACTCAGACTAGTTTATTTATTTAATTTTTAATTTCTATAACTTTTATTTTTATGAAACCAGTTCATTCAGATGTTATCATATAAAGTACATTATATCTTACCTGATGAAGCAGTTACAGTGAACCAGCTGAATGTCCAGCCTGTAGAGGAGCCTTTAACCTCACAGATCAGAGTCACTGGATCTCCTTCAGTCAACCACTTCTGTGGAGAAACACTTAAAACTGGTCTGGGTTTATCTGAAATACAGAAATCATTCATTAATAACATGTTAAACCTGTGTGTGTTTATGAAGAGATGATCAAACTCACCTGATACTGTAAGTGTAACTTCATCACTGATGTGTGATGTTCGTGATCCTCCTTTCTCTGCTCCATAACAGGAGTATTTACCTGCGTCAGACTCAGTAACAGAACTGAATGTGTGTTCCTGTAGTTCACTGAAAACACTGTCTGAACCGTCTTTATACCAGCTGTACTTCCAGCTAGAGACTCTTTCACCATCAATGTCTCATCTGAGAGTGACTGTCTCTCCTCAGAATACATGTTGATCAGGTTTAATGCTCACTTTGGATTTTGGTCTTTCTGTACAACAACAAAAATTCACAATTAATATAATGTGCTGTTTTTACTGTATTAACAGTTACTTGATTTTAAAACATGCTAAATCAGGTTAGACTGAAGTGTTGAAGTGCATTGAATTTATTTAATACACAAGTTTCACAGTTTGACTTGAATTACTGGAATAAATTAACTTTTCCCTGCATTCTCATTTATTGAGACGCACCTGTACATGAAAAAAAATTTACTCACCTTCAGTAGATGTTGGAAATCAGCACTAAAACACAAAGCGAAAAACTCATTAAATGAAACACTCATTAAACACTGAGATTATCATTTGTCTATTTTATGTTATTTTAAAATTTAATTTTTTTAAACACACAGATTATGTTGATCTGGTAAATAATAATAATAATCAGATTCAAGCATACTAAAATAAATAAAATATAAAAATCTTGAACCGTCTAGATTGAGCTTTGAGTGAGTTTCAGTTTTAAGGAAGCTAATAAATAAAACATCTGACTAATAGCAGAGTTATCTGAATATATTTTACACAACATGGACAATAACTGCAAAACAAACCAACCATTACAAAGCACTAAACTGAATGACTGAACCAGGGATGGAAATTAGCACCCGCCACCAGCCAAATGCGGGTGATTTTATGTTGTGGCTGTAAACTCGCTTCACCTACCAGCCACTGTGACAGGTAAATAAAGGTAGCATACTGTTTCACCCGGCCGGTGGACAAAAAATTTAATTTACATCCCTGGTGTACAACAAGCAATAAAGTGTAATATCATCCGAAGCAGCTCCGTGGAGAAAGGCAGTGTAAACCGGGCTAAACATTGGCAGCGTTGTTCCCAGTACAGTGTTTTTAGCTAAAGTTAGTGCCGCCGGCGGAGTGATATATTTGTTGGTTATTTACAGTACGTTTTATAGCATGCGCTCATGTTATACAAGATTGCGTGAAGAGTTGAATTTGTTATCGCGCACAAATTTCTGCAGACTGTTACGTCTCTGTCAAACTGTAACGGCCAAAACTGTATGTTTTGCATGCATCAAGTTATATTGCGGTGTGCCCTTTAAGAGACTGATCGAGTATTGTGGTTGGGAAGTGTGCAGCAGTCGCAAAGGCAGAGTGGCGAGGAAGAGCAGTGAAGGTTTTGGCGCCTGATCAATGGCTGATCCGCGGTTGATTTGGCAACAGCTGAATTGAGAGTGGAGTGCGCATGGTAGGAAGCTGTGGTGATTCCGGAAGCGATCCAGAAATGGAGGAAGAAGTGGTAGGCATGGAGAAGGGAGGAAATTAATGGAAGGTAGATGAAAATCGAAAAAGAAAGTCAAACTGGGGTCAGATTTCGGATTCTGATAGTGAAAAGAGAAGACATCAGTTAAGGAAAAGAAAGGAGGAATACAAGGTAATGATACAATTCGTATCTGAATCTGAATCTGCAATAAATCCGCTGAGATTAACTAAAGCGATTAATGAGGAGATAGGGCTGATTGATAATGCAAAAATGTTAAGGGGGGGTAAATTGTTATTTTGTAAAGATAACAAGCAACAAAAAAAGGCACTAGGAATGAAGATGTTATAGGGAAAAAAGTAGGGGGTTCAATTCCCGAAGAAAAAAATTGGGTAAGAGGAGTAATAACAGGAATCCCGATTGACATGACAACAGAATGAATCAAAAAGAATATCTCTGGAGCAGAAGTGAAGGAAGTAAGAAGACTTCAGTATGACAAAGACAAAGAAAGGAAGGATAGTTTATCTGTGATGATACATTTTGATGAGGATAAATTACCTGAAAGGGTATATTTAGGATACATGAGCTTTATGGTTAGACCCTATGTCCCTCCCCCGTTAAGATGTTTTAAATGTCAAAGATTCGGTCATGTTGCAGCAGTGTGTAGAGGGAAACAAAGATGTGCCAGTTGTGGAGGAGAGCATGATTACGGTAAATGCGAACAAGGAGTAAATCCCAAATGTTGTAACTGTGGGGGAGAGCACAGTGCAGGGTACGGAGTACGGAGTACGGACATGTCAAGCGAGACATGTAGTTTGTACAGTACAAAATGTAAGAGTGGAAGATGGGTTAACATATGCTGAGGCCCTGAAAAAAGTGGAACAGGAAACAAAAACAAAAAAAATGAGAAAGTTGAACCTCAGAGAATGAACAAAGGCATAGAAGAGACTGAGAAGGATTCACTGGAGATTGATAAAGTGTCTTTTGTAGCATTTATAGTTGAAGTGGTAAATTGCTCCGCACAAACGGAAAGTCGGACAGAGAGAATTAAAATCATATTGAGAGCAGCAGAAAAGTATTTGGAATCAGTGTGGAGATGATAAATGAAAAACTAAAAGTACAGGTAGGAAACACCCAGACAACATGTGGTGGTTCATAATGGTATTACAAATATTGCAATAGAACGCAAGAAGTTTGATTGCAAACGGACAGGAGTTTAAGAACTTTATATTAAAACAAGAAAGATGCCCAGATATAATATGTGTTAAGGAGTCTTGGTTGAAACCATGTCTTAATTTTACAGTACTAGGATATAGTATTGCAATACGTACTAGAGACAGACAAGGTGGAAATGGAGGGGGGTTAGTAACTTTTATAAAACAAAATATAGGATACAGGATTGTAGAGATTAATCAGGAACATGAGGTTATGGTAGTTGAAATATGGGAAGGATCTGAAAGTATAAAAATAGTAAATTTTTATAATCCATGTAAGAAACTAAATATTAGAGATTTGGAAAAAATAGATGAGAAAGGTAAAGAAAAGATGGTATGGTGTGGAGATTTTAATTTCTCATAATACATTGTGGGGGAGTGAAAATACAGATCATAATGGATTGGTAGTGGAAGAAATGTTAGATTTAAGAGGATTAGTGTGTATAAATGATGGGTCGGGAACTAGAATTGATATTGGAAGTGGAAAGATGTCAGCTATAGATTTAACTTTGGTATCAGATAATTTAGCAAGGAAAAGTACTTGGGAAGTAATAACTCACAACAATATAGGAAGCGACCATTTTCTAATATTATATAAAATAGGAATAGATATTCAAAAAGAAAAGGTAGTGAGAATACAAAGATGGGCATTTAAAAATGCAAATTGGGAGCAACTGGATGTTGTGGATTATTTTTTTTATTATTAAAGAATCTTTTTGAAGATTATTTGGAGGGTATTTTGGGTGTAATAGAGGATGTAGATGAGCTGAATACAAATATTTGTAAAGCAATACGGAGAGCAGCGGTAGAAGCAATAGGAAAAAATAAATCAGGGAATAGAAAAAAGGTGGTTTCTTGGTGGAATGAGGAATGCAGTGATGCAATTTGTATAAGAAATAAAGCTCTTAGGAAAGTAAGAAAAAGTTTTAATTTTAATGATTTAATAAACTATAAAAAAGCACAAGCAAAAGTGAGGCGTGTAATAAGAGTAGCAAAGAGAAAATATTGGAGGGGATTTTGTGAAAGTATTGGTGAAGATACTGAAATTAACAAAATATGGGGGAGGATTAGAAAGATGAGTGGAATTCAGAGATATAGTAGCATACCAGTTTTAACAGATAAAGAAAAATCAGCAGTTTCAGATAAAGAAAAAGTAGAAGTATTAGCAGAAACATTTATGAAGGTGCATAGTAATGATAATATTCCTGAGGAAATGAGAAGATATAGAAGACAACGAATTAGAGAAAATCCAAAAATTTTAGAAAAAAGAGGGTATTCGGGTAGTGTAATAGAGGCAGAGTTTACAATGTATGAAATGAAGAGAGCACTCTCAGGGGTAAGAAAAACTTCTCCAGGAAAGGATGAAATTTGTGTTGAGTTGATAAAAAATTATCAGAAAAATCATTAAAACTCATTCTAGGATTGTTTAATAAAGTATGGGAAACAGAGAAACTTCCTTCTGAGTGGAAACATGGGGTCATAGTGCCAATTGCTAAGCCAGGGAAAGACAAAGCCCAACCAAACAGCTATAGGCCAATAGCACTGACATTAAACCTATGTAAGCTTATGCAGAGAATGGCAATGTCAAGGTTAGTACATTTTATTGAGAAAAAGGGGTAATTTTCACAGTACCAGAGTGGTGTTAGGAAGGGGCGTAGTACTATGTAGTTAGTCTGGAGGCAGCAATGAGGAAGGCTCAAGTAAATAAAGAGGTAGTAGTTGGAGTGTTCTTCGATATTGAGAAGGCATACGATATGTTATGGAAAGAGGATTTATTAATGAAACTTGATAAAATGGGAATTACTGGAAAGATGTATGATTGGATCAATGATTTCTTATTGAATAGGACAATACACGTTAGAATTGGGACAACATATTCACAAATATATACTATAGAAAATGGAGCTCCCCAAGGTAGCGTATGTAGTCCAATACTTTTTAACATTATGATTAATGATATTTATACACAAATTGACACAGGAATAGGGAGGTCACTGTACGCAGATGATGGTGCACTATGGAAAAGGGAAAGAAATTAGTTATTTGTAGTAAAGAGCCTGCAGGGGGCAGTAAATAAGGTAGAAAACTGGGCAAATGAGTGGGGTTTCTGGTTCTCAATTGCAAAAACGCCGGTAATTTGTTTCACAAAAAGGTGGAAAAATATTAGAGTACGTATAAAAATGTATGGTCATGAATTGGAACAAGTTAAAATGTTAAAATTTTTAGGTATGTGGATGGACTCTAAATTAACATTTGGTATTCACATTCAAAAGCTAATAGATAAATGTAAAAAAGGAATAAATGTAATGAGGTGCTTGGCCAGGGTTGAGTGGGGTGCGAGTAGACAGTCTTTAAGAAGAATAGCTCATTAATAAGACCGACAATAGATTATGGTAATCTGATATAATGCTCTGCATCAGAAACGGCTCAAAAAGATTGAGGTAATTCAGACTCAAGCTCTAAGGATCAACTGTGGAGCATTTAGAACATCTCCAGTGCCATCTTTTTAAATAGAGATGGGAGAAATGCCACTAGAAGTTCGTAGGAGAAAGTTAAGAATGAGATATTGGATCAATGTAAAAGGACATGATGAAAGACATCCAGTTAAAAAGGTACTGGAAACCTGTTAGGAGTATGAATATGGATATATAAATAGTTTTGGCTGGGTAGCAAAAAAGGAGGCACAAGGTATAACAGGTATAACTGAGATAGAGGTAGCTCCTTCTGTTGTATTTCCATCTATACCCCCATGGTTATACCCAATGCCAGAAATAAACCTATTCATACATGAGGAGATACATAAGAACAAACTAGATTTGCCATTAAAAGTAATCGTTCAACAATACATTAATCAAGCATACAGCGGCATGACAGATGGATCAAAAGATCCAGAAACAGGTAGAGCTGCTGCTGCAGTGTATATTCCTCAGTACAATATTAAAATACTAACAAGAGCTACAGATCATATATTTGTTTTTACAACAGAACTGATAGCTATATCATTGGCCTTACAATGGATAGAAGAAAAGCAGCCTAACTGTAGTGTAATATGTACAGACTCATTATCAGCTCTGCAAAGTTTAGAAAGTGGAACATCTTTAGCAAGACAAGAGGTTTTAAATGAAACTTTACAGAAATTATATAGCATAAAGCACTTAGGCGTAAAGGTGAGTTTTTTGTGGGTACCAGCACATGTCGGAGTTAAGGGGAATGAGGAAGCTGACAAACTGGCAAAGGAGACATTGAAAGATCCTGAGATCAATATAAGAGTACAGATGAGTGAAGCTGAAATTAAGGGGCTGATTGGGACTGAAGTGAAAAAGAGGTGGCAGAGTATATGGGACAATGAAATAAGAGTAAGACATCTGTATAGTATACAAAGAAATGTGGGGGTGGAAAGAACAACTGTTAATTACAGGAAAAGGGATGTGATAATGAAAAGATTACGTATTGGGCATACAACACTAAAGCAAAGTTTATATAAAATAGGTAAACATGAAACTGGTAATTGCGAAAAATGTGGATATCCAGAAACAGTAAATCATATATTACTAGAATGTAAAGCATACAATAGAGAAAGACTTGAATTAGTCCAGGCACTAAAGGATAGGGGTGTAAGAAATTATTCACTTAAGGAAATATTAGGAGAAAGAACAAATTATATAATACACATGAAATTATTAAAATTTTTAAATGATACAGAACTGGTTAAAAAGATATAAATTATTATTATTAATATATATATATATATATATATTTGTTTTTGTTTTTTTTTTTGTTTTTTTTTTTGCACCAAGTATATTCAACCAAGTAGTGCTCCATACTCCAATCCAGTAGGGGGTGGACAATGCACCTTTAGTTGGTTTGCCAACCGCCATTAAAACAACAGAAAAAGAAGAAGAAGAGACTGATCGCTTGACTTAAGGCGCGCTGTGTGGTGATGACGTAGAAGGACTACGTGACTGTGTAACGAGAACCACGACCAGGGGCGCTGCAAAAGATCCCGGGCCCTATGCATAGGCAGTCCTAATGGGCACCCTCCCCTTCAAAATATATATTCCAGACTTTTCAAGGGCCCTCTCTTCCTTTGGGGCCCTGGTAATCAGTACTGGTTTTACCCCCAGTCCGACGCCCCTGACCACGACAGATAATAAGTTTGCTCTGCCGCTTGTTATTCTTCTGTCTTTGCTTTATTTGTAACACCAAGGAAGAGTTGATATTTCATGTATGAGAAGAGCGGGTTGCAGTGTACCAACCATTCAATGTGTGAGACACCAACTCCTCGCTTCCTATCTCTTCATTTTAATGGACTTACTGAGTTATCCGAGTCAAAGCGTTACAATTGGCGCCCGAACAACTGAAACTGGATCCGTCATCTATGTGGAACCTACTGCGATGAAATCCTAAAACTAGTATGGGAGTTGGCGAGACGTGAGGGTGTTCAATTGGCATAGTGGAAGCTGTTGAGATTAGCTTGCTAATACTGAGTGCCATGTGTGCAAGGAACACCCGTATTTCTGCATGAGTGGATGACGCTTTTTTTTTTTGATGCGACGAGGACAGCGCATTAATCTGCAACATTTAGAATTTGTGCTTTATTGGACATTTCAATATTATTTACAAGCTGGTGGAGACGGGTTTTTTTTTACAAAATAGTTCAGTTTGGAACAAAGGATTATTTTTCTTTTTGAAGTGATCTAATTGCAAAATTTTCCCTGCCTGATTTCCAAGTTACAGACTGATTTTTTTATATATATACAGTACAGACCAAAAGTTTGGATTAAGTCTTTTTTTTCATTACTATGAAAATTGTAGAGTCAATTAAATATCCTGGGATATTTCAACACGGATTTTTGTGTGTGTTCTTTGCAACAGTGCCTTAACGATTCTCTTCAGTTGCAGCAGAGGATATTAAGACGTTTTGGTCCTCCTGATGTCAACAACCCTGCCGCATCACATGTGCAGCTCCCTCCTATGGCCAGCTCTACACCACACATCCACATTCCTCCGAGCCAAGTGCCATTACAAGGTACATCCACCAATACTTCTCTCATACAAACATGACTTTCTCACCACAACCCAATTCTTCTGATGTCAGTGCTACTAGCAGAATCCTTGCATCTGTACTGTACCAGTCAAGGCTTGAACCACCTGTGTTTGCGGGAGATGGACATGTTGACCCGGAAGATTGGCTACAATCGGTTAATGTGTACAGAACCTCCCTTGATTTAACCGATGCTCAGATTCTTCTCGAGCTACCACAGTTTTAAGCGAAAGAGCCAAAGAAATGGTTTTCCGTCCTTGACCCACATGTCTTTACATGGGCCCAGTTCTGTGATTTCTTCAGGAAAGTCTTTCTTCATTCCGACAGCCAGGAACAAATAATGAGAGGTATCTTGGACCGTATGCAAAGCCCTGAAGAGCCCCTGCCTACTTTTGTGGCTCACATGCTAAGTGAATTCAGAAAATTGAAAACTCCTCCACCAGTGCAAGAACAAATCAGCCTTATTTGTAAACATGCTCTTGATGCAAGTATTACAAACGACCCTGGAAGTAACAATGCAGGGGAAGGAAATTCATTTGTAAGACACAAGGGAAACTCCAAAGGGGGGAGGATGATTCGAAGAGGCAATCCTCCCTCCAGAAGATAATTTCGCCTCAATCGTCTAATGCTGCTGTTCCAGAACATCCTGTCCTTTGCCATGTAGAAGATCCAACATTATGGCGTTATATTTTAGTCAAAAGTTATGAGCGTGTAAGACATGCTCACGAGCACATTATGTTATTTCACACGCGCAAAAATGAACCTTCAGCTGGCATGATAAAAGTACTCGCGCACAAATTCAACAACCGAGAGGTGTACAGGTAGCTGCGAGCGAGCGCCTGGCATACTCTCATAGGTTAACTCTGCTTGTACAGTGGAATCCTGCTCGCGCGCAGCGGGCTTCTTCTGTCCCCTTATGATTGGTCACTTTCACACAGGGACATCCTTGTACCTTGATTGACAGCTCTCATTACAGGAAGCACAGAGTCAAAGTATCCGACGGAGTTCAGTCATTCAGTTAACACTGCACAGTGGACGGAATGTGGATTTTTCTACTCTTAATAATTCATTTAAAGTTAAATGGATAAAAACATTTTAAACAACCCTACATCCTGTTGGAATTTTATTCCAAATCATATATTTAATTCTGCTGGAGGTTTACATTTTCTATTGCGCTGCAACTTTGACATCTCTAAAATAACTTTATCTTTATCTTGTTTTCATAAACAGGCTTTAACAAGTTGGTCACTTATATATAATTTTATTTTTCTCCACATAGCTACTTTATTTGGAATAATAAAAATATTAGATATAAAAATAATTTGATGAAAATATACTTTTAGTCAGCCAACTTTTAGATGATCGTGGTGTTCTTTTTACTTATGAACAATTTATGCAAGAATTCTCTTTTCCAGTCCCCCCAAGAGAATATGTCATTGTGTTTGGTGCAATTCCTGATTGTATTATACCTTTAATAAAATCTGGCCCTAAAGGCTCATTAGACTCTCCTCTTTTTGACAATACTAACTTATTTGTTGACCAAAGTCTTTTCAATACCATGTCAAACAAAGACATTCGTTCAATTATTAATAGATCTCAGATTTCTTTACCTGCTTGTGTGAGTTTTTGGAATAATATATTTAGTGATATAAAATGGGAAGATTTTTGGCTTCTTCGACAAAAATTCCTCTTACCTAATAAAGTTGTGCAGTGGATTTCTGCTCGCTCAGCTGATTTCTGCTCCCTCGAATCTACATGACTTTTGACAATTTGGGGGCACTGACCCTCTTATGATTGGTCACTTTCACACAGGGACATCCTTGTACCTTGATTGACAGCTCTCATTACAGGAAGCACAGAGTCAAAGTATCTGACGGAGTTCAGTCATTCAGTTAACACTGCACAGTGGACGGAATGGCGGCGACTCCTGAAGATGTAGGCGTAAGTGATATTGATATTCTTTATTTTTTATTTTTTCACCTTGTTAAGATCAGATATGTGAAGCTGTA
This sequence comes from Carassius carassius, assembly GCF_963082965.1. Lineage (NCBI taxonomy): Eukaryota > Metazoa > Chordata > Actinopteri > Cypriniformes > Cyprinidae > Carassius > Carassius carassius. The sequence goes on along the minus strand of NC_081755.1, from coordinate 44,039,725 downwards.
TATTGATTCAATTTCGTATACGTGTTAAAATTGTAATTTGACAAAATGTTAATAAAAACCGTTAGGTGTATCTCAACAAACTAGCGTTTTAGTCAGTGCTGCATGTGTAAAACAAAATGTAAAGTATGGCCAGTGCAAAAAATAAAGAAATAAAATCGAAATAAAAACCTAACGTTAGACCCTGCTGAGTTTGCTAGCTCGCTAGCCTAAAACTTGCTAGTTAAGGTTGATTAGCTTATGTCAGCTACTTACATGTTCCAAACAAATTTCAGATTAAATTGCTACATTGTCAAACACACAGCCCCCATCATATATCAATATCACTTACGCCTACATCTTCAGGAGTCGCCGCCATTCCGTCCACTGTTTTTTATTTTATTTTATTTTTGTATTTTTTTTATTATGCAGTAGAAAAAAAACAACAACAACAAATACAATTACAATGATAAAGTAAGAACAAAAGACAATGAGGGTTACAAACAATATTCCAAAAGCAAACTATGTTAGCTTATAAAACTTACACCATGAAAGAGTCTTACATGCAATAGAATTATTCGAGTTTCTTAAAGAGTTTACATACAGATCAAAATCTTTCCTGAAAATAAAAAAGTAGGGATTTTTCTTTGAAAATGTACACTTATGAATGTAAAATTTAGCAAGATAAAGCAATAAATAAATAATAAATTTACAGTGAGAAGGGTCTAAATTCAAAGAATAAACAAAAAACACAATTTTAGGGGTTAAACTAAAGTTTGAATATAAATATTTTTTAACAAAATTGGAAAAATCAATCCAGAAGACTTTACAGTAAGTACAGTCCCAAAACAAGTGGTTGATCGTTTCTTCATACTGAAGGCAAAATGAGCAATTGGGTGAAATACTATTGTTAAATTTAGCAAGTTTATAATTTATTGGATAACAATTAAGGATAATTTTAATAGAGACTTCAACAACTTTATTAGGTAAGAGGAATTTTTGTCGAAGAAGCCAAAAATCTTCCCATTTTATATCACTAAATATATTATTCCAAAAACTCACACAAGCAGGTAAAGAAATCAGAATCAGAATCAGAATCAGAATGAGCTTTATTGCCAGGTATGTTCACACATACGAGGAATTTGTTTTCGTGACAGAGCTCCGCAGTGCAACATAACAGCGACAGAACAAAAAACACAATAAGGAATAAAAAATACAAAAAAATACAAATAGGTGGGTAAGGAAATAAATCTGAGATCTATTAATAATTGAACGAATGTCTTTGTTTGACATGGTATTGAAAAGACTTTGGTCAACAAATAAGTTAGTATTGTCAAAAAGAGGAGAGTCTAATGAGCCTTTAGGGCCAGATTTTATTAAAGGTATAATACAATCAAAAATTGCACCAAACACAATGGCATATTCTCTTGGGGGGACTGGAAAAGAGAATTCTTGCATAAATTGTTCATAAGTAAAAAGAACACCACGATCATCTAAAAGTTGGCTGACTAAAAGTATATTTTTATCAAACCAATTGTGGAAAAAAAGAGACTTATTTTTATATCTAATATTTTTATTATTCCAAATAAAGTAGCTATGTGGAGAAAATTAAATTATAAATAAGTGACCAACTTATTAAAGCCTGTTTATGAAAACAAGATAAAGATAAAGTTATTTTAGAGATGTCAAAGTTGCAGCGCAATAGAAAATGTAAACCTCCAGCAGAATTAAATATATGATTTGGAATAAAATTCCAACAGGATGTAGGGTTGTTTAAAAATGTTTTTATCCATTTAACTTTAAATGAATTATTAAGAGTAGAAAAATCCACATTCCGTCCACTGTGCAATGTTAACTGAATGACTGAACTCCGTCGGATACTTTGACTCTGTGCTTCCTGTAATGAGAGCTGTCAATCAAGGTACAAGGATGTCCCTGTGTGAAAGTGACCAATCATAAGAGGGTCAGTGCCCTCCTTGGTTTCCGCCCCCAAATTGTCAAAAGTCATGTAGACTCGAGGGAGCAGAAATCAGCTGAGCGAGCAGAAATCCACTGAGCGAGCAAAACAGCACTCCGCGAGCAGAAGCCCGCTGCGCGCGAGCAGGATTCCACTGTACAAGCAGAGTTAACCTATGAGAGTATGCCAGGCGCTCGCTCGCAGCTACCTGTACACCTCTCGGTTGTTGAATTTGTGCGCAAGTACTTTTATCATGCCAGCTGAAGGTTCATTTTTGCGCGTGTGAAATAACAATGTGCTCATGAGCATGTCTTACACGCTCATAACTTTTGACTAAAATATAACGCCATACAACATCATCTTCCTTTTGGAGCACTCCATTTAGAGTCAAGATTAACCTATAGTACATGGCCAGGTGTTAGATGCTACACTTGACACAGGTGCATTGCTTTCTGAGGTACAAGCAGACATTGTTCAAAATAATGCCATACTGAAGGTTAACATTAAACCATGGTCTGCTCCCCCAATCCAACTAGCAGATGGTGGGGCATGCCAACCCTTAGGTCTGACATGGTTGGCTTTTGGATTCATGGGACAGCGTTTTTATCACCGGTTTGCCATTGTCCCACGCTTACCCTCAACCTTGTTCTTGGGGATGGATTTCATGTTGCGTGCCTCCATCACCATTCACATCCCATCCAGAACTGTTGTCATAGGCAACGATCCTTTATCAATAGAGGAGATGGAAGGTAGGGAAGTAAAGGAGTCAGAAAGCAGTTTGTTATTTATGGAAGTCCCATCTTCCACACTTAATGAAAAGGTTGAGGAAGCATGTCTGAGTAATGCTGAGAAGGAACAACTGTCAGGGCTACTTGAAAGTTTTTCAGATCTCTTTGATGGTCGTCTGGGTCGCACATCACTGACTGTTGATTGAGGATAAAATAGGAAAAATGTTGAACGACGGCATCATTGAACTGGCAACAGAACCTTGGGCAGCCCCCGTTGTGATTTTTCAGAAGTCTTGTGGAGAACCACGATTTTGTGTGGACGACATTGTGGTGGCTTCACCCACTTTCAAGCAACATCTTGATGACCTCAGGGAAGTCCTTTCACGGCTTAAGTCTGCCAGGTTGACAATTAAGCTGATCAAATGCCAGTTTTGTCGCAGAGAGCTCACCTTCTTGGGGTACCGTGTCTGTCCAAGTGGCGTCCTGCTGGACCAGAACTAAGTGAAGGCAGTAATGGACTTTAAAACCCCTGTCAATGTGAGGCAGTTTTTGGGCCTATCAGGCTATTACAGACGGTTCATACAGGACTACGCCCGCCACGCTGAACCACTGTTCGCACTCACTAAAACTGATGCTCCTTTGGTATGGGACAGTGCATGCCAAGACGCCATAGACCTTCTGAAACAAAAATTAACCTCAGCACCTGTGCTAAGTTTCCCAGACTTCTCTCTACCTTTCTTTGTTCATGCCGATGCCTGCGACGCGGGACTAGGAGCTGCGCTGATAGAGAGATCTGCATGGCAGAGAAGTTGCTGTGGCGTATGCTAGTCGTGCCCTGCATAAATCGGAGAAACCTTATTCCACGCCCGAAAAAAAGAGTGTCTGGCTGTCATTTGGGCCCTTGAGCACTTTAGGCCTTACATTGAGGGTCTCCTCACAGTCTTCACTGACCACAGTGGTCTCAAGTGGTTGATGTCCCGTCCCAACCCCACTGGCCGCCTCGCTCGTTGGTCTCTCCGCCTTCAGGACTTCGATTTTGATGTTGTCCACAAGCCTGGATCTCGAAACAAAGCCCCTGATGCGCTATCAAGGAATCCTCTAGCAGATGATGTGCCACCAATGGACCTCCTTCCCGACTATGCTGTGATTGGTGGTCTTGACCTCCGTACACTGCCTTCAGTGACTCTCACGGATCACTCTCATGTTAGACAATGGCAGCTTGATGATCCAATCACGGGTGATCTCCTCCGTAAAATGTAGTCTGCATTTCAACAGGAGAGTGAGATGGATGATTGCTCTCAGTATTCCATTCAGGATGGCCTGTTGTACTTCCATGATCCTGTAACACTAATGAGCGGATGGTATTTCAGCCGTTCTACAACATCTTCCAACATAATTCACCATTTAGGCGCCGCGATGTCGGCAACCTCCTAAGGGGGGTGACATTTATTACGCCTTCGAGAGAGTCCAGAAGATACCCACGTGAGCAGCCTCAAAGGAGAAATGAAACACATTCCACAACACACACACACATAAGCACACACACACAAACCTTTCTTAACGTTCTTTACCTTCATCATTGTATTACTAAGATGTATTTTGATATGTTTGTGTGTTGCATAAAATGGTTAATCCTGTTTTGCGAGGATTATAAATTGCTGACTTGTAAATTGGAAATGTTTTCGGAATGAATGTTCTCAAATAGAATCATGAGTTGTAACGCTACCCCTGACCAGGTCATAAAACTTTATGACCCAACTCACAGAACAGCAAAGCCAGCTTACTGGCACCTTTTTTCAATGTATTCTAAATGTATTGAGTATTGCCTTTCTTTTTGGTGCATTAGATGTTTTCCATAATCAAAAATTGGAGTATCTGCAATTTTATTGTGTGTTTAATCAAACTTTATATGCATGTAGTTAAGAACAACTCTGTATCCCTGACTCGCAAAATTATGGTTTATGGTATCTTTATAATCGTAAAAATCCGACTGTGTCGAATCTCGATGACAAATTACAAAAAGATGCATTGTTTCAGAAATACAATCTTTCTTAGGAAAAATTTTAAATTCTGTCAGCTATAACTCACGCGAGAAGGTGTTTCCCCAGAGACAAAGGAACGTTTTTCCCACTTCAGATCGCAGACGTTCATTGGTTGTTCGCGCAAACAGAGGCATAAACCAGTCAAGCCATAAGAACTGAAACCAGGAAGTTCCTCCCTCTCTTAGTCGCTCTTGGTCCTCTTGCTCCGCTCTTCTATTGTCTTTGATCTCAGCACGGCGGCTGAAAGAACAGCCCGTTCTCATGGCTCCTTCGGGAGCTTCCATCTCCATTTCCTTTTGTTTTCTGCACTAAGTTCCTCTCTACACAAGGAAGACGAACTCTGACTCATTACGTTCGTTGGACATTTCAAACATCGAGTCCGCAGCAGCCCCGGAAGACACGAGAGAACACGCCCAATCACAAAGAGACCACATGCAAGTATTATTTTTTAGAGAGATTTAAATGCTGCTTAAAGTTTGTCTATTACCTTTTCAAGGTGATTTAATTCCTTGTTGTCTTTCAAAAGGTTACTGTCTGTGATTTTGCCATAACTGAGCGATTATCCTGTGATTGCGCCTATTCTCTCACCTCTCTCTCTCATCCTCTCTTACTCATTCTCTCTCTCCCTCATTTGGATTCCGTTATGTCTTGTACAAAGTTTACTGTCTGTATTGTTGTACGCATATTTACTCTGTGTAAATCGTAGTTTGATGTATTATTAGTTCAATTATTAAAATCCAATATATATTCATGATTGCTTCTGTCTAAAATGCTCACATCACGAGTCAATGAAATGTTTGATCTTAGCTACAAGCTCGTTAATTTTCAGTAACCTAAATTTCATAAGGATAGGAGAATGTTTTCATGGCCAGAAACTATTTTTCCTTGAATTATAAGAAGTGATAACTTTATTGAAAGTTGATAAGTTAATCTTACGGCTGTTTGCTGGACAAACCACTGTTTGATTTGAGGTAATTCACAGTAAGAGATATCACTATAATTGATATGAAGAATGAAATATTGACATATTAATGAGTAAATTACAGTGCCTTGTAATTGTTTCAAACTGATGTAGTGCTAAACGTAAAACAAAGTGCAAGAGGAGGATCTGGAATAAATGAGGAGTTTACTGATGACGAAGGAGAATACAGACAATATACTATTCAATACAATACACATTCACAATACTAATGGGTTAACATGCACATACAAGTCACATATAGCTTTGACACATTTACATTCAGTATACATTCAACAATCACGGACCAGGAGGAACTGAACAGAATGGGTATTTATACACACAGAAGGTAATGAGGGAACTGGAGACAGGTGGGGAATAATCAATTAACAAAAACAAAAGGAAGGTGACCAAATAAGGGAACAAAAGTTCATAAATGTGACAGTGATGAGTTATTGATATATAAAATTGACCTATTTTTCATCTTCAATAATTTTAATGTAACTGTCATATGAGATATATATATATTAATCATATTCCTGATTAATTATTAAAATTCCCTATATATCATTTGAGTTAATTATAATGTACAACCCAGTGCGGCTACAATCCAAAACCAGCTTGCGGCATCCACCCCTTGAAATCTTTAAGGCTGTATGCTCCTGCGTCTCTTAAAAGTACTTTGCTGAGATACTACCATGATCACCCAACTGCGGGTCACCTAGGGATAACCAAAACCTTGACCCGACTGAAACTCAGGTTTATCTGGCGTAAAATGGCATCTGAGGTGAAGAAATATGTAACCTCTTGCACGGTTTGTCAACTAACAAAACCGAGTCAGAGAAAACCTGCCGGTCTGATGGTCCCAATTCAGCCCCAAAACTCTTGGGAGTATGTTGGGGTGGATTTCGTTGGTCCTTTGCCATGTACTGCCAATGGGAATTCTTACATTTTGGTTTTTGTCGATTATTTTTCAAAGTGGGTCGAAATTGTGGCAGTGAGAGAAACTACTGCTCAAGTGACAGCAAATAAACTGCTAAGTGAAGTGCTTTCCCGTCACGGGGCCCCCACATCTAATCTCAGACAGAGGTTCTCCTTTCGTGAGCGACCTTTTTGAACGGGTGCTCACTCTTCTGGGAACAGAACATCGCCTCACAACGGCATATCACCCACAGACAAATGCCACAGAGAGGGTGAACCGGACTCTCAAGACAGCAATTTGAACATACGTGGATGATAAACATACAACTTGGGACCGATATATTCCACAAATTTGCTTTGCACTACGAACAGCACCACATGAAAGTACAGGTCAAACCCCATCCATGATGTTGTATGGGAGGGAGTTGAACACTTCATTGGACCTGGTGACTCAGCCTGTCTGGGATGGAATAGAGGAACCTGAAATTACTTATCCCGAGAGCTTGAGAATGACATTACAAGGGGCACATGACCATGCTAGGGCAGCCCTGGAAACCAGTCACAACAAAAGGAAGCAGCACTATGACAAAAGATTTATCTCTGTTTTTTATGCTATTGGTGACCTTGTCAGAGTGAAAACCCACCCCAAATCAGATGCACTGGCTAATTTTACAGCAAAATTGGCACCCTTGTACTCTGGTCCATACCGTGTCACTCAAGTTTTGTCTGATGTGAATTACAGACTTGCAAAGCTGGACACAGGACAGGATGCTGGTGTTTACCATATGGTCAATATGCAGACTTTCCACACTTGGAACGCATACAGCAGCCATACACCAAGTGGTCCTCAGGATGAGTCTGAAACACCCTATGAGGGGTCAGAGGAAAGTTTGCTGGTGACACAGAGGGGTGAGGAGCAACCTCAAGATGCATGCTTTTCTCTGCCTAATGAGGCAGATATTATTTGTGACGATTCCATTGACAATTCACATGACGTGACCAAGCTTAACATGAATATTTGTACTCCTAATGCTGACACTGATGTTAATACATCTTCTCAACATGCACATCTTCCTGACTTTGACGTTGATCTTGAAGGTCATCACTACAATCTCAGACCTAGACTGGCACCTTGAATCACCTCTGGGTGGTCAGACAATAAATGGACTAACGAGTATCATACTGATAGATTGGATCTGAAGAAGTAATGTGTCTGGTTGTTTGGATTTCTTATGTGTTAAAGTTACTGTGACGAGTGGGGCGGGGCCGAGAGCTGTGGGAACAGGAGCGAGGCCGGTGGAGTGATTGGAGTTGAACGACACCTGTTCGACCAACCGATCTCGAGTCCCACGGAGGAGATGGAAGGATATAAAACAGGAGCAACGACAGTGAAGGACAAGAGAGGACCAGGACTGGGTTTTAGTTTGTGTTTTGCTTTTTATTTGTGCGCGTCAGTCGTCCTTGTTTTGTATTTCTTTTGTCATTATTAAATATCAGTTGATAGTCCGCCGGTTCCCGCCTCCTTCTTCCCAATGATTATGAAGGTTGTATCATTACAGTTACTAATATGCTTTACTTTCCTCGCGTGGCAATGGGAATCTAGGAAGCATTGTTCTAGTTCTTATGTTTTCATGTGTTGTGTTGAGGAAAAAGAAAAGAAAATTGTTTTACACATGGGTTGGTTACACAAGCTTTTGTTTTTTGCTGTGATATGTCTTTTAAAAGCATACTGTATAATGTGAAGCTTGTACTGACATGTATGCCAGTAGCTGCCTTGTGTATGTGAAACATATGTGTTGATGGATTTCCAAGTTTCCATGTATGGAGCTGAATTCAAATGTTGTCCTTATGTTGTGTACGGCTAGGGACAGCCTTTTTCTTTCCGGTGGGGAATCTGTATTGGCCAAAACTGTATGTTTTGCATGCATCAAGTTATATTGTGGTGTGCCCTTTAATAGACTGATCGCTTGACTTAAGGCGCGCTGTGTGGTAATGACGTAGAAGGACTACGTGACTGTGTAACGAGAACCACGACAGATAATAAGTTCTCTCTGCCGCTTGTTATTCTTCTGTCTTTGCTTTATTTGTAACGCCAAGGAAGAGTTGATATCTCATGAATGAGAAGAGCGGGTTGCAGTGTACCAACCATTAAATGTGTGAGACACCAACTCCTCGCTTCCTATCTCTTCATGTTAACGGACTTACTGAGTTATCTGAGTCAAAGCGTTACAAAACCCGGTAAATTCATTCTCCTCCAGCATTCTGCAACATTTTAGATTATATGGACCGTTTGTGTTTATCATTGTATTTAACGGCATAATAAGCAAACTAACAAACAGTATTATCAGTCGTGTGTCTAATAACTGCTGTCCAGGGGATGCATTTTATTTCCAGTCTTCAAGTACTTTTTCAGAAGTTAGCTCTGTGGCTAGTAAGTCAACCCTCTACATTGCGAGCAAACCACTCGCATATTCGACTAAATCTTCCTTCTGGCTACTAAATGATGTCTAATAAATTCTCTGAATTTACTCACCAGTGTGTTAGTTGGAGGCTAAGTTTAGCACAGATATTTTCACTGGCGAACACTCTCTGACTCTCCGTCAGATGATCTGTGCTTTTTTTTCCTCAATGGATGCGCAACTCACCTGTATAATGTACCGTAAACTCTAGTGTTAAGGTGCAGAAATCGCTGTCGCTTTCTCTCACACTCACACGAAAGAGAGAGAGAGGGGACTGACGTGCTACATTTAAACAATATTATTTGTTGTATTTTCCTGCCAAAATAACAGCGTTCCTATGGAAGACTTCAGCTTTTAAGAACAGCTGGGTTTTCCGGTAGTGGGTGGAGTTAATGCGTGAACGGCAATCTCATTGGCTGGCGCTCACCTATTATCGTCCCTGTTTTGATTTCAGCAAATCAGTTGGAGCGAACACAAAAAACCTGATTAATATTCATGAATCCAGCAGCTCATTAATCCTTAGTAATCCTTAGTGTATTTTATAGTTTTTATTAGTAGGAATCGTATTATTATTAGCTTTTTTTATTATTAGCTTTTATTATTTTTGTAAGGTTTTTGTCCCAATAATTTTTTATTTTATTTTATTTTTATTTTTTTACAGAAACACTGAATGACCAAGAAAGCACCACCACCAGTCCAGTTAAAATGTTCAGTTAAAAACGACTAATAAGCATTCAAACATGGTTCAATTGCCATGGTGTCCGTAGAGGGTTGTAAGTTGTTATGTAGAAACAACATTGTATCGCTACACATTTGACAGCTCTGGTGTGACGAGACGCGTAAAAACGATGTATCAAAAATGCTGTGCGTTCGTTTGTCGATGGTGTAAAAGTTTGCGAGCCGAGATTTCATTCAGTGATGAACAGGGGACCTTTCCCCACATGTTCCCTCAACCACAAAAAAATAAATAAATACACCAAAATACACTTACACATACAAATACTGGTGAATCCTTTCCTTTGGAATTAAATACAATATTATTAATGCGTACGAAAACGTTGCGTTTAGAACATCGCAAAAATGTTTCTGTGCATTAAAGTTGAGTGCAGTGTATCATCGGTTGGGCTACGGAGTTGAGAGAATGAGCTACTTCAGCAAGGGTCAGCTGTTTCAAAACCTAAGCTGCCTAGATAGGCAGCATTTTTTGAGCATCACTGAAAGAGAAAATGTCAGTATTTAATTGAGACTTGAGATTAAATAAACTGCTTAAGTATTGTAGATCTTAATTTTCACACGCAGTTACACATTGTTGATTAAAAACAAGAAGGTGGCTGGTAAAAAAATTGAGTGGCCGGTGGACAAAAAAGTTAATTTTCATCCCTGGACTGAATAAACACTGATCTACAACACAACAGAGTGTATTTCTCTTCACAAACAGCACTAACTGCACACTTCCTCTCTCAAAATCATCTCTCACTCTTACAGTATTTCCTCGACTAGAGCTGGGCTTGAAACTCAGAGAGCAGCAAAATAAAAAATAAATAATAATAATAATAAAATATCCATATATATCCAATATCCATATATATCCAATATATATATATCTAGGAAAACTGAATAATGTTTACATTTACATTTACTTTACATTTTTTTTAAGCTCAAATGTATGACTTTTTAAGACCTTTTTTAAGACCTGAAAACATAAAATTAATACCACACAAGCAGGGTAGAGTAATGTCTATAGTACCGTATAAAGTTCAATAAAATTACTGTAAACTAGGGATGTAACATATCGATTAATTCCATAATCGATTGTCGTTTAAATTAACGATCAATTAATTGATTAATCGTTAACCATAATGCTGCAAAATGTCACCTTTATTTATATAGCGCTTTAAACAAAATACATTGCGTCAAAGCAACTGAACAACATTCATTAGGAAAACAGTGTCAATAATGCAAAAATGATAGTTAAAGGCAGTTCATCATTGGATTCAGTTATGTCATCTCTGTTCAGTTAAATAGTGTCTGTGCATTTATTTGCAATCAAGTCAACGATATCGCTGTAGATGAAGTGTCCCCAACTAAGCAAGCCAGAGGCGACAGCGGCAAGGAACCGAAACTCCATCGGTGACAGAATGGAGAAAATAACCTTGGGAGAAACCAGGCTCAGTTGGGGGGCCAGTTCTCCTCTGACCAGACGAAACCAGTAGTTCAATTCCAGGCTGCAGCAAAGTCAGATTGTGCAGAAGAATCATCTGTTTTCTGTGGTCTTGTCCTGGTGCTCCTCTGAGACAAGGTCTTTACAGGGGATCTGTATCTGGGGCTCTAGTTGTCCTGGTCTCCACTGTCTTTCAGGGATATAGAGGTCCTTTCTAGGTGCTGATCCAGCATCTGGTCTGGATACGTACTGGATCCGGGTGACTGCAGTGACCCTCTGATCTGGACACAGACTGGATCTGGTGGCCACGTTGACCTCGGAACAATAGAGAAACAGACAAATATTAGCGTAGATGCCATTCTTCTAATGATGTAGCAAGTACATAGGGTGTTATGGGAAGTGTTTCCGGTTCCGGTTTACCTAATTAATGCAGCCTAAAAATCCTTTAACGGATTTGGAAAATAAAAGCATATTAGTATGTTATGTGTATGCCAGGTTAAAGAGATGGGTCTTTAATCTAGATTTAAACTGCAAGAGTGTGTCTGCCTCCCGAACCATGTTAGGTAGGTTATTCCAGAGTTTGGGCGCCAAATAGGAAAAGGATCTGCCGCCTGCAGTTGATTTTGATATTCTAGGTATTATCAAATTGCCTGAGTTTTGAGAACGTAGCGGACGTAGAGGATTATAATGTAAAAGGAGCTCATTCAAATACTGAGGTGCTAAACCATTCAGGGCTTTATAAATAATAAGCAATATTTTAAAATCTATGCGATGCTTGATAGGGAGCCAGTGCAGTGTTGACAGGACCGGGCTAATATGGTCATACTTCCTGGTTCTAGTAAGAACTCTTGCTGCTGCATTTTGGACTAGCTGTAGTTTGTTTACTAAGCGTGCAGAACAACCACCCAATAAAGCATTACAATAATCTAACCTTGAGGTCATAAATGCATGGATTAACATTTCTGCATTTGACATTGAGAGCATAGGCCGTAATTTAGATATATTTTTGAGATGGAAAAATGCAGTTTTACAAATGCTAGAAACGTGGCTTTCTAAGGAAAGATTGCGATCAAATAGCACAACTAGGTTCCTAACTGATGACGAAGAATTGACAGAGCAACCATCAAGTCTTAGACAGTGTTCTAGGTTATTACAAGCAGAGTTTTTAGGTCCTATAATTAACACCTCTGTTTTTTCAGAATTTAGCAGTAAGAAATTACTCGTCATCCAGTTTTTTATATTGACCAATGCAATCCATTAGTTTTTCAAATTGGTGTGTTTCACCGGGCTGCGAAGAAATATAGAGCTGAGTATCATCAGCATAACAGTGAAAGCTAACACCATGTTTCCTGATGATATCTCCCAAGGGTAACATATAAAGCGTGAAGAGTAGCGGCCCTAGTACTGAGCCTTGAGGTAATCCATACTGCACTTGTGATCGATAGGATACATCTTCATTCACTGCTACGAACTGATGGTGGTCATATAAGTACGATTTAAACCATGCTAATGCACTTCCACTGATGCCAACAAAGTGTTCAAGTCTATGCAAAAGAATGTTGTGGTCAATTGTGTCAAACGCAGCACTAAGATCCAATAAAACTAATAGAGAGATACACCCACGATCAGATGATAAGAGCAGATCATTTGTAACTCTAAGGAGAGCAGTCTCAGTACTATGACACGGTCTAAATCCTGACTGGAAATCCTCACATATACCATTTTTCTCTAAGAAGGAATATAATTGTGTGGATACCACCTTTTCTAGTATCTTGGACAGAAAAGGGAGATTCGAGATTGGTCTATAATTAACTAGTTCTTTGGGGTCAAGTTGTGGTTTTTTGATGAGAGGCTTAATAACAGCCAGTTTGAAGGTTTTGGGGACATATCCTACTGACAATGAGGAATTAATAATAGTCAGAAGAGGATCTATGACTTCTGGAAGCACCTCTTTTAGGAGCTTAGATGGTATAGGGTCTAACATACATGTTGTTGGTTTAGATGATTTAACAAGTTTATACAATTCTTCCTCTCCTATGGTAGAGAATGAGTGGAACTGTTCCTCAGGGGGTCTATAGTGCACTGTCTGATGTGATACTGTAGCTGACGGCTGAATGGTTGCAATTTTATCTCTAATAGTATCGATTTTAGAAGTAAAGTAGTTCATAAAGTCATTACTGCTGTGGTGTTGGGAAATGTCAACACTTGCTGAGGCTTTATTTTTCGTTAATTTAGCCACTGTATTGAATAAATACCTGGGGTTATGTTTGTTTTCTTCTAAAAGAGAAGAAAAGTAATCGGATCTAGCAGTTTTTAATGCTTTTCTGTAGGATATGTTACTTTCCCGCCAAGCAATACGAAATACCTCTAGTTTTGTTTTCCTCCAGCTGCGCTCCATTTTTCGGGCTGCTCTCTTTAGGGTGCGAGTATGCTCATTATACCATGGTGTCAAACTGTTTTCCTTAACCTTCCTTAAGCGTAAAGGAGCAACTTTATTTAAAGTGCTAGAAAAGAGAGAGTCCATAGTTTCTGTTACATCATCAAGTTGTTCTGAGGTTTTGGATATGCTAAGGAATTTGGATACATCAGGAAGATAACTTAAAAAGCAGTCTTTTGTGTTAGAAGTGATGGTTCTTCCATACTTGTAACAAGAAGTAGAATTTACAATTTTGGCTATATGAATTTTGCAAAGAACTAAATAATGATCTGAGATATCATCACTTGGCTGAATAATTTCAACACCATCAACATCAATTCCATGTGACAGTATTAAATCTAGAGTATGATTTCGACAATGAGTAGGTCCTGAAACGTGTTGTCTAACACCAATAGAGTTCAGAATGTCTATAAATGCTGATCCCAATGCATCGTTTTCATTATCAACATGGATATTAAAATCACCAACTATTAAAACTTTATCTGCAGCCAGAACTAACTCGGATGTAAAATCACCAAACTCTTTAATAAAGTCTGTATGGTGCCCTGGTGGCCTGTATACAGTAGCCAGTACAAACATAACAGGGGATTTATCATTAACATTTGTTTCTTTGGATAATGTTATATGAAGTACCATTACTTCAAACGAGTTATACTTGTAGCCTGCCCTCTGAGAAATCCTGAAAACGTTGTTATAAATTGAAGCAACACCTCCACCTTTGCCTTTTAGACGTGGCTCATGTTTATAACAGTAATCTTGGGGGGTGGACTCATTTAAAATAATGTAATCATCAGGTTTTAGCCAGGTTTCTGTCAAACAGAGTACATCTATATTATGATCAGTGATCATATTATTTACAAAAAGTGTTTTCGTAGAAAGGGATCTGATATTCAATAAGCCAAGCTTTATCATTTGTTTATCCATATTGCTTCTGTTTTTTATTTGTTGAACCTCAATTAAATTGTTAATCTTAACTTGGTTTGGACGTTTTTTGTATTTTCTAGTTCGGGGAACAGACACAGTCTCTATAGTGTGATATCTAGGTGAAAGAGTCTCTACGTGCTGAGAATTAACTGACCTCTGTGACGGGAGGCTGCTAGCAGACAGTTGGTTTAGCCAGTCTGTCTGCTTCCTCACCTGGGCCCCAGTTAGTCAAGTATAAACACTAAGACTATTTGCCATATTTCTAGAGAGAAGAGTGGCGCCACCCCAGGAGGGATGAAGACCATCTCTTTTAAACAGGTCAGGTCTGCCCCAAAAGCTCGTCCAATTGTCTATGAAACCTATGTTATTCTGTGGGCACCACTTAGACATCCAGCCATTGAGTGACGACAATCTGCTATGCATCTCATCACCACGGTAAGCAGGGAGGGGACCAGAGCATATTACAGTGTCTGACATCGTGCTTGCAAGTTCACACACCTCTTTAATGTTATTTTTAGTGATCTCCGACTGGCGAAGTCGAACATCATTAGCGCCGGCATGAATAACAATCTTACTGTATTTACGTTTAGCATTAGCCAGCACTTTTAAATTTGCCAAGATGTCAGTCGCTCTGGCTCCCGGTAAACATTTGACTATGGTGGCTGGTGTCTCTATATTCACGTTCCGTACAATAGAATCACCAATAACTAGAGCACTTTCATCAGGTTTCTCAGTGGGTGCATCACTGAGTGGGGAGAACCTGTTTAATGTTTTGATCGGAACAGAAGAGCGGTGTTTTGACCCACGACTACGCTGCCTCACCGTCACCCAGTTGCCCTGCTGCTGGGGCTCTGTTTCCGGAACCGAACAATGTACAGGAATCCCTGAGCTAGACGCATCCAAAGCCGTATCTAGCCCTAACATTCTTACTGTCCTCAATTAAAGTTTGGATGTGTGTCTCTAATTCTGAAATCTTCTCTGTCAGCCTAACTATTTCCCTGCATTTATCACATGTGAATCCCTCATCAGCGACAGAGATAGATAAACTGTACATGTGGCAAGAGGTGCAAGTAACAATGACGGGAGAAGCCATTACTCACCGTGCTTGATGAAATATTCTTACTGCGGTTGTTTGATGAACTTGTGAAAAACTGGAGCGAGAGAGGAGAAAAGAAAACAGCGATAGGTTCGAATGAAAACGCTAATGACAAGCTAACGAGTGCTAACGCTTTGCAGGTGTACTGCACTCACGGATATAAAATAAAAGTGAACGATCAAAGTTAATCTGATAAGATTGATCGATAATATCAGAAATATGGTGTGAATTAAGTTATATTTTACCACTTTAAAAAACAGAGAGTGATAGTAAGATAAAGATTCTAGAGAAAAAATAAAATAAAAACAGCTACACGGAGCTACAATTTGCTACAGAAGGCCAACAGGAAGTAGAGAAAACACTGTCCAACAGCAGTGCATCTATTGCAGGCAGCAGTCACTGGCATGACAGGATGTGCAAAAGTCACACAAACAAAATGTTTTCTCACTTGAATTAAAGGGCTTTTAGTCTGAATAAAATGCTAGTAGCAGGATTCTAAAATGAATAGATGTGATTTAGATTTGCCGCGATAGACGGTGTTTACCGTCGGTGATACCGGTTTTAAGCCGCAACACCGGTTACATCAATTTCCCACCGTGACACCATCCTTTTGATTTCTTAAAGTGTCCGTTTTTTTTACATATTTATTTGAATTAAGTAAAAATAATAATTATAAATAATTTAGTTTAAAAGAAAGCATACACCATAATTAAAAACTGAACGCAGCTATAATGTTTAATCGGGCGCACGCGCCTGGCCCTAAGTTAACTTCTGGTCTTTGTTGTGTATTGAGAGTGAGGAGTCACGTGCCGATTTGGGTTGATTTGGGAGGGGTCTGAGCCGGTCGGCCATGATGGTAGGACACACTATCGGTTGCCAGGGGCAACGCCTTCAGAACTTCATAGAGGCGCGACTAAACATTCCAGAGCTCTTATATTTTTGCGCATTTATTATGTCTGCGGAACAGAGAAGTCTGCGGAATCTACGAATATGAGAAAGAAATGAAGAAAGTAAAGCAATGCAAAAAGATAGGGCAAAAGAAAGGGACTTTACAGTAACAAGCTCACACCATGCGCAAAACAGCGGTATTTAGAGAAGCTCTCAGGCATCCAAAATATCGACCCATACGAGCTCCCTGCAGCGGCACAGAGACCTGGACCATTTACCTCCGTGCACACATATGGACATTGTGAATTATATTGTTTACGATGTAAGTCACCTTGCATTCACCTAGCCACCTAGCCAACCCAGAACTGGTTTGTCCACTTTGCAGCCCCCAACACAAAAACCAGGTACAGTATGTGTCATCGGGCTAAAATCTAATTATAACTAAACATACACAGCTTTAACCTACATCAAAACATGTTGGAAATGTCTGTGTACATTGAACATCTCGTTACAATCTAGTCTTTACGAAACAGTGGTAGTTATTTAAGTTACTTTGTCATTTTGGTCAAGAAGTGTCTGCTAAATGCAATGTGTAATTACAACACGCTAAAACGCATATGAATAAACTTACTTTGGCCAGTACAATGCTGTTTCATCACTTGGAGGCTTGTAGATGGACCCAGCCACAGCAGAAAGCCTCGTAACTTTTCAGAGACTTGTGGCTTTTAAACTCCTGCATTGTGTAGTAACACCGAAAACTAGATAATTCACAATGTCCATATATGTGCGTGGAGGTATGGTCCAGGTCTCTGTGCCATTCCACTGCAGGGAGCTCGTATGGGTCGATATTTTGGATGCCTGAGAGCTTCTCCAAATACCGCTGTTTTGCGCTTGGTGTAACCTAAAAAAACTGAATTCCATTGTTCCTATGTTTTCCATATGTATCGTGTGAGGTACTGGAGCAGTTTTTAACGCAGCAGTAACTTCCAGGCATGGTAAAACAGTGCGGAATTGCAAAGACCTCCTCTACTACTGAGTTAACAACACATGTAAACAAACCTGTTTCGCTGCCGGTGTCCTGCCTACATGGCGGAGACTGTGATATCGAGGGGAGGGGCTCTGTGCTATGACGACAACTCCTCACTCTCAATATCGGTCTGGCTGTGGTGCCTTCTACAAACGCAGTTAAAGTCAAGGTAATAGGTGTTTCTCAATGTCAAGGAAGGATCCTCGGAAGCCAGTATTTCAAGGATGCTATGTCATCGACATCCGTCGAAGGACTGTTCCAATGTCGAGGATCCTCGGAATTTCAACCAAGGACTGAGTCCTTCGTTCGAAAAATATCCCATACACAGGAAAGGATCCATATGTGTATCCTTCGCGCTCTTCACGCTCTCAAATCACCCACAATCCTATGCGCGCAGCTTTGCTATCTTGTTCAAAATGTCGAACGTTAGCGGAGTCGGAGCGTTAACGGTTTTTATTTATGTTACCAAACATTTGTTATAACTGTAGTAAATATAAGTAAAGTTTAACGTTTAAATGCCAGTACAAATTACTACCATATTGATATTGTAAATTATACAAATGCAAATACAAATGGTTAACTGAACCGGACCTGTCATTTAACAATTGTTAGCTTGGTTGCGTCATCGGCATTTCTTTTATAAATAACTAGTTAAGTTGTCCAAAGTAATTTAACGATACCATTCACAGCGTTATTCAAACGGACCTTTTCACTGACGTAATGACGCAATTACGTGCACTTGCTAGCCTGTTCCATTTACGTGTTCTCCGAATGCTAAAGAGGAGTCTCGCCTAGCCTCTGAAGGAAGTGACTTAGAAGGACCAGAAAAAACAAAAGAAGCAATTTCGTGGTGGGAACTAATAATTTTAAATTTGAGTCAGTGAATATTTTGTTGTATGCATTGTACTTTATATGTGTTTTTCATGCCAACAATGTTAATAAAATGATCAAATGCATTCAGTGGCACTCATAATTTGTTATTTTTACCGAAAAAAAAATGGCTAGTGGAAATTCTCAAAAAAGTTTATTTAGAACTCTGGTAATATACTGTAGAATTTAGCTTTTTTTTGTCACTGCCGCGGCCAGCAGTGCAAGTTTTTCTACAATCGTTTCTTATTTATATGGTTTTATCTTATTTAAAGGCTATTTCGATTACCCCATTACACTTTACAGTTAGTGCTGTCATACAAGGTTTAAAACTATACATATGTCACATTTAATGTCTAACTATAAATATTTCAGCAAAATGTACACATTAGAATTATTGCGCTTCTATTTCACTGAGCTCTGTCTGTTTGGCGCGCATGCGCGCAGCGGCGCTCGTTCTTGAAGTCTGAGGAGATTAGTGGAGAATCGCTTAAGCAAAAGCTCATGCATTTCTGACAGCAAAATGCGAATATTTTCATTGTTTTTTTTAACATTTACAGATGGAAAATTTACCTGTGAAATATAAGTTATGCATTAAGGAAAACAACACATCTGTCAGCCTCATATATATATAGTACAGGGCAAAAGTTTGGACACACCTTCTCATTCAAAGAGTTTTCTTTATTTTCAAGACTATGAAAATTGTAGATTCACACTGAAGGCATCAAAACTATGAATTAACACATGTTGAATTATATATGGAATTATATACATAAAAAAGTGTGAAACAACTGAAAATATGTCATATTCTAGGTTCTTCAAAGTAGCCACCTTTTGCTTTGATTACTGCTTTGCACACTCTTGGCATTCTCTTGATGAGCTTTAAGAGGTAGTCACCTGAAATGGTCTTCCAACAGTCTTGAAGGAGTTCCCCGAGAGATGCTTAGCACTTGTTGGCCCTTTTGCCTTCTGTCTGCGGTCCAGCTCACCCCTAAACCATCTCGATTGGGTTCAGGTCCGGTGACTGTGGAGGCCAGGTCATCTGGCGCAGCACCCCATCACTCTCGTTCTTGGTCAAATAGCCCTTACACAGCCTGGAGGTGTGTTTGGGGTCATTGTCCTATTGAAAAATAAATGATGGTCCAACTAAACCGGATGGAATAGCATGCCACTGCAAGATGCTGTGGTAGACATGCTGGTTCAGTATGCCTTCAATTTTGAATAAATCCCCAACAGTGTCACCAGCAAAGCACCCACATCATCACACCTTCTCCATGCTTCACAGTGGGAACGAGGCATGTAGAGTCCATCCGTTCACCTTTTCTGCGTCGCACAAAGACATGGGGGTTGGAACCAAAGATCTCAAAATTGGACTCATCAGACCAAAGCACATATTTCCACTAGTCTAATGTCCATTCCTTGTGTTCTTTAGCCCAAACAAGTCTCTTCTGCTTGTTGCCTTTCTTTAGCAGTGGTTTCCTAGCAGATATTCTACCATGAAGGCCTGATTCACACAGTCTCCTCTTAACAGTTGTTCTAGAGATGTGTCTGCTGCTAGAACTCCGTGTGCCATTGACCTGGTCTCTAAACTGAGCTGCTGTTAACCTGCGATTTCTGAGGATGGTGACTCGGATGAACTTATCCTCCGCAGCAGAGGTGACTCTTGGTCTTCCTTTCCTGGGGCGGTCCGCATGTTAGCCAGTTTCTTTGTAGCGCTTGATGGTTTTTGTGACTGCACTTGGGGACACTTTCAAAGTTTTCCCAATTGTTCGGACTGACTGACCTTCATTTCTTAAAGTAATGATGGCCACTCGTTTTCCTGTACTTAGCTGATTTTTTCTTGCCATAATACAAATTCTAACAGTCTATTCAGTAGGACTATCAGCTGTGTATCCACCTGACTTCTGCACAACACAACTGATGGTCCCAACCCCATTTATAAGGCAAGAAATCACACTTATTAAACCTGACAGGGCACATCTGTGAAGTGAAAACCATTTCAGGTGACTACCTCTTGAAGCTCATCAAGAGAATGCCAAGAGTGTGCAAAGCAGTAATCAAAGCAAAATGGGCTACTTTGAAGAACCTACAATATGACATATTTTCAGTTGTTTCACACTTTTTTGTTATGTATATAATTCCACATGTGTTAATTCATAGTTTTGATGCCTTTAGTGTGACTCTACAATTTTCATAGTCATGAAAATAAAGAAAACTCTTTGAATGCGAAGGTGTGTCCAAACTTTTGGTCTGTACTGTATATGTATGTATATATATATATATATATATATATATATATATATATATATATATATAAAAACACTTTTTCGCAGGTTTAAGAAAACGTTAGCTCGTGACCATGTCTCTGGGATGACGTTCGAGATATAGCCTTATTAATGTGGCTTTGTTTTGGTTTGCCAGGTTCTTTTCCTTAAATCTTCTAATTTCACAGGTTTATTTTATTATCTTTCACTTTTAATCGCATCTCTTACTGTGTGTGGTAAACATGGGAAGCGAAATGAAAGATTTCATGAATTAAGAATTCGTTCGATTTATTAATTTGTTCACTTTCAGTTAAATCATGGGTTATTTAGGGAACAAACTTAATGAAACATGGACAATTGCCACAAATTGACAAGTTGTAGGAACGAATTAACAAATTGTAGGAATTAATAGACTATCTGCCCTGTGTCCTGCTGCCCTGCAAAGCGCAGTTATCTGATGAAAGGATTTAGTTTCTACATTTCTATTGCTTTTCATGTTGAAGAACATTTGTGATGTTTCTATTTTAATGTACTTTTAACCACTTCAGCTGTTATTTTGATTTTTTGAGAATTAGACATATGCAATATTGGACCCACCGGTGGGTCCCCAGAGTTTATGTGGTTAAAGTTTAAATCACATTAAAAGCTTAATTAGTACATGTGAATTAATGATGATGCATTAAGGTCACTGTCATTCACAGCCGCTCGCACGTGTTCTGCTCATGAGCCGAATGCAGCCCAACATTACATTGATTAACCGGCCATCGACAGCCTTAATCGATCAATCTCTTATCGACAATTAATCGATAATCGATTAATTTTTTGCATCCCTACTGTAAACAGCCTAATTTACAGTTCAGATACAAGTTTTCACAAAAATAAAGTTTTATAAATTGATAAACTTTACATTTATGCCTTTAAAGTCAAAAGTATAAATATATTAATTTAAACAATTATTATCAATAAATTATTATATTAATTAAATAACATAAATTAGGGGTGTGTGATATTCCCAAAATAAAAGATATCTCCAAAATATTCTGGGGGTTTTATCAATAACAATAATTAGATTATATTTTTCTGAGTGTGTTATTATGCTGATATCTTAAGGACTACTGTGGACAGCGGACTCCTGAATTTTTTTATATTCTTCATATTCTGTGTGGTGATCAGTTCACAGCAGTAATAGAAAGTAATAATTTCCATCAAGTTTTATAGACATTTTTACCTTTAAGTGCACCATCTTTTGAGTAAGATTCTTGCATTTGGGTTGTTACCAAGCAAATTAAATCAGCATCAACAGAATTTCCACTTGAGAGATAGGTGGCGGTAATGCACTCAAGTCTGCAAATGCGTTCTAACAGTTCAGACATTGCGTGAATCAAATGTAAAAATAAATAAATAAATACTGTTCAGTGTCTTGCACAGACCGTTTGTTTTATGTCTTTACAGATCAATGTATCGTCATAAGCTGAAGGGTTTACTTTGGATTTGTCTGTGCATGTTCTTTTACTCATGGATTCTGTGAACGGCTGAGAAACGACTGAAGCTAAAAATCATGATTTGTGTTCTACTGAAGAAACAAAGTCACCTACATCTTGGATGCCCTGGGGGTAAGCAGATAAACATAAAATTTTCGATTATGGATGAACTATACCTTTAAGACAGCTGACTCCACTGTATGACCCTGTGTCTCTCTCTCTCTCTCACACACACACACACACACACAACTTGCACAACTTTTTTTAGTTAATGATCTGTAAGAATGGGGCTTTATTAGTGCTGTTCATTGATTCAAGTAACTTTTTTGACATTTGAGTACAAGTGTTTTAATTCTACAATAAATGGTGTAAAAACGTCTGAGTACTGCCCTCTTCAGGTTGACCGGTGGCTACTGCAGTTGATTTTTCCTATTGGATGTTTGCGGTGGTTTCCAGCTCACCACGCCCTTGGTACGAGTTACCATGCCCTTGGCAGTATAAAACCATCTTGTTCCGTCAAAATCACTGTAGTGAGTCAGGAGTTGGAATTGCGAGTATTGAAAACGATCAGGATAGAGTATTTTAGCATCTATTTAGCATAGCATTTATATAGTTATTTTGATTATTATTATTATTTCGTGTAGCCTATGTAGTTAATTACCATAGCTGTTAGTGTAATGTTAGTATTGTTAGAAGCATAGTTAGTTAACGCTAGTAGCATAGTATTGCATCAGTTAGGATAGCTTCAAGTTAGCGTAGATTTATTTACAGTGGTCAGGATGATACGTAGGTGTAGTGTTGCTGGTTGCAACAGCACTGCTGGACTGCATAGTTTTCCAGCAGACTTGAAAATTAGGCGCCAGTCGTTGCATGCACTTGGCCTGGAAGACCGCAAGTTCCTGCCTAGAGCTGGAGAGTGCAAACTGCATTTTACGCGGGATTGCTTCTCCAACGCAATGGAGGTGGAAATTGGCTTCTCCACACAACTCGGGCTGAAAAGCAACACAGTGCCTTACTCAGAGACTGGCCCCATTCTCTCTTGCACGGCTGCTTTGCTAGCATCGTCGCATGCCAATCGTGATACGGGAGTTAAGACCGCAATTTGAGCCAGCGGCTCAAATTGATATGGCTCAGGCCCTGGCCCTGTGTTCACAGACACCTCGACATCCTCCACTTCTGGTGAAGGTGGGGGAGAAAAGTCCTCTACTTCAAATAAACGCTCTGTTGCAAAGCTACTTGTGTCACCTTCCATTTTAGAGACAGCAGCTGTCAGTTAATCCGTCACTGCGGGTCTCAGGTTCACGCCCCACGCACTCAGACTTTTTAAGACCTTAAATTTGATACAATTAAATTTAAGACTTTTTAAGACCCCACTGAAACCCTGTAACACCTACTGAAATACAGAGAGAGAATAATACTCACAGAGCACAAGAGGAAGTTGACGGAGCTCCATACTGACTGAATGATGACAGACAGTTAAAGACACAGACTGTGTTAAAGCCTCAAGACTTCCTGAAACCTGCAGTCAATCTTTAGAAACACCAGGACAGATTCAAGACAAACAAATGTACATCATGTGTGATAGAAAATGTTGTTTCAGAAAACATCACACAGACTAACATGCAAGTTTTCTACAGAAATATTGTCTTTATCTATTACGTATTAATGAATAGATACTTTACATGTGAAATTAAGCAAGTACCTGTTAATAAGTGAGTCATTGCGAATCATTTAAACAGTTGAACCGAACCAAATCATTTAAACAGTTGATTCATTCAGGAACCAAACAACATCATGTTGCTCAGAGACGCAAAATGTAATTATATTTGTTGGCAAAATAGAGCAAAAACTGTCAATATTGTGTCTTAAACATAAGTGTCCTAATATTAAACTCTTGTTTATTGAACTGCTGTATAAAATCAATATCAAATTTATCAAGCTGCTTTTTTGTGGACAAAAACATGTCATTGCGTGATACTGATGAATATAAATACATCAAATAAACACATTTCTGCCCCATATCTTGAATGTTCTGATCATTCTAAATGTGTTTTAATAAACTGAATCATGCAGTGAAAGAACACACACTATTCTAACCTACTAGACTTAAGCTAACTTTGGTAGCTCTCATGAGTCATGGATGTTAGCAAGACAAATTAACAGTATTTGTCTTTTGGATAATTAGCTGTATATACATATTCTTAATTTGTCCTTCTGAGTGGAGTGAGAAAATCCTGAGTCCTGTTTACATGGTGAGAACTGGCAGTTGTGGTGATAATATTTAACAGCAGCAGTAATATTGATGCCTCTCAATCACTATTTTAAAAAGCACCAATTACATTTCTTATGTGTTTAGTTTTACTAACATTTCTCATTCTGCACGAAACACTAATAAAACAAGATCCGAAAGCCACTCTGTGAACTTCTCTGCACACTGGATGTGGTTTATATTGCATCATGGCACAATCAACATCAGAGTTCAGTGGTGCATGGGGAAAAAGAGGGGAAGGGGGACAAGGTCGTAAGGGAGTTAAGCTCAAGAAACATTTATTATTATTATGTTGAAAACAATTGTGCTGCAAAATACTTTTGTGGAAACTGTGATATACTATTAAATAATAAATGTATAAGCATGTATACTATACAACAACATAATTCCAGCAATCAGATATCAGTTATCTCATCATCTCAGTCTCGTAGCTCCTAAGTCATGTTTGAGCTCCAGCGTTGATTGTGTGTGTGGTTGGAGTAGACAGAGAAGATATTGGAGCCGGAGCAGGAGGACTGTGATTCACATACATCTGCTTCAGGATGCACAATTTCCTTGGGCTACACATCCAACCTGATTAGCTCCGGTGTGTGAGAGAGTATTCACTTCCTTGCATAGCACAGAATGGTACGGCCACACTGTGACTCTCTATGAGCACCATTATTTTTCATGATCTGTATCAGCTAATAACATCTGTCTAGGTCTCCCGCTATCTATTCTGTTCATATTAAATGAAGAGAATTTGTTATTGTTGAGTTATTTGAATGTTTCTGTTGGTAGATGTGATAGTGACCAGAGCAGGAGAGATTGAGGAAGACTTGATCTAATGTCCTCGGTAAGTTCAACCTAAAAGGCAAAGAGCTACAACAGCAAGGCATTAACAGGCAAGAAAACAGTCCCTCATTAGATCATTGTGGTGTTTATTAGTAATTATTAATACATATAATAATGCTTTGTGTCATAGAATAGGTAATCTTTTGGTACCAAACAATAATTACTGTAAGTTTGAAAACTGGCTGATGCCTGTTCTGGACCAAGTGGTGAGAATTATTTTATTATTCTATTTTATTTTGTTTTGTTAATTTGGGTGGACAAATAATTGTAAAGAATAAATAATTGGGCGGTCATGGCCTAACGGTTAGAGTGTTGGACTTGCAATCCAAGGGTTGCAAGTTAGAGTCTCGGCCTGGCAGGAATTGTAGGTGGGGGTATGAATGTACAGCGCTATCTCCACCTCCAATACCACGACTGAGGTGCCCTTGAGCAAGGCACCGAACTCCCAACTGCTCCCCGGGCGCCGCAGCATTAATGGCTGCCCACTGCTCCGGGTGTGTTCACAGTGTATCTGTGTGTTCACTGCTGTGTGTGTGCACTTTGGATGGGTTAAAGGCAGAGCACAAATTCCGAGTATGGGTCACCATACTTGGCTGTATGTCACTTTCACTTTCAAAAATGCAAATTCTGGACCAAATTTTCCTGAAACATAAACAGAGGTTAGACATTTTATTTAAATATTATAATTGGGGTGTGAGTTAAGTAAATTAAACTAACCTATTAATTTGAATTAAATTAATCAAATATTAAATTACAGTATTGTTTTAATTATTTTATTAAATTGGGTTTAAATATTTGCAAAAATGCCCATTCTGAACCAAATAGTGGTGGAATAAATATTTTATTTTATGTTGGACTAAATTCTGCTGGAAACTGTATTTTATTTGGGTGATTAAATACTTATAAAAATTCCTAATATATACATAGTTTATTATTATTATTATTATTATTATACCTTTATTTAACCAGGAGGTCCCATTGAGATTCATAATCTCTTTTGCAAGAGAGACCTGGCCAAGTTAGCAGCCAAATCACAACAAATACATACATAACAAACACCAAATTATATTTTCACGATAAAAGAAGTACAAAATATAAAACACAATGAGACAATGAGCAACCACTTTGAGGAGCGTAGCTGATAGGTACCAGAGCAAACAGAGAGGAGAGGAAATTTGCCAAGTAAAGCTTTATAACTAAACATATACCAGTGCTGTTGTCTACGAATTTTAAGAGATGTCCAACCAACGAAATCATAAAGAATGCAGTGATGGGTAAGGGACTTTGTATTTGTTATGAATCGTAGTGATGCATGGTAAACTGAATCTACATGACGCAGGATGGAAAATGCTGCATGAAAAGTAGCTTCCACAAGTTTCTTCCTAGCACTAAAAGTAAAGCGAGATTCGTTTCTGAAATAGAAGCCGAGCTTGACTTTAAGTTTCTTAACTAAAGCAGTAATATGTTCATTTGAAGGATAGCTTATCATCTATCCATATCCCCAAGTACTTGTATGAAGACACTCTCTCAATTTATTTCCCATCTAATAACAAAATGCCACAATTGTCAAGTAGCTGTGCTAGAGCTTTTGAGAAGACCATAAACTTTGTTTTCTGTGTATTTAAAACCAATTTTAGACTCAATAAGGTGTATTGCAATGCCTGAAATGCAGTCTGAAGTTCCTGCACTGCTACTGAAATGGTGGAAGCCTGGGTGTAAACCACTGTATCACATATATAAAAACTGTTATGTAAAATATACACAGATGCAAGTGCAAGATTTCTTTGAGAAAAACCAAAAAAACCAAAAGGTCCAACACGTTGCAGCCAGCAGGAGAGCTGTGACGCAGGGACTTCGATGGGCAATCCAGGACAGATGAGTGATGACAGAGTGAAGAAATCCCTGGAGTGATGAATCAAGAGTAAAATCCACAGTGAGACTGGAACAGGTACAACATGACACAATGAACTCAATACAGCAGAAGGTACAAAAGAGGAGAACAGGAAACAACATGGGGAAACTCCAACAACGATCTGACAAACATAAGATGAAAGACAGGGCATTAAATAGGCTGGGAAGATGACATGCAGCTGAACAATCAGCGTAACGAGACACACGCAAGACCAGAATGAGACAGCGGATCACCAACTGTGACAAAAACAAGGAAAAAAAATATTTAATTGAATTCAATTTTAATTGGGTTGGTTAAATATTTATACAATTGTCCACACATAAGTGAAAGTTCATTTAATTACATTTTTAATTTAATTAAATATTTTAATCTTAATTTTTTTTTTATCTTATGGTATTAAATTTGGGCTGTTGACTTTTTTAATTTTTGTTATTTCATTTTTTTATGATTCTAAGAATGTAATGCATTTAAAGTTGTATTTAAATAATTAATTAAATAACTCAAATAATTATTTAATGTGGCCCAGCATTGATTGGGCAATATTGCTATTTTTCCATGAGGGCACACACAAGACACCCTCCAAAATGATCCTCATATGCAAAGAAATCAACAACCCAGACTCTGTGTACTGGGGTGATGTTGGCGCAGTGGATAAGACACACGTCTTTGGAGTGAGAGACCCAGGTTCGAATCCACTGTGAGACACCAATGTGTCCCTGAGCAAGACACTTAACCCCTAGTTGCTCCAGAGGCGTGCGACCTCTGACATATATAGCAATTGTAAGTCGCTTTGGATAAAAGCGTCAGCTAAATGGATAAATGTAAAATGTAAATGTGTACTGGGCTTACAAGGAAACATTTGAATTGAACACAAAGTCACCTTGACCCCAGTCCCTCCTCAAATTTAATGACTGTATGATGTTTTTCAGAATGACATCCCAGTGTTTAGTCCTGCCCTCACTGATGGCTCATTGGGAGATATGATCTATTTCCACTCATATAAGAACCCTGGCCTGCTGCTTGACATTGTGGAGGGTGAGTCGCTCAAGATGTGATGTGGAGATTATTTGACAGTGGCATTTATGATCATTTTGCATATTGCACATTTGAAAAGCAAGTTAGTGTTTACCAAGACCACAGGGATGATCATTCTCGGAGGAGGCCTCGTCAAACATCACATCTCCAATGCTTATCTCATGATAATCACATGAACCCAAAAAAGCACAATCATGCGGAGTCATAAAATGAAATGATGCTTTCCTCTTGTGAAACCTATTTAAACGTTTCACCTCTCCTCACTGTCTTCCTGTTTGCTTGTTTGTCAGTGCAGATGGTGTGAATCCTCTATTTAAATTTATGAAATCATATATAATTATCTATTTAAACATCTTAGTGGTCATTTTGTTCTTTTTGTCAAGCAAAATACGTTCAAAAACAACTTCACTAGTAAACTTATATATAACATTTTAAGAATAACTTGCATTATTTTATTATTGTGTAACTGTTAAAATGCATGGATATGAATGAAGAGAGTTGAAAGATGTTAAATAATTTAAAACCCAATGTACAGTCATGGCCAAAAGTTTTGAGAATTACATAAATATTAGTTTTCAAAAAGTTTGCTGCTAAACTGCTTTTAGATCTTTGTTTCAGTTGTTTCTGTGATGTACTGAAATATAATTACAAGCACTTCATACGTTTCAAAGGCTTTTATTGACAATTACATGACATTTATGCAAAGAGTCAGTATTTGCAGTGTTGGCCCTTCTTTTTCAGGACCTCTGCAATTCGACTGGGCATGCTCTCAATCAACTTCTGGACCAAATCCTGATAGCAACCCATTCTTTCATAATCACTTCTTGGAGTTTGTCAGAATTAGTGGGTTTTTGTTTGTCCACCCGCCTTTTGAGGATTGACCACAAGTTCTCAATGGGATTAAGATCTGGGGAGTTTCCAGGCCATGGACCCAAAATTTCAACATTCTGGTCCCCGAGCCACTTAGTTATCACTTTTGCCTTATGGCAAGGCGCTCCATCGTGCTGGAAAATGCATTGTTCTTCACCAAACTGTTGTTGGATTGTTGGAAGAAGTTGCTGTTGGAGGGTGTTTTGGTACCATTCTTTATTCATGGCTGTGTATTTGGGCAGAATTGTGAGTGAGCCCACTCCCTTGGATGAGAAGCAACCCCACACATGAATGGTGTCAGGATGCTTTACTGTTGGCATGACACAGGACTGATGGTGGCGCTCACCTTTTCTTCTCCGGACAAGCCTTTTTCCAGATGCCCCAAACAATCGGAAAGGGGCTTCATCTAAGAATATGACTTTGCCCCAGTCCTCAGCAGTCCATTCACTATACTTTCTGCTGAAGATCAATCTGTCCCTGATGTTTTTTTTGGAGAGAAGTGGCTTCTTTGCTGCCCTTCTTGACACCAGGCCATCTTCCAAAAGTCTTGGCCTCACTGTGCGTGCAGATGCGCTCACACCTGCCTGCTGCCATTCCTGAGCAAGCTCTGCACTGGTGGCACTCTGATCCCGCAGCTGAATCCTCTTTAGGAGACGATCCTGGCGCTTGCTGGACTTTCTTGGACGCCCTGAAGCCTTCTTTACAAGAATTGAACCTCTTTCCTTGAAGTTCTTGATGATCCTATAAATTGTTGATTTAGGTGCAATCTTAGTAGCCACAATATCCTAGCCTGTGAAGCCATTTTTATGCAACGCAACGATGGCTGCACGCGTTTCTTTGCAGGTCACCATGGTTAACAATGGAAGAACAATGATTTCAAGCATCACCCTCCTTTTAACATGTCAAGTCTGCCATTCTAACCCAATCAGCCTGACATAATTATCTCCAGCCTTGTCCTTGTCAACATTCTCACCTGAGTTAACAAGACGATTACTGAAATGATCTCAGCAGGTCCTTTAATGACAGCAATGAAATGCAGTGGAAAGGTTTTTTTGGGATTAAGTTAATTTTCATGGCAAAGAAGGACTATGCAATTCATCTGATCACTCTTCATAACATTCTGGAGTATATGCAAATTGCTATCATAAAACCTTAAGCAGCAACTTTTCCAATTTCCAATATTTATGTTTTTCTCAAAACTTTTGGCCACGACTGTATGTTTTCATCTCTAAAAAGATGCTGCATCTTTATTGTTCTGTCACTTGAAGGCCAGCAGAGGCCAGTGATGTTTCACTATCTGCAATCCGACAGTCTCCTGATCCACTACTGTACATTTCAGTTATTCACAAGAGACTCTGATTTACTTCACTTGGCGTGGCGTGTGTAAACAGTTTATTTAATTACAGGGAGAAACTGTAGAGATTTATACTGTATTTAGCAGTTCTGTTGAAAGCGGTAGTTGAGATGTTAATGGCATGCGCTGTGATAACATTTGCTCAGCTGTAGTAAGCATGCAAATCAAGTGTTTTGACCCAATTGATCTAATGAATGTGTTGGTGTTCAAAGTAATGCAAAAACAAAAGTGCTGCATGGGGTATAAAGTCTCGGTGCTCTTTGGTTGTGGGATAGTAAATCTCTGAAGACAAGAACTCCAAGGCACTCGAATATCTCAGTGAAAAAATTAAAAAGCCTTTATTACATTCTTGGCTTGCTTTTTTTTAAAAATGGTGAGAGGTACACCTAGGCGTTGCGGCTACATGCCTTCATCAGGGTGTGTATTACAAACAATGTCTCAGTTCATTTAACAACAGCTAATTAATCAAATTAGAAACACCTGGTCACTCTGTGTAAAGCAACTCAAAGAGAGAGGTAAAAAAAAAAAAAAAGAAAGAAAGGAAATTCAAATTGCATCTCTTACACAAAAGTCATAAAGTGTGAAACTATCATTATAAATATAATAATATCAGCATAAATATAATGCATGAGACAAAAAACAAAAAAAAAAAAAAAAAAAAAAAAAATTAAAAAAAAAAAATTAAAAAAAAAAAAAAAATCAAACCATCTCACACAAAATTAATAAATCATGGAATTATCATCATAAATATAATGAATGAGAGACAAAAGAGAAAAAAAAAAAATTCATTTAAGAAATGGTACAAAGTCTAACTCTCCGTTTAAGCCTGGACATGTAGTTGCTTTCAATGTATAAATCCAGAAAGATTCTTTCTGTAACAGCCTATTAGTCCTATCTCCTCCCCTGATTGATTTCGGGATATGTTCAATGCCAGTAATTTTTAATGTACTTGGATTACCATGATTCGCATCTCTATAGTGTAGGGCCATAGGGTATAATGGGTTGCAAACTCTAATCGCATTTTTATGCTCTGCTAATCTGGTCTTTAATTTTCTTGTAGTCATCCCTATATAGAAACAACCACATGGACACTCCAAATTATAGACCACGAATGAGGTATTACAATTAATAAATTATCTTATTTTAAATTCAGAACCAGAGGTTACATCTCTAAACACACCAGTCTTAACCATATTATCACAATGATTGCAATTACCACATCTGTAATTTCCTACACTTAAGCCTAACCAGGTATTTGATTTCCTAGCTGGAAGATGACTTCTCACAAGTTTATCTTTGATTGTAGGTGCTTTTCGAAACGCAATGGAAGGAGATTCAGGCATGACTTCTCTTAGATAAGGATCACTCATAACTATTTCCCAATTACTTTTTATAATTTTCTTAATTCTGTTAGCCTCTGTGCTATATTGTGTCACAAAATAAACTGAATTGTCTGACTCTTGTGATTCTTTTTTTTTTTGTAATAGCTCATCTCTACTCATATTTTTTACTTGGTTGGTATATGCTTTATTAATCACCCTATCTTTATACCCTCGTTCCTTAAATCTTTGAGTCATATCTTGTGCCCTAATGTTAAAATCATCTTCCTTATCACATATTCTTTTTAACCTCTGGAACTGTCCCACTGGAATATTCTCAGTCATCCATAAGGGATGGAAACTGTCTGCTCTTAATATAGTATTTCTATCAGTTTCTTTTCTGAAAATAGTAGTATGTAACATCCCATCACTTTCTTTAAAAATGTTGATATCTAAAAAATGAATCTCAGTGTTAGAATACTCTAGACTCAACTTCAAATTAGCGTTGGTGTTATTTAGATATGTATGAAAAGACAGCAAATCAGCCTCTGAACCATTCCATATCAATATAATGTCATCTATATATCTTCCCCACCACTCAACATACTTCAAATAAGGATTTAAGTCAGAGAATACAAATCTCTTTTCCCAAAGTCCCAAATACAAATTCGCATAATTTGGGGCAAAACAGGCACCCATAGCTGTACCTTTAATTTGTTTATAGAATTCATTTTGAAACAAAAAGATGTTGTTATTCAATGTCCATTCTGCTAACTGTACAATAAAACAAGCAGGTGTCCTCTCAGTAGTTGATCTCGCATCTAGATAGTATGTTAGTGCTTCCAATCCATCTAAATGGTCTATGTTTGTATAAAGTGACTCTACATCCATAGTGACCAATATAGATGATTCTGTTGTTTTCAATTTTTTAATGTTATTCAATACCTGGGTAGTATCCTGAATAAATGAAGGTAGTTTACAAACAATTGGTTTAATAAAGCTATCAACAAATTTTGAAGCTGGCTCTGTAATAGATTCATTACCGCTAATAATAGGCCTCGCTGGTGGATTTTCTAGATTTTTATGAATTTTTGGAAGCATATAAAAAGTAGGAATCCTAGGATTTTTACAAGAGAGAAATTCACACTCATTTTTTGAAATCCATCCCTCTTCTTCTGCATGTAATAAAATATCAGTCAGTTCTTTTTTAATTTCTTCTATTGGGTTGGATTTTAAGCGCTGGTAATACTCACAGTTCTGTAGTTGTCGCAAGGCTTCTTCAATATATTGTTGTCTACCCCATACTACAACAGCACCTCCCTTGTCCGCTCTTTTTATAACAAGATCCTCGTTGTTAGAAATCCAGTTCAAAGCTTCTCCTTCTTCTTTTGAAAGGTTATGTTGTTTTCGTTTATTTGAAACAAAGATCTTGTCAATGTCATACGTTACTTTTTTTGTAAAAGGAATTCAACGGTGGATTAGATACACATGGCATAAATGTTGACTTAGGTTTGAAGATTGTCTTCTTGTCGTAGGTACGAGTAGCTGCTTCAGATGTATAGTACCAAGCTTTAAGTTGAAGACTCCGATGAAACTTGAATAAGTCCACTTTAGTCTGGAAATCTTTTGCAGTATTAATTGGGGCATAAGTGAGGCCTTTTGACAAAACAGACATGCAACTTGCTGGCAGCGTGACATTTGAAATGTTGATCACCTCATCTCCTTTGTTCGGCTCCTGGTGTATCTGCCTTGTACTGGAGCTCTTGGTCGATCTCTTTCTTCCTCGTCTCGTCTTCCGCTTTCTTGTCTTCTGAATCTCTGATGTGTCCTGGACTTGTTCTCTAAAAAATCTCTTCTGGGTGATGTCTCTGATACTGGACGGTCCTCATCACTGCTAGGTAAATTAAAGGACACTGACCTCTTTCTGGGAGTCTTCACATTCCATTGTGACCATGTGTAAACCTTCTGCTCTTTGTAATCATTTTCATCTCTTCCAAATTTGGCCAGCTTGTCTTGCTTGAGTTTTTTAGATAGTTGTTCTAATTCTTCTTTAAGTAAGTAAGTGAATGTGTTGGTGTTGTTAGCCTATAGTTTAAAACTTACTTTTGCTTAAGTTTGAACTTACAGCGATAAGTGATCTGTCTTGAACTAAACAGTGCATATCTGAATTTGCATGCAAAGCCTCCATCTCTGTTTTTTGTTTCTTTTCATCTTTTATTTAGCAGGTTTCTGTTTTTTTTTTCAAGTCAGTTTTATGGATGTACTTAAGTAGATGCCACATGAAACTGACAACATTCCTGCATATTTAGTACATTACATTACATTACATTTATTCATTTAGCAGACGCTTTTATCCAAAGCGACTTACAGATGAGGACAGTGGAAGCAATCAAAAACAACAAAAAGAGCAATGATATATAAGTGCTATAACAAGTCTCAGTTAGGTTAGCACAGTACACCTAGCATGGGATTTTAAATAATATAATATAAAGAAAACAGAATAAAAAAAGAATAGAGCAAGCTAGTGTTAGAGGTCTTTACACATACAGACACACACATACAATTGCATAATTAATGAAAAGAAAATAGAATATAAAAAGATTAGAAAGGTAGTTAGATTTTTTTTTAAAGAATAGAATTAGAATAGTGAGTGTTAAAGTTAGATGGTCAAATAAAGATGGAAGAGATGTGTTTTAAGCCGATTATTGAAGATGGCTAAGGACTCAGCTGCTCGGATTGAGTTGGGGGGGTCATTCCACCAGGAGGGAACATTTAATTTAAAAGTCTGTAAAAGTGACTTTGTGCTTCTTTGGGATGGCACAATCAAGCGACGTTCACTTGCAGAACGTCGTTTGTTTGGTTTAGTAGACATAAAGTGACATATTTGAAAGTGACATATTTGAAGGCAGCATCAAATATATCCAGCATATACTTCCTTCGTTCATGTTTGTTTCAGTACACTAGCCAGGACACTGAATTTTAGCTGATCTTACCCAGCAGCACATTAGGCTCGATTCCAGTAAAACTCTCCCCCATTTTATGGATTTCCATTTTTCCCCATTATTGTCCCATTTGGAAATGCTCTCCTGCTCTAAGTGTTTGCTTTACTGGCATGAATGTTTATTAAAGTCCTGCAGAGGATGAGTTGTGCATTGCACTGGAGACATGGCTTTTTCCTAACCCTTTACAATTTATTATGCGTGTGGAAAGATTTATCGAGATGAAATTTACACAAAGGCTGAATGGAAAAGTATGAGCACCAGCTGTCTTATATGAAGTCCTTTTGCCTGTTTGTTCTTTCTTAAAAGTAAAGCCTGGCCTGCAAGACTTAAAGGAATACCCCACCCCAAAATGAAAATTTAGTCATTAATCACTTAACCCATGTCGTTCCAAACACGTAAAAGCTTTGTTAGTCTTCAGAACACAATGTAAGATATTTTGGATGAAAACGGGGAGGCTTGTGACTGTCCCATTGACTGCCAAGTAGGCTACATAAAACTGTCAAAGTCCAGAAAAGTATGAAAAGCATCGTCAGAATAGTTCATCTGCCATCAGTGGTTCAACCGTAACGTTATGAAGCAACGACAATACTTTTTGTATGCAAAGAAAACAAAAATAACAACTTTATTCAACAATTCGTCTCCTCTGTGTCTCTTCACATCAACATAGCACCTTTTTGGAGAATCGGAGTTGGATGCAGGCAGCGTATGCTCTTCTGTGTCAGCTGTGACACAGGGATATGTTTTCTGAGTGTATTTACACTTTGATTTAAAAGAAAACAGCACATCAGTGCAGCGGAGCTGACACAGAAGAGCATACGCAGTTTGCGGTCAGCTCATATTCTCCAAAATGGTGCTCCACAAATGTTGATGTGAAGAGACACAGAGGAGAGACGGATTGTTGAATAAAGTTGTTGTTTTTGTTTTCTTCGCGTACAAAACGTTTTCATTGCTTCATGACATCACGGTTGAACTACTGATGACAGATGAACTATTCTGACAAATCTTTCAAAAAAATTATAAATGACAAAAGTTTTTATTTTGGAGTGTAGTATCCCTTTAAGCCCTGGAAGACTTAAACCTAGAATTTGACTGGAAAAAAAGGCCTCTAATACTAGCTTTCTCTTTTCTTTTTCTGTTCTATCTACTTGTTTTCTTTTTGTTATATGTGTGTGTGTGTGTGTGTGTGTGTGTGTGTGTGTGTGTGTGTGTGTAATTTATTTTATAGATAGACCAATATATTTAATATTGGTGCTAAAATGCTTTTGTTGTTTTTGTGCTAAATTATACCCTCCCACACCATCTATCCATCATCTCGCTCTCTCGCTATAAACATAAGGGATTACACTCAATGGAATATATTTATTAATGCATAATGAAATGCTTAAATATTTTATTTTAACATTTGTTTTTTTTAAGGTCAAAATATTTTCAGTATAAAATGCCTAAATATAAACAATATATATTTAGGTAAAGAAATACAGTGAAAAGGTTTTTCTTGTTTTTTTTTTTTTTTGTATCTTAGCCTAACTGAACATGTGTCTTTCGCACAAGTATTGATTGACTCCGTGTGTGGAGAGTGTTTGTGTCTGAGCGGAGTCTCGTTGAATGTTGATCAGCCGCCTCACGCTCTGATCTCACGCTCTGTTTACCTGTTGTGTTGTCATGGTGACGCGGCCCTCACTGCCTCTCGTCAGTCGTAAACCTGCAGAGGTGTGAGCTAAGACTGTAGAGACACAGGTAAGAGGCGGAGAGAGCGGCGCTGCTGGAGAGAGATCGCCGAACGAGTTCACTTGAGAACTAACGAGAGAAGTTTCCGCCGGTAATAATGTGTCTGAGAAACAGGAAGCGCTATGATGTCAGTTCTAGCACTGACGCAGTCGTCTTGCACGCGCTGACGGACGGGTTTCTTCGTTGTCATGGAGACAGCTTTAGTGTGAGCAAACATCCGCCGTTCTTGTTCTTCACATGAGCAGCAGCAGAAGACACACACACACACACACATTCAGTTATATTCTGTCACTAAACAGTCTAATAGAATACATAACTGGAACATTACACAATATACGGTTACATAATTTGCATTTTAATTATATATATATATATATATATATATATATATATATATATATATATATATATATATATATATATATAATATTTATATATATAAAGGAGATTTGCATTTTATAATTATTACATTAAATTATATATATAACATATACACAAGTTAAATATGCTATCATAAGTTGCTATCATTAATCATCATTAATTATTATTAATAAATCAATTTAATCAATGGTAAAAATGAAGTTAATAATATAAAATGATATATAAAATTAATGAATTAATAAAATAAAATAAAAAGTAATCGATAATTAAAATTTGTATCATTAATCGATTTATTAATATGTTAATTTACATTTTTCTATTTATTTATTTATTACAAATCCATCGTAAGTAAATATTTAGAGGAACATGTCGATGCTGGCAGTAGAGCGTCGCACGCAGGCCGCTCTGACCGTGACTCTGTGAGGATTATTCTTGAGAAGTGATTTCAGACCGTGGTTCCTCTTGTGGTTTGGCGATCAAACATTGAACTGTATTTGTTTGTATTGTGTGTATGTCTTTAGGTTTCCTTGGTCACTTGCTGTATTTCCAATAGTTTGGCCCGCGATGGAAAAAAATGAAAGCTGTTGACATTTCATCATTTAGCGTTTGGGGAAATTCACAGAGAACTGAAGATGACACAGGAGAAGAAAAATGATGAACAAACGAAGAGGACAGTGGGTGAGAAGTGTCTGAAAAAAAACCACTTACGACACATCTTTCTAAGTTTAGCCTGCAAAGAAACTCGACGTCTCTGCAATGCAAATAACAAACGCTAGTTTCACAAACAGATGTCTGCTTATCTAAGCCCAATCTGAAATGAAAAGAAATGAATGAAAACGTTATATGTGACGCTTAGAAGAAAATATTAATGTTACAAAATATTCATATTCATGCCAATGTCGCCTCTGTAAGCAGCTAGGTTTGGAAACAGAGCCAAAACTAGTGCTCATCCAGGTTTGGGATATGCTGGAGATTGGGCTTTATGTGTCAGAGTGAGAGATGTTTGTTATCCTGCTAAGCTTTTTTTTTAGCTGATATATTTATCCCAAATACCTGTAGTGCGTAGTGCACTTAACTCAGGGATTTGGAGCAACCTAAGTAAACTGGTAATGACCCATTACCCCTCAAACCCCTTGTGTAAAAAAGGTTTCCAGACTGGAAACTACCATAACCTTAACCAGTCATTTTTTTCTGTTTTTAATTTTTTTTCTATTGATTATAATATGCATTTTAAAAAGATTTTATGAAGTTATTTAACCCATACCATTAGATTTTATATATATATTGTAAATTAATATATAAATATATCTGTTTCATATAATAAAAAATAGTGTGTGTGTGTGTATATATATATATATATATATATATATATATATATATATATATATATATATATATATATATTAACTTGATGTCTCAGTTATTTCAACAAAATAGCTCTCATAATTGGTTTATTGCGATATTTAACAGGTTTGTACAAAGTTTATATTTAAATATTTTATATTTTTGAAACTATTTACACTTGATACATTTTTTATATAAATATATTTAAAATTGTATTGTATTTCAAATCAATTCTTATTATAGAAGAAAGAAAAGCTCTTATAGAAGAAAAGCTGGACTGTAAAAGGCAATGCACATATAATATTATAAATACACATATTAATTGTACTATATAGAAATTATTAATATATTATTAATATATATTAATATATATTATAAATATATTTATATCAAATAAACCAGTTTGAATACTTATTTTAATATTTTAAAATAGCAACTTCATTACCATTTATTATTTCAGATTCTGATAAAAAAATGGAGATGTACATGTAAGACATTTTTGAAAGGGATTTTATTTGTGGTGTTAAAATTGACAATACATATTGACAAACAGTTGAATTTATTTACATTGCTCAATAATATTTAACGACCATTATATCTGGGCAAAATGTGAATATTTCATCATTGTATCATGATAAATGACAGGTCATTTCTGTTTTCATACCTGTGACTCACAGTGTGGAGCAGCAGTAGTGTGAACAGTCCTCGCTCGGAGCAGAAGGCCACAGAGAGAAGAGCAGACCCCTGTTCCTGCTGAACTGAGCCAGCTACAGCCATCCACTGATTATCAGCACAGCAGGCACAGGAGACCAGCTCACTGACACACACAGAGACAGGCCACACACACCAAAATAACAGCAGACTGATACACAGAGCTGGAGTATGAAACCAGCAACCTCAGGTATTTATGACTCATACATACATATACATGCATCTACTGTGTATGCATATATATATATATATATATATATATATATATATATATATATATATATATATATATACACACAAAGTCCTATTTGATTCTCAGTAACATATACAATGACTAAGCACCTAAGGCTGAACAAAAAAAATGTTCATGATGTATATTTTTTTTACATTTTCTACATAATATAATATTAAATATATACATTAATTATACAAGGCAAACAATAAAATATATTGAAATATATATACATGTGTATATGTATAATATTAAATCTATCAATCTGTAAAATAAAAAAAATTAAAATATTGAAACCAATATTAAAGAAGTCTCATTTATTTGCTCTGATATGGATAAAATAATGCCATGAATAAATAAATAAATAAATAATAATGAGAATCTATCTATCCATCTAATGACATCATGGCAACCCCTTGTTTTAATGGTAGCTTCAGCACATCATTATTTGTGAGTGAAAGTAAAATAGATGCGAATCTATGTTCTTCATAGCTTCATGCAGGCAGTGAAGGCTGTTTGACTTGATTCTGGGATTCTTGAAATCACTCTTGAACTCTGGCCATATATGGAAACATTACGCTAGAACGGCGTTCGTGAACCTGGGTCACCGTTAAATGATCCTGTGGTCCAATCACCTAAGGATTTGTGTGAACCCCGGCCTGTGCGCTCGCAGATCCCCCACTATGTTTCACAGCTGGCAACCAATGCTGTGGGCTGCAGGCATCCTTTGGCTTTCTCATAAGATAAGCCCGCCTGGATGCAGAAAATACGGTAAAAGATGAGTCAGTTTTTGGATGGCTGCCCTACCATAAATGCCTCTTTTGT
The DNA here is from genome assembly GCF_963082965.1 of Carassius carassius. Lineage (NCBI taxonomy): Eukaryota > Metazoa > Chordata > Actinopteri > Cypriniformes > Cyprinidae > Carassius > Carassius carassius. The sequence goes on along the minus strand of NC_081755.1, from coordinate 43,999,723 downwards.
GTGGGATCCATTTGAAGAGGTTTTGTTGAAACTGGACCGCCAAAGTTCAGATTCAGTTCGGACATGTGTGGTCACTTAACAACTGTCCTTAACATCCCTGTTGGCAAACTTTGAATTCAAGTTCATGTTCACATTTTATGCCTATTGCGCATGAATACATCATGCTTTTGTTTTTTGAGGCAGTTTGAATTGAGGTACCTTTAATATGCCTATTTTAGCTGTACTAGTTTTTAGCTGAGGACTCATACTGAAGTGCTGATTTTCAGGTTGCACACTTTTTTCAGCTTCACTAACAGGATGAACAGTTGCAAACTTACAAAAGACATGTGCAATATCTTTTTACAGTCTAAAAACCTGACATTTGCATCCCACTTTCCATTTCATTTCGGTAAGATGGGTTCCTGAGTCAATATCTTTTGTTAGTCCTGAAAGAGCATTTATATCAGCCAGTCATTTTTTTATTAATGTAGTTAATAGTTATGGTTAAGTAGATTCGAGGTTGCCTACTTGATTCAGTTGGTAGACTGGTGATCAATGAAAGATATAAATCTATAAATACATAAGACAAATTATAATTGATAATCTATGAATATTTCTTTATTTAATAATTATTCAATTACAAATAAATAAAGCAAAAAACACACAGAAACTCAAACGGCTCTGGACATACATTTTTTGTAATATTCTCTGGACATTCAGAAATAACATTTTCATTAATGGGAATTTTAGCAAGACACTCTTGGGTCATATTTTTGTTGGGTTAGAGCAAGCCAGTGGTGTTAGGAGGTTTGCCGCATGAAAAAATCCATCATGTTTTGACAGGAATTTGTTCCAGTACCAACAAAAGATGTTTATCCAAGTATTTTTATTTTCAGGCTACGGCTCGTTTGCCTTATATTGTGCTAAACAACTGAGATGAAGATTACTTCGGACAAGATAAAAACAGGCCTGTCACAACAGAGTAAGATTGACGACAGCAAGAAGAGTCAAACCTAGAATTAGTCTCTTGTGCATCTTTAATTCAGGAACATTATACATGCAATGAGAAAATCATGTCACAGTACTCAGTGTGCATGCGTTCATTTTGAAGACACTACTGACTTTCACTTTTCCTTTGGTGATTTTGGTCCCAGGATGGCAGAACTTAACCACTGTGAACAAAGAAGTTTAAAGCAGTGTTCACATGTGGGTTAAGTCCTGACACCATACAGCCTGCATAGAAATGCACGTCAATTGGGACTTCTGTCACCATGAACTCATGTACGAGACAGTCTGCATTCCTTCAGGATTAGGGTCTCGTGTGTTCAGATGTGTGTGTTTGCAATGCATATATATGGCGTGTCTGATGTCTCCGAGTCGAGTCCCTCACACGAGCCATTGGAAATCCCTGGCAATGTGATTCAGTCATTAGGTTTAAAAATCACTCTGCCAGGAATTCCCCTGGCTGGCAGAAGAGGAGGGTCCGGGCTTAAGTCATTCTGTCTGAGGTGGGGTCCTACATTTCTATATCTGTCCTAACACATCATGCACAAGGGCTCTGTGAAAAAGCAAACAACACAGCAGACAGATAGCAAACAGCCGAAATAAAAAAAAGGGGAGAGTTCGGCCAAAAATGAAAGTTTTGTCATCGTTTACTCACCCTTGTGTCATTCTGAACCTGTAGGACTTTTCTTTTTCTTCTGTGAAACACGAAACATATTTAGGAGAATGTAAACACTACTTTTTTCCATACAGTGAGCGCATACAAGACACTGAACTCTTAAAAGTACTTACCAAGCGAACAAAAATGTGTTCTAAAAACATCAAGTTATGAGAACACTATTTGAGAATGATATCTGACTATTCAAAACATCCATTTTTGAAATGCTTTAAAAACAGGAACATTCCATTTTAGAATTTTGCAAACATCATGGGAACTTTACTTGTACTTCAGTTGCGTTCCAACGGATGTTTGGTTCATTGTATTTTATTTTGATAAAGTAAAAACTTTGCTGTCAAGTTATAATTTAATATAATAATTATCATGCAAAATTGGTGTACTGTATATTGAGTGTTGCTATTCGCGGTTTACTGGTCTCATCATATGAGCACTGTGCATTGCTGTATCAGGTGAGCCCCCGAGCAACTTTACTTCAGGAATGTCATATTTTGCTTATTATGTGCAATAAATGTAAAATGTCACAATGAAAATGGTAAAAGTGGTTTGTGGTCATATTACAGCATTGTGCAGTGAACTGTGTGGGACTAAATCCTTATTAATCAGTATTCAACCTTTAATCATAATTTGTGTGAAAAGTAATACAAATTGTTGGTGTTTTACTGTAAATGGTGTTATTTCCAGCTGGCAACTGCAGTGAATCGTATTTATATGTATGTTTTTAGAGCAACATTTTTACAATATAATGGTACTTTTTACTTCTTTTTGGAGCTTAACAGGCAGTATGAACTTCTTCTCAACATCTTATTTTGGGTTTCATTAAAGAAAGAAAGTCCAACATGTTTAAAAGCAAGTAAATGATGGCACCTCATTTTTTGTCATTGCTTCTGGCCACTCCTTCTGCTAGCGTCTGGGTGACTGGGCTTCCTGTAGACTTATAAAAATAACTTTTCAATGACATTTTGAAATGAGGTCAGAAAGACGCGCAGTCCCCGCCAAGTGCCATAAAAAACGCTAAGTATGTTGGTCTCTTCAAAACCCCGTGTTTTATCTAGAATTTTTAAGAGCTGTGAAGAATCTAGTATGTCTTGCAGGACCACTCACTCTCTCAGATAAAGTCCCAGAGGACCAGACACTTGATTCAAATTTGGAAAGTTTTAGTATTTTAAGGGTTTGCTTCGTTTTCAGAAATAAACTGCATTGTTAAAGAGAAGTTTTATTTCAATATCAACTTCATCTCAGATGTTTCTCTCAAAATAGACACAAATGACATTATTATTGGCATAGATTAAGAGTTTGGACCTATAAAATGAATCTAGATGGCATTAAGTTGGAAGCACAATTTGATCCATTACTGAAATCTGTTCTAGAAGAGACACACCTTTGAATACTAAAGCCTTTCTTAAGAAATTCAGTCTTCATTTGCTCTTCATTTCACCTCATCGCAGTCTATTACGGTGATCTTTCCTACGACGACTCGTCAGTTTGGAGTTTTTAAAAAGAGAAGCATATTTTCCAGTTGTAACATGTCACTTCGCATTCTCTTCAAGCGGTTTTCCCTCTAAACGTTTATGAAGGAACATTTACAGCATCGTAACCAGTCGACAGAATCGTTCCAGTTCCTTACGGCGTCTTGCAATTGTCAATACAAATGTCAGCACTGAAAAAAATGGCATGAATATGTCCAGACGCAGGGGAACTCCTTTGCGTCTTTACATAAAATATCCCAGATAATGCTGCAAGTAAACCTGCGAGCTCTAAACAAAGACCTCCATGACTTCTAAAGCACCGACTGTTTGTGGTGCAGTTTTTTGTTCAGGTTTTTCCCCACTAACTGTGCAAGATGAGACTTTACAGACAGTCATTTAGATGATGATCAGAGGATGTGGCCCGTCAGTCTTACACGCACAGGCCCCAAAAAAGAGTTAGGGTAGCAAAGCTGCGATTAAAAATGTCTGAATGTCAGTTGATAAGAAAATGTCAAAGCAAGTGCTTGTAACCTGCATCTCTCTCCCTCTCTCTTTTTTTTCTCAAGATTTTTGCTCAATGTTTACTAGAATACTACCATCAGGTGTAGTTCATCTATAGACTTAATTAACATTTCACAACCACAAAATGTTTATTTTATCACTAATTTTAAATAATATCTGTTGTTTTATATTTTGACTGAAAAGTGTCTTTCTTTTATTAAATGACACTTGTTTTGATGAGTATGTAACAACACTCAGACATTTTTTATCTCACTTCTACACCCAAGTCAGGACTGAACTCAACTGTCCAGTTATGGAAAGCTGCAAAAGAGTTTAAAGCATGATATTTCCCCCCTAGAAAACTCATTATGCATTTTCCACACCCACAAACGCGCCTTTCCAAGCGAGTCTGCAACTGAAATTATGCATTAAGAGCGAATATTGCTTTTGAAGGGCATCTGAAGCGCTGTGATGTGTTTTCTCGATTCTCGAATGCTTGAAATCATCCACCCAATCTAGACTTGATGAAGTGACGCCTCGTGAACGGGAAGATCTCTATCCATTAATATTTTCCATCAGATCTTTCCAATCAGCTTTTCCCCTCTAAATTGAAGCCACAGTTGTTCTTTTTGCCAGTGATCTCAGTCTTTCCTCTCACTAATGACAGCGTCTGGCCTGATGCAGCCGATGCGGTTACACCTCACAGAGGAAAAGAGCAGGAAAGACTTTTTACGGCTCTCCTCATGATGAGAAATCACACATTCATCCTGCAGTGTTGCAGCTAATTTTAGGGATTGAAGAAAAAATACCCCTAATATCACATTTGCTCTGCAAGCTTGCCAGATCTATATAGTTGCCAACAAATTCGATTTTTCGATTAGTCACTGTCGCCTTATGGATGCACCAATTTAGGCCCACACACACACACACACACACACACACATATATATATTAAACAGATGCAAAGTGACTTAGAAAATGAAAATAAAAATGAAGCATTTTTAAAAGAATTAAACCCAATTAAAATATTTAAAAAATGACTAATTATGTGGGCTAAAACACCAGCAAAACATAAAAAAAATAATAATGGCACATTTTTCTGATTTCTGATTAAATTTGATATAATTTTGACATTTGCTAGGCCTCTAGCTTGTAACAGAACAAATATTAAACAATATGTCATAAATATATACATAACAATATAATATTAGGATTAAAATTTGTAAATATTTATAGAATAAATGTGTATAAAATGTATACATTTTCAAAGACAAAGAATATTTTTCCAAAATATTTAATATAGTATTTTATTTTAATCTGTTTTTCACATTTACTTCATTTTGTTGCACATTATCAAATTTCAGGCATGATGTTTAATCGTTTGAAGTGAAATCTAACTTTAATTTCAGTGAAATTTAAACCGTCAAACAGTAGATGACTGAATGTAATTAATGACTCAGCAGAAATCATGCCAGGTGGCTTTCATAAGCGTATAGTACTCCACCCTGCTCGTGTGAATGTGTGTGTCTCTCAAGAGTCATTCATTTAACTCAAAACCAGAGTGACTGACACCAAATACAACTTCTGCAAAAGCAGCATACAGCAGAGAAAAACTCCCTCACATGAGGCACTCTTTTAAACAGAGCATAAATTCACAGCTCATGGTTTTCACGCTACTGTGCCTGTAACTTTACTCCAGATACTGTTACACCCAATCCTCTGCAGCAGCCATTAACTTCAGCATAGAAGCCATGAACAAACACTCAGCAGCAAATACAGGAACCCATCACACTTGGTCCACCTACGCACCGTTTCCTAATCTCTGTACCAGTCCTGAGGACTCCTGTGCTCTCCGAAAACTGGGACAGGCCTGTTTCCAGAACCTCGAACCTGTATCTCTCTAGCTTCTCTCATAGTCTCAGTTCCTCATTTTTAGGCCTAATGAGCACATTACTATGTTACACACTGTATTATAGTATTGTATGTAATGTAACAATATTTCATACACTTCACAATACTACACAACTCAGTATCTTTTATACTACAGCCACTTCACTAGAATATACACTATATACTAATATACTATACTTTGCACTTAATTATACCACACTTGTTTTGTACACCATAGAATATCATACTAAACTATTTATTTCACTAAATGCTTTCATTTATAGTATACTGTATAATATCATTGTATGTAACACTTTTATATGCTTCACAATACAATATATTTCACTACATTTTACATTTTTTACTATATACTACAGTTAGCTGTAATATACACTATATTATTATATACTATTAATAATATACTCTAGCACACACTTTACCGTACTGTGCTATGCACTTTATTACTATGTTGCTGTATACAGTTTAGCAATATTTTATAGACTTCACAATACTACACAATTTGCTACACACAACAACACACATTTTATAACAATAAACACTACATACTACAAAATACTTGTATATAAAATGCACTGTGTACTAATATACAGTATGTAATATCCTGTACTACACACTAGTACACTATAAAATATCATACTAAACACTTCAATATATTATACACAATACTATACTACTGTATATTATGTAACACTATTTACGCTACACTGTAATGAGTATACGCTACACTGTAATGTATGCAATATACTGTAAACCCTTGTCTTTTTTTACTATAGTATACTCTATTACACTTTATTATACTACACGCTTATATTGTGCATACTGAATAATTTGCTGCACTAAAACTTCAATATATTATATACTGCACTATGCTGCTACACTGTTATCTACTATGCTATTTGTTATATTTGTTATATTTACATGTCAATAAACTGGCTAAACTGTCAGGGTTACTCATTCTTACTCTGAAAGAGCACAAGATGAATAATCTTCTCAGTCAGGTCACTTTCGCTCTGCTGTGATCTAGCGCTCCAGCTTGCACACCTCGACTAACACTCCCGGCTTGGCCTTTCTGTTTTTGCCACACTTTATTCCCCCCTCCTCCTTCCTCTGAAAGTTGTTTTGGCTGTGCAGCGTCTGGCACGGTCTTCCGAGACTTGAGAACAATGAGAAGAATGTTTGAGCGTTTCTCCACAGCCTCATCCTCGCACTCCTTGGTTTGAGAGCGTTTTTATGACCTCCACTTCACGCCGCCCCGAACTCATGTCTGGCTGACAGATGTCGCGCAGTCGCTCAGACGGCCCATTCGAAGAAACTATTTACGGATGACCTTTCCTCAAGTGGATCACTTGTCTGACTGAACTCAAAAAGTCAGTCCGACCATTACCAACTACACCGCAAACCTCAAAAGTGCTGAACAAGGGGTGTTTTTGGGAGCAAAACGCCTTGAAAATGTAAAGAGCAATAGAGAAACCACATGCAGATGTTATTGAAAGTTCAGAAGTGTGACTCTGGCCTCTTACCTGGACGATCGGACTCCTCTGTCTCTCTGTATCGCCTCCGCTCAGAGCGTGAGAGGAACCTTATAGCAGTTGTGTGTCAGAGGGAGTGTCCAACTCCTGTATAGACGCTATGAGTGTTTATATAGGAGAGAGGTAGAGAGAGAGAGAGAGAGGTAGAGAGAGAGAGAGAGAGAGAGAGAGAGAGAGAGAGTTCGTCTGGGGGCCAGATGGGGTGAAAGTGAATGAGAGCGGAGCGAGAGAGACCAGCGAAGGGAATTCCTATTTCTATAACGTCAGAAGTTGAGCCCTCCCCTCCATCAGCGTGGATCACAGGAAGAGGCAGGGAGCAATTATACAGCAGAAGAGCTCATAAAAGAGAGATACTGTTTCCCTCTACACACACACACACACACACGCACACATGCCTCATGCTATTCACGTTTCATCTGATCTCTTCCAATCACTGTTTCACCTGCATCTGTTGAGTTTCATTCACTACAGCAGCATGTGATCGCTCTCTTTCATATTATTTATACTGTACTGTACAATCTTTTACTATTATACTGCACATAACAGCACACAACAGTTTATTATAAAACAGTATTCTAGTTGTAGCGTAAGCCATATTACTCAGTGTGCTTTTTCAGTGTACACTTAAATTGCATATATTAAGAAATATTATACTCTACTATTACATTACATTAAACTATACTTAAATAATACTGAACTATACACAATTTTAGTGCAGTGCGTTACAATAATATAATATAGTGCAATGTTTTCTAAAATATACATTTTACATATTTATACATATTATATTCTATATAAACATTTCTACAGCTGTCATTTTACATCTTTGTGATGTACTAACACTGTATCTTAATACTGTAACACTTTACTGTACTATAGTACACAATACTATATTTTAGAACAGCTGTGCAGTTATATAAAATTACAGCTCTATATTATATTTTCCACTCACTATATCTGTAGTACATACAGTATATAGGTGTAATGCAATAAAAAAAAAATAATACATTTTATATGATATTTATCATTTTTTTCTAAACACTTTACTATGCTATACAATAACATTTAAATATATATGCGTATATTAAAATATAATATGTCATATAACATGATATATTGTGATTATATACACTGTAATAATGATTATTTTTTCGAAACAATTTACTATGCTATCCACCTTATTCTTCAATGCGGAAGCAAGTCTATGGGTGAGACTTCCGGTTCATTAGCCACTATAGGGAAATAATGAGAAATTCAAACATGCAGGAATAATTACGTTAATACATTCAAATAATATGGTAAGACACGCCAATTTTCAGTATCAAGCAGCAAAACATGCTGTTTTGTACAGCTAAGGATAGCTGTAGGTGAATGAGACTGGAAGCTAAACCCATAGAATTTACAAATGGCTGCGCCCGCTCTAACAAGAAGAAAAAGGTGGATACAGTGTGTATAATGTGACATTACTAAACAAGTATGTAATATATTAGAAGCAGATATTGTTATTAAAAAGTAAAATGCCTCTTGGTTTTGGTCATTTTCAGACTCTTTTCATTCATGCTGGTGCTTCATTTTAAACATCTGAATGGTGTTCACAGTATGTCAACACTTGTATTGGGTCAGAAGGACACAAAGAGGCTCACACCTGCACAGTGTTTACAGGACAGACACAGACATACACACACTGACAAACACTAACCCTCCTCCAGATCTCAGAGACATGTGTTTACTCTGCCCTCGTACACACTTTACGACTGTCCGCTCCTGCCTGACCCTCCTCAGACACGGGCCGGAGAAAAGGGTCCGAACAACTGCGCAGTGTCTGGACATCACACATTCCTCACACACACTTACACACCAGTCTCACGGGAGTCCCGAGAAATGCTGCTGTAAGCACCGACTCGCACACTGACTCATTTCAGCTCATCCAACACATGACACATGACCGATGTTCAGCTTCCATCCAGGTTTGGTCACGTATCTTAATATTTTTTGACTAGAGTTTTTATATGCATTACTCTTCTGCGTGTTTACAATCAGCGGTCAGGATGTCGCAGAGTCATATAACCCAAAGAGGGATTGAATTTGTCATCCGCTGAATCAGAAAGTTTGTCCGTTGTTACATTTGGCACAGAAGCTTGAGAAGGATACTTTTTCCATTCATTATTCTCTGTATTGCTGCACAGGTTAGAGCATGTGAAATATATATATATATATATATATATATATATATATATACCTCTAATACAAGAAAAAAGGTGAAATTATATAATCTACCAGAGTTTTCACAGTTCACAATCCAAGGCTGCTGTACATGGACATTCACGAATGCTGCGATAAGGGTTCATGCATGTCTTATCTAAAAGTCAGTGTGTGTGTGTGTGTGTGTGTGGCAGACACTGCCTCAGGTTTCTATAACTGAACTAGTCTCAGCCCCCTTAAAAATCAAGTTTGGTTGTCATGACAGCGGGATCTTATTATACAAGCATTCCTCAGAGGAAACACAAGCTCCTCTTCCAGACACAACGCTCTTTCACTCGCACATCAACACACAATAAACAAAACTCACACTGTTAGGAAGTGTAAGACAGTACTGTACTCATACAATCAGAGGAAAAGACTAAAATCATCTAAATCAAGCGTTCTAAACAACAACAACTAAATATACAGAAAAGAGTAAATGAGAGAATATGCCATTTTTACTTATTTAATCACCCTTATACACAAGTCATTTGGTATTTTAGTATTATCTAGGCATATATATTATTATAGATTTAAATAATATTTAAATAAGCTTTTATTTCATATTTTTCAATTATATATATATAATTATTATTATTTTTTTTTTAAGAATATGTGCTTTTGTAATTTTTATTAGTTTTTTATATTTCTGTCTAGATTTCATTTATTTTTTTATTTCAGTTTTAGGTAGTAACTTAAATGTTTTTATTTCAGTTAGTTGCCGAGATAACATTTCTCATTTTAAGTTTTTTCAACTACAACAACTACAACTACCGAGAACACACTCCACATAGCGATACATTTAAAAAAATCACTCAAAACATTTGAGTGACTACACTGCGACTGCGGTGCCCTAGAAACAACAGAACACAACAGCAACCAGTCAAAACACCATAGCAACCGCACAACACCCCAGTGAAGGTGAATTTAGCGGAACACTGAACCTTCTTCTAAAAACAAGACAATCTATAAAGTGTACTATATATATATATATATATATATATATATGTTACAATACTGTAAAGTACTATAGTACACCATGCTATACTTTGTTCATTTCTTTACAATATAGTTTAGGTAAACGATATTATCTGCAAACGTGTTATACTTCAGCCAGGTTTTGCACAACTGAATGTGCATGACATAATCACTTGCATTTACATAATGTTATATCCATTTACTGGAATGTGTTGGGACAGGCAGTAAAAGCCTATGGAATGAGCAGGTATTTTAATGTTGCTTTAGGGGCCACTGCTAATCCACAACACACACACACACACACACACACACACAAACACAAACACACAGCAGTAAAGCCCTGTCTGGATGCATTTACTTTTTCATTCCAGCTAGTCATAAGGGTTTGTCCTCGATTTCTCAGTTTCTCACTCTATATAAACACTCATTTATGTGTTCACGGTTTCCACAGCAACACGAAACACAAACACTGTGGCAGCAGACAGGAAGTGCGTTTTGAACCACAATGGCGTCACTGTGGCTGCTGCTCTGTAGCACTCGGACTGCTCGTGTAGTCTTCATGATATTATCTGTGCGCCGCTCGCAACCATTAATAGCATGGATTTTACAGCTGTCTCGCTCACTTCTGTGCTGATTTCTCTTTATGTCGCTCATTATGTGTAATATCAGAGTGTGTCCTTGGGAGGAATTCATAGCAGATTTTCTCATGAGTTGCTATGTGTGTGCGTTCGCTTGTGAGGGCCTGTTGCAGTACGTTACATCAGATTCGTATTACTGTTTATACATTACTCTTTTTCCTCTCTGTAATTTTCACAGCCAAGTCTAAATATACCCCACAGAAATAAACTCTTATCGGGACCTCCCTGTTCTCTGTTCAGACCACCTTTCTCTCTTTGACTGTCGTGTCTTCATTTCCTTGTTCAGTTGTGGTACTTCAGGTATTGTCATGTGCGAAGATAAAGATCTTTCAGGTAGTTTGCTAATGAGTTTCTGCAATGCAGTTGCACTCAAGGAACTGCCAAAAAAGCATTTTTTGTTCGAGCTGTGGCCCAGCGGCGAATGCACACTCTATGCACGTCACAAAGGGGACGTTTCATAAAGGGATTGTTCAACCAAAATGAAAAACCTACAATTATTTACTCAGCTTTACTCAGACCTATTTGATTGACCTTCTTCTCTGGAACACAAAAAAATATATTTTGAAGAATGTCCATGTGTATTTTATATATAAAAACATCGGACCCCATTGGAGCTCATTGTTTAAATAGACATTTCTTTTCTTTTCTTTTCTTTTCTTTTCTTTTCTTTTCTTTTCTTTTCTTTTCTTTTCTTATAGAAACTAAAATCCAAAGCTTAACTTGTTTAACATTTCAGTGCTGGGAACTAATGGTGTACTTTGAAGGGATAGTTCACCCAAATAGTTCACACCTTTTTTTTCTCCTACAAATAGCTTTTCACTTCACAAGGCATTGGCTGATGGACTACTTGTGTTTTTTTTGGGGGGGGGTTTATCAACTGTATGGACTCTCAATCTGACGGCACCCATTCACTGTAGAGGAACCATTGGTGAGCAAGTGATGCAATGCTAAATTTCCCCAAATCTGTTCCCATGAAGAAACAAACTAATCTACATTGTGGAGGGCCTGAGGGTGAGCACTATTACTTTCGCTTAGGACACAGCTGAGTTGCTTAAGACAACATTCATTAAATTAATGAATTAGCAATTGGATCTAGCCTCATTTGATGTTAACTAACAGTCTGGTTGTTTCTATTACAAATTATTTTCCTCACACCTGGGGTCAAATCTTGACCCCCTCCCAAACTTCATCCAGCTGTCCAGTGTGTTGCCCATCAGCTCCCAGAATTCATCTGCATGTGCCCTCCGACTGTTTCATTCAAACAGAAAAGCTGACACAACAGATGCTAATCGGTTTTCAACAAAATCAAACCCTAAGCAACAACCAAGCACTGCTCTAGCAACCATCCACGAATGCCAATCAACTGCATTACAACATAACACATTGCAACACCCTAGAATGATTATGGTGAGATTTGCACATGCATTCACTTATTCTTCATAAAATGATCAGAAAGCACAGTAGTTAAAGTCCTCATTGTCAAAACAATTAAATGTGTATGAAAATTACTTCAGAATAAAAAGAAATCCTTTTCAGTGTAAATGGGAAACGAGACAAAATGATCTCAGAAAAAAGGGAAATGAAAGCAACAGCACTTCCTCTGCATGAGATCATTTTAATGAGATCATTCACACTCAAAATGACACACTGCCGTTCTCAAGTCTCCCTATAAATAAATGCACATCTAATATACTCGCTTTTTTAATATACCTCCCAAAAAGCACCTTTTTTTGTCTCTTTCTCACAGTGATGCCCTTCTAATGCCACTCTCTAATGATAATGTCCTTAAGCCTCACCAAACACCCACAGCCTGATAAATGTGAGCCATTGAATCCATTACCACACAAACAGTCGATATAATTACCATGCCACTACTGCATGCTCCAGTCCATTATGCATGCTTTAAAATCTGCTCAGCAACATTTAGACCTGCAGTAGAGGTACATATAAAGTGCACTGCCTAAATTGGCTCTGCATTACTGCAGTGATGTATGGCAGAGACATAAACCATTAGTTCTGCTACTTGAAAACAACACATCTTTTATGTTAAATTCTGAAAATCAACTGACGACCTTGAATAGTATTTGGCTGAGTCCGAGAAACTTTCACTGCAAGTTGACTGTTTATTGTTTAGTTGATTATAGGGCCTTCGGACATCTTCCAGTTGGCAATGGTTTCGCCAACACTCAATGCTGGTTTTGGTTGAATTTTAGTAATTTTGGCAGAACGTTTGCATTGAAGAAATCCAGTGTATTCCCAAAAACACACAGTGCTGAGGTTGAGCACCATGGTGTAATGGCTAGCATCCTGGACTCTGGATCTCATTCAGTATGGTTTCATGCACATGAAATGTTCGATTTCAGTCAGACTACAACTTTAATTTGCCTTCAAAAGTGGTGTTAACGCTTCAGTTTAAGAACCCTTAAAGAAATAGATAATCCAAAAATCTCGTCCCAAACCTGTATGACTGACTTTATTCAATGTTTTTTTTTTCCTTCTGCATACAATGAAAGCCAGATAGTGTTGTCTGGTCTAAAATATCTTCTTTTGTGTTCAGAAAAAGAAAAAAAGTCATACAGGTTTGGAACAAAATGGGAATGAGTTAATGCTGACAGAATTCTCATTTTAGGTTGAACTGTGCCTTCAATTCACTCTGATAAATGGCTGCTTACTGAATGAAGAAACTGCACTGCTGTCATCGCTTCACAGCTGCAGAGTAAACACAGAAGACTGCACTTAAAAGAAAGAGAAGAGATTATGTTTCCAAAAGGTGCCATGATGTTCAGAAAGGTGCATGAAAGCATGTGAATACCATGCTTTAAAAGCTACCACGCTTTAAAAGCTACAAGCTATTGTTTTTTTCATGGTTATTGTCCAAGGAATAAGAGCAAATGTTGACCTTTTGTGACAACATGCCCCAAAGGCAGGGAATATCATCACACACTGTAGTGTAACATTGGGAGCCTGAAATGTTACAAGCTTTTTAATTAAAGTAAAACGTCTATAAAACAGCAAAAATATGGCCAAAAAACCTCAGTTACAGGGATAGTTCACCCAAAATCATTGACCTGTATGAGTCCCTTTATTTTTTTTAAACGTGAAGATATTTAGAAAAATTTTACCAAATGGTTATCTCAAAACATATTTTTTGATTAGTAATATGCATTGCTTAGAACTTCATTTGGACAACTTTAAAGGCGATTGGTTAATATTTGCACCCTCAGATTGCAGACTAGTTGTATCTCAGACAGATATTGTCCTGTCCTTTCAAACTATACATCAATGGAAAGCTTATTTATTCAGCTTCCATAATGCTAGATAAATCTCATTATTTCAAAAAAAAAAAAAAAAAAAAGACCCTTATGACTGGTTTTGTGGTTTAGGGTCACATATAGCACCTACCACCTGTGCGATAGGTGCAGGTTATACATTTTAACTTCAACTTCTTCTCAAAAAACGAACATGCCACTATCCAAACACGGTTATATATATATATATACACAGTGTCAGCGTATATTAGCATATGATAACACCACTGCACACTGTAGTGGTTCATTCATTACCTAAAAAGCAACAAAAAGGGCTGGGGCTGCACTACAAAAGCTGAAGGCCACTTTATCATCGTGAAATTGCTAAACCGTTTGCGATGTGAAATATTATCCCCTTAACCGAGCTGTTTGGCCAGTAAACTGAGGTGTGAAGTGGCTGGGTGTGACCCTTCCCCTCCCCTCCCCTCAGCCGGCCCCTAACAGGACAGATTTCCCGTCTCTCTCTCGAGCTGGTGTCCTTATTTGGCTCGGCTGAGAGTGTGTGGCTGTGTGAATCGAGAACAGAGAGAATTTCCTCCTGACTGTGACTCACCGCTGCTCTGACTCACGCGCGTGTCAACACAAACACTGCGTCGCCATGGAGACGCAGACTGCCGCCCTCTCGCGCTGGTTTTAGAGCCAGTGTTGCCAGGTTTTATGTTTTTTCTCCTCTCCTGCGAAACACGATTGGGCTAGTTTTGAAAAGCATTTGGGAGGGGTTTGTTGTGAAAACCTGGCAACCCTGGCTGCAGCTGCTGTTCACTGACAAAAGTAACGCGCTGGAATCAAACAGTGCTTCAAAGAGTACTGTGGGATTACTACTGTTACTATAAACTAGTTTGTACTATAAATTTAAGATTACAACCGCACGAATATAGGAGAACTACAAGCAACGCTAGTATATATTCATAATAACGGGTGTGCAAAGCTGTTTAATTATGCTGCATAAACAATGAGTTGTCATCACTCGGTTTATTCTTAGCTGGATTTCTGTTCATTTATTTAAGGATGTAGCTCTGCTTTCAACCGTGTTTTGAAATGTTTTATTCGGTTTCTTCACTTGTGTCTTTTTAAAAAAAAGAAATATTTGCCTATTTAATTAATCTGCTACCTGTGATAGTTACATTCATTATATAGGCTTAACTGTAAATTCTCAGGCAAATAAGCCTTTTTATTTTTATTTCAAACTCAGAGGTTCAGTAATATCTAAAAAGTAAAAATTAATTAAAAAAAAATAAATATTTTTAAAAAGATGCAAAATGTTAATACTGTAATATGTGTGACCCTGGAGCGCACGGTAGCAGCAATAGCCCAAAACATATTCAAAATTATCGATTTTTTTAATGCCAAAAAATCTTTAGGATATTAAGTAGGTAAATATCTTGTTCCATGAAGATATTTGGTAAACTTCCTACCGTAAATATATCAAAACTTCTTTTTTTTGAAGCATTAATATGCATTGCTAAATTTGGACAACTTTAAAGGCAATTTGTTTATGTTTTAAATTAATTTAATTTATATATTTTTGCATCCTCAGATTTTCAAAAAGTTGTATCTTGTCCTATCCTACAAACCATAGGCTACATCAGTGGAAGGTTATTTATTAAATACTTTTTTTATTTTTTACACATTTTGTTTTGAGTCACATTTAATAATATTTAATTATATCTTTTGGTTTAATTTTTTTTTCATCTTAATGTACCCCCTGATGTATTTGTAAACCCTTCAAACTAATTATGTAGGTTATAATATATCGAAAATGCACAGTGGAGAGTAACCTCACTAACCCGAAGCCTGGAGTAATGTTTGCAGCACCTTGTTGAATCCATGCCATTAACAGTCTCTATTATTGGGGCAAAAGGGGATCTAACTTCAGAAAGTGTGTAATTATGGGTACAGTGGCTCCAGAAAGTATAAACACTTAATTATGCATAAATATTATTGCATTCATGTATAAAAGAATATTAATATTATTTTAATTAAACATAAACAAAGTTTAAAATTTCAAATAAATGATTTTAATCGTTTCATTAAAATATTATATTTTAGTTATAATGTAAAAAATATATTTTAATTTAATATTTCTTAAATATATATTTTAAATATTTATAATTATATTCAACTATAATATTTAAATTAATTAAATTGTAAAATAAACTTTAAAAGCAAAACATTTAAAGAAGCTATTTAAAATAACAGGTAAAAAATTAGATGAATAATTCATTTAAATGGACATGTATGTGTATTGTGTATGCAAAAGTGTTATGGATCACATTTTGTGATTGGGAAGTGTGTGTGATGGTGGTGAACTACACTTGTGGTTACGTGTATAAACCTGAGACTAACAATGACGAAGAAATGTAAAGATAGTGAGAAAGCGTTGGAGCATAAACACAGACACTTAATCTAATGCAAAATCAAACATTTTTACACTAAACCCACTGTGTATGTAGTGCATGCGTCCAAACACACTTCGAAGGTTTCTTATAAAGCTTAATGCTGTTCTAGCAGAGAGTTAAACATGTTCCAGTGATGCATTACACTGCTAGACAAGCATGACTGTAAACTGCATTTTTACGCTTCTCACCGCAGGTCCCCAGTTTAAAGTGCTTTCAGAGATGATGAGCTATTTATTTCGTCAGACACATGCACTGATTGTCTTTTCATTGCATGCTAAATTTAAAAAGAGCAACAGAAGGATTATTGTTCAATTGCACTCATTTTCTAAAAGGGCTAATTCCAGTGGTCTAGTTTGTTATCAGATTGTCTGCACAGTTCACTATGAGTTCAGTTATTTTTATTTTCTTATATGATTATATTGCTCAGGTTTCCTCATTTCAAACAGCCACTCCTGTCTCTAATCTAAAGACTGAACTATCTGCTCAAATATCTTTTATGCTCATAGGTTGTCATCGGGTCATGGTCGGCCTCGTTTGTCTCACAATGAGTGAACGTCTAGAAGCTGCATGAATAGTGTTAATTGAAATGAATGGAGGAGTATTTTCGGGGTTTGTTTGACATATGGTGAGAAAAGTTGACAGATTTTATAGGGACCGAAACACGTAGACATAAGAAGGGAAAAAGAAAAAAAAAAGAACAGAAATGACTGTTACCTAATCAACAAAGTGCAAGATTTGAGTGAATCATTGTGGATTATATTATTAGCGGTTTATACGAGCATCACTATTACTTGCTCATCCTTGTGGTTAGGAAATTAAACTGAGTGTTTGTGCTACATGAATGATTGTTCAAATCATGTGTCTTGTTGAGATGAGGTGGGTTTATTATTTCTTCAGAGTGATCTAACAGTTTCCACCTGACCGCTGATAAAACACATAGCATTGATGGACGAAGAGCAGAATAATCTGGAGACTCTTTTGATTTAGGTCAGTAAGGAAAAACCTAGCAACCTAACACAAAACCCTAGCAACTGCGATGCAACACAACAAAAATTCAAAACACCCTAGCAATGGAAAAGCATCACGGACCTTTCCATGGACAAGCAGCACTCAATCCAGAATCTGGACTAGACGGAGGAAAATATACCTTACGTTTATGACATATTTTTTTTTCATATTGTAAGAGCTCCAAGTTAAGATTAAAATATAGGAAAGGAATATATATATATATATATATATATATATATATATATATATACACACACACACATGGAATATACTGTATATCAATAAATACAACTACAATACTTCACGTTAAAATGCATATAATAAAATATTTAATATAAAAAATTATATAAACTTATCAAATATACATTATATTTACTATTTAATGTAGTGATATCACCACTGTTGCCGTTTATAATAAGCTTGACCGGTTTTGGGACTAAATTTACTGTCCAGAACACATTTTTGTTACGAAGAAGACAGTATATTCTTAAGAATTTATGATAAAATGATAGATTTGGACTGATATTTAACCATTTTGTGATTATAGGCACATATTAACAATTAACAGATCCAAAATCCAGCAAATTACTTTCAAATGACAACATTCTATTTTTATCAGTGGGTAAAAATATTGTTAATAAATATTTAATGCATTTAATTTATTATATTAAACACTGTGTTATCATGACAGCAAATGTGATGTTCGAAATATATAAGAATATTTCTTACATATATAAGAAATATAAATAAAACACTTAACAAATAAAAGAAGAAGTGCTCAGTGGAACTTTCTGCTGATGAATGCATTTAAATGAACACATCAATCTCATTTGGAATGTGACTGTCACACTTTATTGAAAAAAATAATACTAATAGGAATATTTCGGACAGGAAATGATTTCTCTTTACTGCTTAACCTCGGCATAGGAGAGCAACAGAAAAGACAAAACAGGAACTACTTGAATACATTGACACTAAATTACAAACATGGAACGTATCATGAATTATTAAGATGAATAATAGTAATGCTGATGTTATATATCACGATATGAGTGCTGTAAATGCATATAGTGCATGATTGTCTGCGTTACTGAAATGCAAATAAATGAAGGTGGGAATCTTGTGTCCAGAATCAGCTTTGACAGAGATGAGTCACAGCATCAGTACTGTCATTCCTATATAGATAAGACATGCGTCGCTCTTTATTGTTTTATAAGGTTTATTACTTTTGCTTCCTGAACCGATTCGGCTTTGCATGAGTGTGACTTCTTGCATGTCACCTGTCTGTCAGTATCCACATCCCAGAATGCACCAGTCGACACTATACTGTAAATACAGCGATGACTCTTTGTGGTGTATCTTGCAGCTCTGCACTTGTTGGAGGCAGAGGTTTCGCTTCTCTTGCAGTAGAAAGCAGCATGTGTTGCGATGCTCCCTCTGTTGGCTCAATATGTTCTGCTTTAGTCTTAATGAAGCCCAAGTGTGGTTGAACAGCGTCCTCTAGTGATGAAGAAGTGCAGATTCTCATTTCTGGGTCGCTCCAGTTTTTCTCCCTTTTTTGAAATCTCAGTCATTCCTAGAAACATGATGTCCAACAGTGGTACTGTCCCTTCAAAACAACCAAAACTCATCAGACCTCAGTGGATCAGGTCGATTATAGCTGGTGTCTTTGGCAAAAGAACAATTCGAATTTTTCCGATGATTCACATACAACATGTACGCCATGAAAAGAGCTTCTTTAATTTGGTGCTGAATCGAATAATATTATTTTGTCCAGTCGAGTTCGAGAAGCACAGTCTATATGCTGTTCTGTATTATAGTCTCATTTGGCTTTTGTATTCTATCTATTTTGTACGTTATTGTCAACGAGCTGTATTGAATGAACAGCATGAACACAAAATGACGCAGAAATCACTGTAGACAAGCAGCAAGATCATCGATTTGTGACTTTCTTAGCCATTCATAAGATAGAAATCCTAATGTGTGAATCATTTCATCCCCTCCCGGTGAGTTTTTCAACTTTTTATGCTTTCAAGTTTCCATTTTCTACAAAAATAGGTGCCTCTTTTTCATCAAAAGCAGTCATGTGTCCAGGGCTCTGAATGCAACACACGTAGGGGGCGTCTCTGGGAAGAAGACTCAGAAATTGCTGAAGATCTCATGCTTCTTGTTCCAGTCCATCTGGGGCGCTCTCTTTCTGGAGCGCTTGGCGTGGGCTTTCTCTTTAGCCTCCGCCGCCGTGGGACTCAGACACAGACCTGTTTCTTCAAACGGGTCGAGGAGATGGCTGCTGCTCTCCCTCGAGAGCTGCAAAATATAAATAAACACATAACACGCCGTTTCAGACAGCCATATTACAGTATGCATCAAATATATATATATATGACTTGATGCATGAATGTGCAATAAAACTCTAATAGAAATATATTATTGCAGATGCGTTCGTGTTCTTTTGTTCACCTGTGTGTTGGTGTCCTGACTGCTGCCGTCTGAGTATGTGGATCGGGAGGACGACCCGTTCACATGAGGGCTGTTGGAGCCGTTCGTTACGGACTCGTCAAAATCTGTTTTAATGAGAAGAACACGTGCTCAGATCGCTCTTCATTCACTGAGATCAAGATCAGAGAACATTGAGGCTTGAATAGAAATAGAAAAGGGTTATCAATATGATGTATGTGATGACCCTGTATCTTCATAGTGAGATGTGCTGGGATGCTAAACTTCCTTGAGAAGAGCTTTGATACAGCTGCAACCCTTGAGAAAGAAAGCTGAGCCGTGGGATAAAAGCAGCCTGATCGACCTAAACTGGGTCAGCTGATGTTCACAGACCTGACGCAGAAGATTTACTCATCCAGAAAGAAATGCATGAAAACGATACAAAGAAAACAGCCAGTGGACTGGGCTAGAGTGACCTTCCAGTGGGCCAAATCAGGATCCTGCCAAGTGCCGATTATCTAAGAGATGTCAATAGCCTGTTTAAGGTGTTTACCTCGGCTTAACTCTAATCTGAGCCACATGTCAGGAGAACAGATGTGGACGAGACTCAGAGAACATGGATTTACTGTACCAGAAGTGTTTCACACCTCTATATAGAGCCTTGAGAGGAAATCTCGAGCCTCAAAAGCACCATTAGCACAGAAAAAAAATGTTAAACTCCCCCTCAAATCCCAGGAAGAGGAAACCAAGGCTGCACAAACAAACGGATTGTGCAATATAGCAAAACTAACTCATCTGGGCTCAAAATCATCTTTCGTTGTTGATGATTATTCAAAAGAAGATGTGTTCTGAGTCTGACTAGATAAAATGATAATCAAAATTGGATATTGGACTTGATCCACAAACATACAGTGTATTCTGAACGACTGGTTGCTTGTATTGTCTGGTGAGCTGTGATTTTTAGCTCTTTGACTCTACCTTTGACATGGATGCTGGTGGGAGTGATGGCCATCTTCTTGAAATGCTCATCTGTATCCGGATCCACCACTAGTAAACGCGTCTCATTCCCGCCGTTCTTGATGAAGGCCACGACTTCAGCGTGTCTCATGCTTTCAATGTTCACGCCGTTTACCTGCGCAGAGTTTGAATATAGCAAAGCTTATAAAAGTATAAGTGTTTTTCTACAACAACAAAACATTTTATTGAGCTGATTTGACTATATATTTAACAGTATTTCATAAACTGGATATACTGGACATGTTACAACAGTAATACCATGTGCTCTGCTGATTATTATGTTTAAATATAAATAGTCATTTCAGTGAAGTTTGGGCTCTGTTGTTAATTGTAACCTTCAGAAACGTAAAAGGGCTTCTTGTAGATTAAAGTAAAAGCTGAGATAGATTTTTATCCCCAATTTTAATTTTAAAAAGAAAGAGCAGTTTGTTCAGTAAACCATGTTTAAATTTCTTTTTTTTTTAAAAATATATTTTATATACATGTACATATACATGTATAAATGCACGAATAAATGAATAAAAATGAATAAAAATGCACCGTACATCTATTATTATAACTGAATTCACTAAGTATTTAAATGGTATTGTAAGGTACTACATCCTGGTATAAAAATTGGTTAGTATTGTCATTTGCCATGGTTTATTTTTTATTTTCATAAACATTAAAAGAGAGTAGAGGTGCAGTGATGATCTAGAGTATAAAAACATTTAATCAGTGGATTATTCTGGGGATCCTCACTTCTGCTCCAGTGACTTTAATCATATGTAAAAGCTTTAAATTATCCCTGATGAACCTGTTCAGTCAGTGTTGTCTTATAGTGCCCTGCTATTGGTTGCTTAGCAACATGTTTTGGGGTAGAATTAGGTTCCTAACAAGCTGAACAGAGGAGAGACGGCGAGGAAGACTTTTTACCGAAATTACATCCAAATCAATCAAAACAAAAACAAGGGCAGAGGAGCTAACCGCCTGCGCTCCCCTTCTGCTGAAGGTGATTTAATCTGAGTGTTTGTCCCGAGGACAGATGGAGCATGTGCTGTACTCCGCTGACAGCATTAAATATTAATAGCAGCCAGGTGGGTTTCAGGTATCAGTGTCCTGAGGTGCGTCTCTGAAGACTGAAGGGGGCAGGACTCTCACTCTTATACTGACGGAGGACAGCAGAGGGGAAGAAAGTTTCACAAAACTGGTCAAGATCATTTAACCTCAAAATCAAATGAAAGAAATAAGAAATGATATAAAATAAAGGCTTTTTAAAAGAAACATTAAGAGTTTTTACATTGTGACAATATCTGCATGAAAATTAAGGAAGCCTTGCTTTACTTTTTCATAATTGCCAATATTCTCAATGATGATTGTTAAGTATTTAAATCAAAAGGATGAACAATACTTTTTAAAATAAATACTTATTTTAAAAAAAGTATGCAAATTTTAATAAAATCTTGCATAATACAGAAAAATTGAATTTAAAAAGTTCAATTAAAATGCTGATTAACAGAACTACATTTTGTTAAAGTTAAAAGAATTATACTGTATATATATATATATATATATATATATATATATATATATATATATATATACATACATACACATATACATACACACACATTGATGAATAATGCCGATTTTTAATTTTCATTTAATTTTCATTTTTTATTTAAATGTGTATATATTTATAGTTTTCTAGATTTTTTCACATTATTGTGCTCAAATGTCATGCATATACTGTCATTATATATATATAATAAAAAACAACAACAGATGCATTATCTTTAGCATTGTTTTCCTTTCTTGTGAATTGTTGAAATTCATGTTATATCAGGGTTTCATAAGATTCAAAACAAACCACACAGGTTCATGGGTTACCAGAGGTTATGAGAGCATGTTATTGACTTCTGTGATAATGCAGGATGTACTCGGCTCTGCTGATCACAAATGAACATTTCAACAGTATGTTATTTTGCTTGACTCAGTCTTTCAGTCAAGCACAGAAATATTTTGCGCAAGTCATCGTATCACCAGCCGCCCACATGCATCTGAATGTGATGGATGGGCTGAGTGTGAATGCACAAGTGAATTTAGAAAGTGTGGGTGTATATCATCACAGTGTATACTGATGCACATGTGTGTGGCTTCCCTCAGGGGAAAATTAGACTAAAGAAGGCTTCATCAGAACCAGATCTCACCTCTATGAGTCTGTCCTGAGGTTTGAGTCCTGCGCGGTCAGCGGGCGAGCCGGGGTCCAGAGCTCGAATGTACTGACCCGGTCTGGACCTCTCGCTGTGGAGATTAAAGCCATAACCCGCCTCAGACCGCACCAGGTGACACAGCCTCGGCAGAAGCTCAGGCGGGTCCAGGGTCGAGGATTCAGATGAGGGCTGGACCTCCTGTGATAGAGGAAATAAAGACACTTAGATACAAATAAACCTACAGCTAAATCTTAGGGTGAAAAAACTCTTTGTTTTTCACAGTATTTCAGTTTAAGCCAATGTCTAGCTAATCTATAATTTCAGGCAGAAAGAGAGCGGTTGACCATTATTTGACTGGCTGATTAATAGGTTTCATTGCAGCTAGAATTCATCAAAGTTAATGCATTTTTGGGGATTTGAAAAAAAAAATGGTGTTCATTTAAAAATAATAAAATAAAAACAATTTTGGGTACATCTTATTTATTGCACATGCTTGTAGTGTTCATTTTGAATAAGGATCATCTGCTATGAATAATTGTAAATGTAAACTGAACAAAATTATAAACGTAACACTTTTGCTTTTGCCCCCATTTTTCATGAGCTGAGCTCAAAGGTCTAAGACTTTTTCTATGTACACAAAAGGCCTATTTTTCTTGTTCACAAATCTGTCTAAATCTGTGTTAGTTAGCACTTCTCCTTTTTTCCCTCCTCCTCACAGGTGTGGCATATCAAGATGCTGATTAGATAGCATGATTATTGCACAGGTGTGCCTTAGGCTGGCCACAATAAAAGGCCACTCTAAAATGTGCAGTTTTATCACACAGCACAATGCCACAGATGTCACAAGTTTTGAGGGAGCGTGCAATTGGCATGCTGACAGCAGGAATGTCCACCAGACCTGTTGAATTGATCTGTTAATTTCTCTACCATAAGCTGTCTCCAAAGGCGTTTCAGAGAATTTGGCAGTACATCCAACTGGCCTCACAACTTCAGACCACATGTAACCACACCAGCCCAGGACCTCCACATCCAGCATCTTCACCTCCAAGATCGTCTGAGACCAGCCACCCGGGCAGCTGCTGTCACAATCAGTTTGCATAACCAAAGAAGTTCTTTACAAACTGTCAGAAACCGTCTCAGGGAAGCTCATCTTCATGCTCGTTGTCCTCATCGGGGTCTCGACCTGACTGCAGTTCATCATCGTAACCAACTTGAGTAGGCAAATGCTCACATCCGATGGCGTCTGGCACTTTGGAGTGGTGTTCTCTTCACGGATGAATCACAGTTTTCACTGTACAGGGCAGATGGCAGACAGCGTGTATGGCATTGTGTGGGTGAGTGGTTTGCTGATGTTAACGTTCTAGATTGAGTGGCCCATGGTGGCGGTGGGGTTATGGTATGGGCAGGCGTATGTTATGGACAACGATCACAGATGCATTTTATTGATGGCATTTTAAATGCACAGAGATACCGTGACGAGATCCTGAGGCCCATTGTTGTGCCATTCATCCACGATCATCACCTCATGTTGCAGCATGATAATGCACAGCAAATTGCAAGGATCTGTACACAATTCCTGGAAGCTGAAAACATCCCAGTTCTTGCGTAGCCAGCATACTCACCGGACATGTCACCCATTGAGCATGTTTGGTATACCACAGCGTGTTCCAGTTCCTGCCAATATCCAGCAACTTCACAGAGCCATTGAAGAGGAGTGGACCAACATCCCACAGGCCACCGTTAACAACCTGATCAACTCTATGTGAAGGAGATGTGTTGCACTGCGTGAGGCAAATGGTGGTCACACCAGATACTGTATAGGTTTCGGACCAAAGATTCCCCACCCCCAGACCCCCAATACAGTAAAACTGCACATTTTAGAGTGGCCTTTTATTGTGGCCAGACTAAGACACACCTGCGCAATAATCATGCAGTCTAATCAGCATCTTGATATGACACACCTGTGAGGTGGATGGATTATCTCAGTAAATGAGAAGTGCTCACTAACACAGACTTTCACCATGAATTCCACCACTGTGATCTGAATACATGGGTTTTCCTCATAAAAATGTGTAATGGAAGGTTACAAATGCCACGACCAACCAATAACAAGAACCAAGCCAGGAAATCTGCCATTCATCCAAGACCGGGAGTGGAAAAATACACTACAGTGCCACAAAGGAGGAGGTTTGACAATGTGAAACACTGAAAGCAAGGCCAGCAGAAGAATCAGAAAGATGCTGGATGTGTGAATAACAGCACACAGGAAGCATAATCAGCCTGCCACAGGAGAAACTCTCAAACATGAGCAAAAAATACTCATCAGCGCACCACAGAAAGAAACCACAATAACGGACATGTCAAAAACATTTTTCGAAGGTTAAAAGATGACATAATCTCTCATTGGCTAAGAGATGAACAAATAAATGTCCCTCAAAAGTGTAATGTTTAAAATATTTGATGCATTTTTTTTCACATGATTTCAAAAGGAAAAGAAAAAAAAAGATGGAAAATGGAAAATCAAGTAAACCTAAGTTGTCTCAGTCAAGTAAGTATTATAAAAGATGTAAGCTATTCTATTGCTTACTTTATATAAATCAGTAAAGGTTTCAAAAGATGTTTTAAGAATAATAGTCAAAGGCGTTTTGCTTGTTAAAAGGGAAAAACTATTAATCAGATGACAAGAGAAAGTCTTTTCCTGTTCAAATATGATACAGTAGACTTCACAGGGTTAAAGACAGTCCAAGACAGGAAGACTTTATTCCACTGAATTCAGGAGCAGTCCGTCCACCTCCTCAACACAGCTGATCTCTGACAGGACAAATACCGTTAGAGAGAGACACAGAGGAGTCTCTGTTTCTGACAATTCCACTGCTAAACACCTCCATATGACTTCATGATTCTGTGCCTCAAATAAACCTCTCTGCTGAAGCATCATAGTTATAATATTTCCATTGTCACACCCCTCAGCGCTCCCCAGCATTACGCCCTCTTCCTGTCATCCCGGGTCCTGAGGTTTCTGTTCCTGGCCTGAACATGGATGCATGGGATAAGTATGAGAAAACACTCGGGAGAGCGGCAGATGCGGCACAAAGCATTCCTGAAACTTCTTTTCACAATAAGCCACTGCTTGTGTGTTTCAAAGCATGGGCTTGTAAAATGATACAGATGCTGCTGAATTATTGACACTGGGACCTCTGGGATTTCTCACACGTGACTGTCATCAACCCTTTCACCGCTGGGGCATCTAGAGCACAACACAAAACACAACAGAAATTACACCCTCGCACAGAAACACGGATTCAGAAGCAGTCTGATTCGCAATCTAATGAGTCTTGTCTTTTTAGAGAATCAAACACATTCAGCACAACACAACCAGTGTGGTGCAAGTCCCAAATAAATGACTTTAAGACTTTAATGACAAATAAAATGCTACCACATTGGTTTGTTCGTGAAGTGTTGTGTAATATTTACTTGTTCTATTTTGATTCTTTTTATTATCTGTGTCGTCAGTCATTCTGTGGAAGCTTCTGTCATCAAAACACATTCCTTGTATGTGTAAACATCAGTGTTACAAGTAATGCTTGTCACGTAATCAGATTTAGTTTTTTTACATAATCAGTTACGTAATGAATTTGTTTGAGCGGCGCCCTCTACTGAACAGATATGACTTTACATTTCCTTCAGCCTGAGGCGTATACATTTCACTTTTGTTGTGATAAGGGTTTTTATATTTGTAATTTCTTTATATTGAAAACAAATAAGCAAGTACGTAACGCATTACTTTCCATAAAAAGCAACTAACGTAATTAGTGACATTTTTAGGGAGTAATGCAATATTGTAATGCATTACTTTTAAAAGTAACTTTCCCCAACACTGGTAAACATACCTGGTAATAGAGCCCTTTCTAATATATAGTTCAGGATATATGAAAAAGGCCCAAAAATACCTAAAAGAATCATAAATGGAGCCTAATAGGAACTAAAATTGATTTAATTCATACGATTCACATCCCTAAACTATGCGCATTACTTGACGTGTTTGGTGTGTTTGCTGCATAGCCGTTCTTCTCAGGTTTGTAATGTGTGTGTTTGTGTGTGTTGATGATGCTCCACAGCCCCACACCCATGTTATCAGTCCCACACAGACACGCTCCACACACCAGCACCGCCTGCAGACGACAGAGGGGCAAACCGACACCCCCAGCAGGAAACACAGTCACACAGGAAGTGCACAGATCAGAGCAGGGAGGAGACTGGAAACAATTTTCCTCATCATATGGATTTTCCTGCAAACAGACCGATCGTGAAATGCTCTTGTATTTTGGGCACGAGTCAACTCTAACTATATAACATCTGTTAACACTATTAGTCCTCAAAAAAGTTACTCGAAAGCGAAAAGGTTTCATTTTAGTCTTCTTCACAACCAATCAAATGTCCCGAGCTGAAAACATCTCGACGCGGTGGAGTCGTGTTACGCGGCCCCCCTCGTAGCGGTGTGACTCCTAGCGAGCATGTTGAATCAATTAGACCAAATTCTTACGACATGACTTCCTCCCCAGATACATGTTTTTTTGTGTGTAACAACACCAGAAATGCAGTTTTAACACATTGTTTGGGTAACACATGTGATCAAACATGAGGGGATATGGATTATGCTAAATGAAAGACTTTTAATATGATGCATTGTGACGGTAAATGATTATAATGTCATGTAATACACCTTATATATGTTCTTGTAACCTAATAGGAACCAAAATAGGAACTTTTGTAACCATGTCACACCCAAACCAGCCTGGGGCGATAATCTTTGACCTTTACTCACAATCACAGCCACAAGGAATCTGTCAATCTGAAGTAAGATTGTATTTATTTTAATTTAGTTTGAGGGGGAAAAATACTTTTATTCAGCAAGGACACATTTAATTGATTAAAAGTGACAGTTAATGCTTTGTGTTTATGAAAGAATCCTGAAAACAGTATCAGGTTACAGAAAAATATTAAGCAGGCCAACTGTTTTTCATATTTGATAATAGTAAGAGATATTTGTTGAGCAGCAAATCAGTATATTATAATGATTTCTGAAGGATCATGTGACACTGAAGACTGGAGTAATGATGCTGAAAATATAGCTTTAACATCACAGGATAAAATTATATTTTACAATGTATTCAGATAGAAAACAGCTATTTTAAATTGTAATAATATTCACAATATTTTACCATATATTTTATCAAATAGGTGAAATTTGTGAACATAAGAGACTTGACGCTTATGCTGAAGTCAAAGCAGCGTTGCACACAACTGAAGGCTTCATTGGGCCGTGTCTCAGAGCTGGGTTTGCTGTGTTTGTCAGGAGGACCATGTGCTGGAGAGAGAGACAGCATGAAGTCTGCCGCTCAACCCACGCAGTGTGACCTCCACAGTTACATCACATCAACGCTCTCACATCCTCTGTGTGTGATCACTAGATGTGTCTCATCTCCTCACTTTCAGCCTCAGCAGAGGTTTTTAATCAATGCTACACAAATGCAAAATCATACTGAATGAAGAGGTCAGTTGTGATGTTGAGAGTCACAGTTTCTAATGGTCCCAGATCTTTTTTTATGTTAAAATGCTTTCTCCAACTTCATCTTAATATACAGAGAAAGTTTAGGGTCAGTAAGAGTTTTTAAAAGCAGTCTCTTCTGCTCACCAATGCTGCATTTATTTGATCAAAAGTACAGTAAAAACATGATAACAATTTAATATAAATGTATTTGAATATATTTGCAAATGTAATTTCTTCAAAGCTGTATTTTCAGCATCATTACTCCAGTCTTCAGTGTCACATCATCTTTCAGAAATCATTCTGATATGATGATTTGCTGCTAAAGAAACATTTATTAGTATTATTATTATCAATGTTGGAAACAGTCATGCCGTTTCATATTTTTGTGGAAACTGTGACACATTTTTTGCAGGATTCTTTGATGAATAGAACGTAAAAAAAAAAAGAAAAAGAAAAGAAAAATGTAACACAAAAAATGTTATATTATAAATCTCTTTACTGTCACTTTTGAACAATTGAATGCATCATTTCTGGATAAAAGTATTCATTTCAAATCAATCAATCTTACTGACCACAAAAAATGAAACACTGTTAAACATTAAACAGCCATAAAATACTAAAACTCAAATAAAAAACTAAATAAACGGACAACTTGAATATATTAATCACAAAATTAGAGAGTAAACAACTACTGAAATCCAATGAAATAAAACAACAAAAACTCTATATTATTATTATTATTATTAATAATAATAATAATAATAATAATGACAACAACTACTGAAAACTAAAAAAAAAAAAAAAGTGCACATTGAATAAAAAGCCTAAACAAATCTCTAAAGTCCCTCCTCTCATTTTTCTCCAATGGTGGACCTGCAGGCAGGCAGTGAGTGATGTGTTGGGCGTCCCGCCATGGCTGTGACTAACAGTCACATGAGCAGCACGTTCAGTTTGTGAGACAGGTCTGGTTAATGTCCTCACTGCAGACCAACAGTGCCACACATCTGACCCTTTAATGGAATCTGTGGTCCCTCCCCCTCAGAGGAGCTCCTCGAGCCCGGCCTGAACGCCCCTCGCAACATCTGGACTCCACACAGCTGCCCCTCGTCTCACAGCGGGCTCAGACTGAGAGAGAGAAGCCATGTAGTTCCTGAGGTACAGAAACAACACATAAACCACAACTAATGTTTAAAGCCTCAGCACGAGTCTACAAGCCAAAACTATGCTGAGTTACGGCGGCACCAAAAAGATTTGTCTGCTTAAAGCGTCAGTTCACATCAAAATGAACTATTCTGTCATCATTTACTTGCCCTCATTTCATTGCAAACCTCGATGACTTTCTGTCTTCTATGGACAGAAAAAATATTTAACAACATTGGAGCCCAGTGATTTCAATCATATAAGCAAAAAAACAAAAACAAAAAAAACAAAGAAGAGGAAGTTACATTTTTGGGTGAAATATCCCGTTTATGTCACACCTAAAAATATTTGTGGTGATAATTGAAATGATAATAATTAACCAATGCTAAATTTTTATATTTTTAATGAACATTATATTACATTGCATAATGCATTTTATAATAATTATATTATAATTATTCAAATCAATATTTACAATTAAGCAATAATACATTTTATTTTATGAAAATGTATTACATTAAATTATACTGTATTAAATTATACTATATTATAGAATAATTGTATTCTAATTAAAATAATATTGATAATTAATCAATAATAAATTATAATAATTCATGAACATAATTACAATTATATATTTATAATTAAAATCAATATATTATATTATAATAATATTATAATTATTAAAATCAATACTTATAATTAATCAATAATGAATTGTAATATTTTATGAACTTTATATTATATATTATTATGTTAATATGTAACATGTGTCTGCATGTATATATAATATCTAGCAAAAAAAAGCATTCATTTTGATTTCAGTATCACTACAGTATCACTACCTCAATGCAATTACACTAATTACAATACTGTAAGCAGCTGAACTTTAAAAAGGTCTAGTTTCATAAGACTGATTGACTTCAGGCATCACAACAAACGTATTAATAGGAGACAGACGAATCCAAACAGCATAATGCAGCCAAAGTGTGATGAGTCAAACCACAAACACTCGGCCAAACAGAGCAGAGAGGCAACAAAAACAATACAGGACCACATAGGAATCATTTTTATAAGGTGAAACCGCACACCAGCGCATTGAAAATTAAAGCGCATAACTTTTAGTTAGTTTCCATGGAAATTTGGAGCCAAAATTGCCTTTAAGAGCAGGTTTGGCTGGTGCACATGCCTACAGGGATATTAGTCCACTAATGAACCAAGCACACTGACTGATGTTCAAGCATTCAGACGCGTCTCGTACAAACACATGCAAACGCTGACTGTCATACCAACCAAGTTGTATGCCATGACTATCTAGGCCAGAGTTTCTCCTCACACATCTCTTATATGTGTGATGCTGAAGCAGATGGTTTCATTTATGCCAGCAGGAGAAAAAAAGACTGGAGAAGCGGAGACTTGGGGATCTGTTTCGATCTCCGGCATTCATCACGAGCGCGTGTGGAAGTAGGTCAGTCCGGCATCGCTCCAGATCTCACGTTCTCTGACCCAGATGACTGTCAACACCTCAGGACGAGCAAAGAGTGTTTAACTTTCTTAAACGGCCTCGCTCCACAGCCTCAACTTGGCTTGCGTGTACCAAAGTGGATTCTGGGGGAGATTTTTTAAAGATTCGCCATGTTTAAAGGATATTTAACACACAAAACTAAACTGTCATCATTTACTCACCCTCATGTCATTTAAAACCTGTAAGACTTAATTTAACTGCAGAAGAGAAAAGAAAACGCTGTTTTTGTCTGTACAGTGACAGTTAGTGGTGTCCAACACAAAACTGCATCCCTTTGACTTTCATTACATGGACAACAAAACACAGTTTTTCAAAATAGCATCTTTTCTGTTGCACAGATATGGTTAGAAAGTGCATTAGGGTGAGTAAATAATGGCTTTTCATTTTTGGGTGAACTGTCTCTTTAAGACTCACCTAATCAGACAAACAAATAGAGTGCACTAGTGCCCGCCCACTTCATCAGCTGCACTGGTTTCAAAAGTATTCCTGTTTATTTTTGATTAAATTAGGGATTTAAAAAAAGTCTTCATTAACGCTTTAGAAGTCATGAAACAAACCGACCAGCTACGAGGTGAATCAAAACATTACAAACCTTTAGTGCAAAAATGCATATGAAAATCAACCAAAAACATAAAAGTACAAGACTTAACACTTAACGGCTTTAATGAGGGAAAGAACTACAATCCCATGAAGCTTTGCAAATCACTTAAAAAAACTATTACCGTAATTAACAGGTTGCTGATTGGATCTACGCAAACAGTGTATTTTAAATTGAATTACTTGATTACATCATTTGCAGTGTTTCATGGAAGTGGGCGGGGCTAAAAATATATTTTGGCGCAATTTGTTCTCAGTGACTCTGATTGGTGGAATTTTTCGTACAGCATCATGGGTAATGTAGTTTTCCCACCACAATTCCACTAGTAAACCATCATTGTAAAAATAATTTGAATTAATGTGAACATGTAGCATCGAACGGATATGCAACCAATGAACAGCCTCTGAGCTCACAGTAGATCAGTTACTGTTTAAAATTAACTTCCCTATGGAGAAAATGAATGCGTTTTTACAGTCTCGTGTTTTCTTCAGAAAACGTGGAAATGTAGTAAAGATCCAGTGCTGCTGTCATTGTGCTGAAGCGTTGTGTAACATGTTCAGGCTGCTGTCTTGCATGTGATGGTGATTTAAACACTTGAACAGAGTTCAAGGGTAACAAATCAAAGCCAGACGATCCCAGCACCAGTTAGCTAAGAATGGGAACAGGGCTGTTTCTAAGTATCTCACTGCTCGTTCAGTGTGCTGTTTTAAGAACATTCGGTAGATTGTGAAATCCCCGGACATCTTGAGAACAGCATCAGATGATCCTCCGTATGAGGAACAGCTGGAGAAAGGGCTACTCTCGAAAAACAGGCACAAATAACAGCCCTAAAATTGCTGGATCAGTATTCACAATGCTTTCTTCTGCATCTAACTTTTTTCTAGAGCTCCCTGGAGGAAAAACTGAAAGGGAAAGGAAATATGTAAGGAGTCCAAATGCCTTCTCGGATCGCTGAATCTGACAATTTGCTGAGTATGAAGAAAATGTTAAAAGGCCAGGTCTAAATAAGCAAGCACTTACTTACTTATATATTTAATTCCCTGATTTCTGAAGTACATACTTAGTGTATTGTTCATCTGAATGATATCCATGTGCGGAATGTTATAATATTATGTTGTATTTGTTTTAATTACTGTATTAATTACTTTTTTATTAATTATATCTGTGAAACATTCCATGCTCATTATGTTTGGATTCTGATTACAAAGACTGCACATAATTCTGTCAGTTTCTTCTTATTTGTGGACCAGCAGTCAGTGTGATTCACACAAACCCTCTCCAAATGCTGCGAGTTTAAGGTTTCTACCCCTCCCTAGGACCCCTTCCTTTATGGCTCAGGACTCCCATATCACCTCAAACACACACACGACGACTCTGCTTCCAAAGACAGCCTCGGCTTCCTGCCTGAAAGGTTTCATATTGTCTTTGCTCTTCCCAATGTGCTCCTTTCAAAAACTAACTGTCCTGAAGAGGCTGCATGAGGTCATGTGACACTGGGGTTAGTTGTCACATGTAGAAGTGGAAACCAGAAACATGCAAAGTGTGGAGGTATATAAAAAAATAAAATAGTACATGATAAATGGAGCCAATAGTTAATAAATACTACAAAACGAAGAGCCCCAAAAATGAGCCCAGATCCGAATCACCTATGACTCAGAGTTTCACAAGACAAGCAGGGCGACTTTTCAAAAACCTCTTGTATCCAAGATCAACACACAAAGATGGATCATTTGTGTTAGTGGCACCAAACCTGGAACCCTGAGCAATGTTCAGATGGGAGGAAGGTTTAATGAGTCATCACTTTCCTACAGTCTACCGACGTCTGGAGAAAGTCAATGGATCGAGCTCTTAAACACTGAGGAGAATCATCAAGTCCAATGATAGGTCTGTATGGGCAGTGATATCAGCCAATATGAGGCCACTCTACAGGAAGACGTCCCACATACACATGGCTAAACACAATTAGAGTGGTTTTGGAACACCAGAATATGGCTTTTCTAATCACCAAATCCAAAAAGTTTTATGACGGGCCATTTTGGAGAATAACATTTCCATTTCCTTTGAATAAGAAGGTTCTTTTTAAAACTGGAAAATATCCCTCTACAAATAGTTAAACTTTGAGTTTATCCGAATGAATATTATGAAAACAAATGTTGGAATTAGAACCAAAACAGTCTGTATAGTTTGCTGAGAACGTTGACGAGAAAGTTCCATATGCAACTTTTATTCTTCAGTTCTGCTCTTCTTAGAATAACACAGAATCCAAAACATTGATTTGAAATTTGTATGTCCAACGCAACATAAATGATTGATTTACCATCTTCAGGTCATACATCACTCCAAAATCAAAAGAAAAGTATTGTTTTGGGGGGAAATTAGACAATTTTACTACATCCTACTTTCAACGTCCAAGGTTTCTCTTCACATTTTGGGTCGGATTGCCAAAAAGGAATCTAAATCTTTGAGTTAAGTCAAGTGCTTCACCAGCGAAGGCTCAGATTTGCAGATGTTGTCCCGGGTTCATCTTCTGATGGATATCAGAAACAGTCTCTCTGTTTTAAACAAGTGGGCTGCTGCGGTGTTAATAGTTTTAATGTCATCTAAAACATTATCACACACATGTGGCTGTAAAAAAACCCACCCATCACTCACACACTCACATCTTTCCCACTCCACTCCATCTTGTTGAAACAGCAGTGAATTATACAAACCCATTTGGAAAGTGTGCTTTAAGTGAGAGCAGATGTTGGATGTATACATTAGGCTCAAAAAAGACAAATATAATATTTAAGATCTTATACAAATATTGCATTAACAGACTAATGATGGCCATTTTTGCCATGTAATATTTCCAAACATGATCTACACTTGCGCACAGATGTTAAAAATCACACTTTTAATGGCTAAACACACCCCTGACCCTTCGTATTATACACTTCAGCAATTAACCTGTCCAGAAATTTTGTGTAACAGACATAAATGATTCCTCAAACCACGCGTCTTGTTGAAGAGAGATGTGCAAGCTCTTCTATATGTCATCAGACTAAGCCATTTTGCCGGGAATCAGTACAATGGGTCAAAAACTCTGAGACTAAGTGTGGGGACTTTTGACTCGAGCAAATAAACAAGCACTTAGCAACCATCCAGAACAATCCATAACAGAACATCCTAACAACTATTCCTAGCAACCACATACTGTAGCAATGTGCTAAAATCTGAGAATGTAAATGTGTTATTAATGTATACCAAAAACGTATTCACTTCAAGTAAAATTAGTATGTATATACACAGTGTATGAGCTGAAATGATATGTATTGTAAAAAGCGCTATACAAAATAAACTTTAATTGAAATTAATATATGGTGCTGATTTTTCAGGAATAAAAATAGTGGAATAAATGCTGAAGCAATTTCTGGCCAGGATCTTTTATCCTTTCAAAACACCAAAATCCAGAGATTCATTTTCTTGAATGAGTAAGCCACACTAATGTACTGAGCCAACAAGATAATATCTGAGTTACTCACTTAACTCATTGTTGTTTTAAACTCAAATTAACCCAATAATCCATAATTATTGCCGACCACACATACAAACTAACCGATAACCCTTACATAAAGAGTCTATGAGAACTAGATATAACTATAACTGATGACTTTACTCGAGCCAGCTGTTCTACAACATCCAGATGTTCAATGTATTTCATGATGCAGAGACATTCATTTATGTATTAGTTGAGGGGTAAGGGCCAACACAGGGGTTAACTGACCTATTGGTAAGCCCCTCCCCTTGAACACAGACTAGCTAATGGCGGTTGGGGAGTGGAACTCTGACATCAGCGCCATAGAAAAACATTAGAAGATCTGAAACTGGCATCGATTTTATGGGTTTTTTATTTAAAAAAATGGAAAAACGATGTGCCTGGGGTATTTGTACCACTGATACCAGGTATCCTGAGAGGATGGCCAATAGAATTTAATTTAATTGTACCAAATCATTCACTCCCAATCCTAATTAAGACAAAAACCTTAATTTTCTGGTTGTCATACTCTCATTAAAGGTGCCATGTGCAAAAATTGAGCTAAAAATATTCAAAAAATGACCTACACGCATCAAAAGTATGAAAAGAAATAAGGGCGATGATGTCATTAAAAAAATGTAAAGTTATAGTGCTGCAGAGATATCAACCTTAATTAGCAGTAGCATTACTAGCCCCGGCCCGACAGGTGTCGTAATACCAGTTTCGGCCATGGGAGGCGGTATGCGGGCAACATAACCACGAGCCAACCTGCAATACACGAATAACTCGCACGGCTTGTGGGCGTAATCTAACCTGATGTCAATCAAGCGGAAGGATGGTTGAAGCCCTTGTCAAGAGACCACCACCCGCTACAGGGAAACAACCGCGCTCGGAAACACAAATCAAATCCGATAAGAAAAGGAGCCGAACCAGAGTAAACATCGGCACTGCTTTCAATCGCTGGAGACAACTGATGGACCTGAAAGAAATGAGGTTCGACACCGAACTTGCAACATTTCTTTTGGATTGGTAAGTTAGATGCTGTTAGTATTTCGCTAGAAGTTTGTTTTATATGTTTGTGTATTTTTTTTAACCTGCTCTGTCTAGTCTGTTGGTCTCCGTGTCCTCTTTGCTTCGTGGTTTTTCTGTACGTGAGAAAATTGATGTGTGGCGTGAAAGCGTGTGAAAAGAGTCAATTGCGTGTGTCTCACGGTGAATGATTGAGAGTTGGCAGCTCTGGTTACGTTGGTTGGCGCTAGCTTGGTCAACATCAGCTGTCTGATGTTGACCAATGATGTTGACAGAATGCTGTCTGTCAAATTAATTTAATTCCAATAATGTGTATATACAACTCAAAATGTAATATGAACAAAACGAATATGAACATATTCACTGGTAAAGGTGAAGGGGAGTAGCTTGAAGATGTCATGTTTCAAAATCACTTGACATCACCCAACGTTCCTCTGGAGGCAAAACGTCCTCTTATAGCAGCGGTTCTCAATTCCAGTCCTCGCGCCCCACTGCTCTGCATATTTTGCACGTTTCTCTTTGTTAACACACCTGATTCAGATAATCAGCTCGTTAGAAATGAACTCCGTGCATGAACTGTTTTTCAAATGTTCATTGCTCTCTACTCTCTGAGCAGGGGAAATCTGTTGAAGTTTACCTCACATCGAAACATTCATTCACTGATTTGTGCTGTGCAGCGTCTTTAAACATGGACAACTGTGACATCATATACCTCTGTAAATCGATACAAATTAAATTCACGTCTTGCACACTTCAATGCACTTTGATTGGAACATATAGCTACGTTCACTTCGAACTGGAATCATGGCTGAATGTCCTGTGATGTCCACTGCGCAGGGCACTTATGTTCGAATAGTACAAACGTCTAAAGCGCTAAGAGAAACGTTCAAAATGTGCAGAGCAGTGGGGCGCGAGGACTGCAATTGAGAACCGCTGTCTTATAGGCTTCGGCTATGCTCTAGGGTTGTTGTGAAGGTAGGGGCGGAGCATAGAGACTATGCTGTTTCTCGTTTGTTACTCTAGAGTAGACCAATTCACTTTATTGAGGCATACTGCCCCCATCTGGTATGGAATGTGGAGTATGACTTGATTTTTTTGCCAGATATGACAGATGGCACCTTTAAGTTACAATTTTTATCTGCTCAAGCAGAACTTTAATATCATCATGTGCTTTGGCAAGGTATCTCTGGTTAAAACCAGCTAATGTTAAAGCTAGTGAGTCCATGCTAACGTACAAAGCTAGACAGTGAAGTGTTCTTGTGTCTTGTACAGTGTAGGGCAAAAACACATAAATAAAGGTCTACATTTCACTCTCTTCATATTAAACTGGCTAAATGTACATTAATTTAATCGTACCCTGTGGTACATGAACAGTGTTGATCTGGGATGTTGTTATCTGCGATCGTGACGACTGTAACATTAGACTACTCCCGCTTGCCTTGTGATCTCTAAACCCTCGCTTCCAAATTAATACCCCCAATATTTATTTTAAAATCTCTTATATGTCATTGTAAGACAGTAAGTAACTCTGATTGTTTGTGCAAGTTTCGCAAAAATAACTAAGGGGGCGGGGCTTACCGATAATGTCAATTAAAAGGTTCTACACTCAACAAAGGTTCCAAACATGATGTCATAGGAGAACCATTTTGAATTTGCCATAGTGAACAGTTCTAAAAGTTATAGCTGACCCCAATATTTTTATTTACTTTTAATTTAATCACCCTCAGGTCATCCAAGAAGTAGGTGCCTTTTTTTCTTCAGTAGAGCATTAAAGAAGATTTTTAGGAGAACCCACCATGGTCCTTGGTGATTCATAAAAGCCAAGTCAGCAGCTATACGTTTTTAAGAATAATAATAAAAAAAAACATATCAAAGACCTTAAAATTAATGAATGCCCTTGGTTACTGGCGATATACAAAGGTCTTATATAGCAAAATTATTAGTTTGTGCAAGAAAACTGAACATTATTACCTGTAATCCAAAGCCTTTCAGACAGTTCAATTCTGGTGTAAATAACTGATTCACCAGTTTAATTACATAATGACTCGATGCAACGTATACGCAATTATTAAAGCTCCCAATAAAAATGTCAAAAATATGTTTTACTTATCTCAAGCATATCAAGTGAATAAACTAGTCTTCATCAACTCACCTTTTCACATAAACAGTCAGAAACCATAAAACATTTTTATTTTGCCCCTTGATTTAAGTGCCGGTTCACACATGTGCATATCAGTAGTTCACTTCTGGAGGAACTGGAGCACTGAATGATTTGGCAAAAACCAACATTATAAGATTATATATGGTGGCATTTTGGCTCATTTCGAGTCAGAGTGATTGGCAGGCGTATGAAAGTGAGTTTTGATTGAGTGACTAGAGCCCCAGTTCGCTATAAAAAAAACTAAATAAAAACGATTCAAAAGAACGTTTCGTTCACAAAACATCATGGACATCAATCTGGACCGTTTGCCTGAGGCTCTGGTAATAATATTCAGTTTCTTGCACAGACCTATTGTTTCGCTTCATAAGAGAATCAGGAGCAACATTTTGTACGGCTTGATATGCTTTTTTACTCTCAAAAACATGCCCCTGCTGACTTGCATGTTATTAATTACCAAGCACCTGTTTCAGCTAAAAATCTTCTGTAATGTTCTACTCGAGACAAAATGTTTTTATCTACATCTTGAATGGCCTGAGGATAAATTACCAGCAAATTTTCATTTTTGAGTGTACTTTCTATTTGAAAGAACTAAGAGTGAAGAACATTTGAATCATCTGAAGGACCTTTTACTGATGTCAAAGATTCTTCAGTGAACAACAGAAGCTCGTAGCAGATAGTGAATGGAACCACACCTTTTTAGGAGCTCGTGAGAGAGGTTTCCTGATGGGTTTGGAGATCTCAGGTCGTTTGGAAACCGAGCCATTGGCCTGTTTACTGGTGGACGGTGTAGGTGAAGGGTTCTTGACTGCAGGGCTCACCCGGATGGCCATTTCCTCCGTGCAGGTGAGACGCAGGCTGCGAAAGTACTCATCAGTCTCTCGGTCAACCACCAGCAGTCTGGTCTCATGCTCCAAGGCTTTGATCCGCTGCACCACCTGAGCACAAGAGAAAGCAAAACTATAGGATGAGCTCTAAGAGATGTGCTTTTCACTACAATTACATTGACACAGTGTTATTTGATCATCATGTCAAATCTGGAACTGCATGCATGCCAAAATAACAGGACTTCAACATATGCATCATGTTAGTATGTCTGAGCACACAGACAGATCTGGCCAGAAGATCTCCTGCTGTGATGCTGTAAAGCCTCCAGCTGCTGTCACAGCTTCAGCACTTCAGTGCACTAAAGATTTACAAGGGATTTTATTGATAAGAACATTTTCCACTTAAGTCAGAGTTTCACCACAAGTTTCTGTGGAAGCTTGTTTCCGCTATGGAATAAAAAAATCAGCAAGGTAATTTTGACTTTTTTTTCTGAATTTCAAGATATAAATTAGCAATTGCGAGAAGGATTGCAAGATAAAAAGTCACAATGACCTTTTTTCTGTTTGAAACGAGAAAAAGGAACAGAGATGTAAAAAGAAGAAAAGTTCGAATTGCGAGACGTAAACTTAGAATTCTGAGAAAAATCTCAGATGTAATCTTGAAATTGCAAGAAAATTCTGTAAGCAGACTTTTTTCTTATTATAAAATATTGCAATTACCATTTAACTTTTTTTATGTAATTGTGTTGTTAAAAGGCTTCCACGGGGTTATTATATGCAATACTCTTTTATTATCCATATAAAGTTGCGTCCAAAGCCAAACAAACTAATGTTTCAAAGACTGAAACATTAATCAAATCGCAAAACACATACTTATATATGAACTTCTCTTTCTAGATCTCAACTCTTCTCAAGGTGCATCCTGGGATGCTTTTAAACACTGCTGAGGGGTTTTCATTGAGGCTGTTTCTTTCCCCTTCAATACTGACTTATGCATGAAATTTTGGTATATATAATATAATATATATATATATAATATATAATATTTGTACATAGTCACAATTTATATTTTTTTATTGATTTCAAGCATTACACATATGATAGATCAAAATGTTTGCGATGCAAAGCTGAAATTTCAGCATCATTACTCCAACCTTCAGTGCACATGATCCTTCAGGAATCAGTCTAATATGCTGATTTGCTGCTCAAGATCAATTTGCTGCTTTTTTTTTTATCAATGCTAAAGACAAATGTACTGCATAGAAAGTTAGAAAGTTCAAAACATATTTTGTAACATTATGTTTTACTGTCACTTTTGGTCAATTTAATGCATCCTTGTTAAATAAAACTATTAATTAGCTACTTTTTGAAAACTCTTTAAACTGACCCCAAATTTTTGAACGTTATAGTATCCCCGGTTCCACAGACAAGGCTTAAACCTAGTCCCAGACTTCCTATTTCAACGGAAGAAGAAAAAAGTGCAAAAAAAAGATGCCTTTGCTTTGTCTTAAGATGGACACCAATAATGTTTTTTCTAAGGCAAGTTTATAAAAATGACTTAAGTGTCCCAATTGAACTTTGGCCTAATCCTGTTTTAGTCTGTGAAACCAGGCCAAAATACATGAAATGTTTAATTACCTCAGAGCATTTTTACACACTGATGTTAGTACTAGCGAACACTCTTAAAAATATAGGTTCCAAAAGGGGTTTTCACACTGATGCCATAGAAGAACCCGTTTCGGTGCCCCAAAGAACCTTTCAGTGAACAGTTTTTTAAAGAATAATTTTTTAGTGTGATAATCCAAAGAACCTTTTTCCACTCTAAGAACCTTCTGTGGAATGAAAAGGTTCCATGGATGGTAAAGGTTCCTTATGGAACCATTGGTGCCAATGAAGAACCTTTATTTTTAAGAGTGTAGGCTACTATAAAATCGCATAGAAACGCGCCTCACAGCCAGTGTAAGGTGAGCTCGTGTGAGATCTGCACAGGTGTGATGTACCTGATGGTGTGTCTCTCTCTCCACGTTCTCGCCGTTCACCTCCACCACACGGTCACCCGCGCGCAGTCCCGACGCCTCCGCCGGGGACGCGCGCTCCACTTTCCGTATGTACTGTCCGGTTTTTCCTTTCTCTCCGTGCAGATGAAACCCATAGCCGTTCTCTCCTTTCTTCATCACACACAACCGAGGCTTCAGATCGCTTGCCATAGTATTCCGCTTTCGCCTTCACATCCAAACTTGCAATAAAATCCAAGCGTACTTCTAATCTTTCGAAAACTTAATGCAATGGTTTACAAACAAGCATCTTTAGCCTGTGGGTTATTGCACAGTCCGCGGTGTTTTGCAAAAGAATGTGCATGCAAGTATCCGACTCAGCGCATTAGTTAAAATAGACAAAAACCAAAAGACTCGAGTCCGAAGCGATTATATGCTTACGCAAGAAAAATGTAAAAGTGGAGCCGGGGAAGCAGACTGTGAAACTACCTGTGGATGTTCACAGACGCATCCAAATCTCCTCCATGAGACATTCTGCCCACGGAGAGAGAAACGCAACTGGTGCTGCTGTCCACTGACACACTGCGTGGCGCGGAGTAAGACCGCCCATCTACAGCTTTAACAGAGAGAGATACACAGAGAAACACAGCCGAAGAGCCTTCGAGAGGACGCGAGCCTCATCAGTGTGTGTGTTTGTGTGTGTGTGGGTGTGTGGGTGTAAACAACCACTCCAACAGAGAAGAGCGGACACTGACTTTTACTAGTCTATGTATGAAAATACCCTAAACATTGTGCGAATAATACAGCTATTGAATCTAAAGGGAAATTGTGCATTTGGAGTAATTTCAAGTCTTCTGAATTACATAATGTAAGGTAAAATCACTTTAAATGCGTCGAGGTTCTTCGCGACGCTTTAAACTGATATTTAGCGGCAGGAGCTCAGTTATTTTACAGACTATATAACGTTTAAAGCAAGACGTGAAGTCTTCAAGAAACCTTAGATACATAAAAATAAAATAAAAACGAATCGTCAACTACTACATGATTTCAGCAGCGCGAAGGCGGTATTTTGTTATGATACAACTTCACGCGAACTAATTTATGTTCGTTGTTTATTTGGCGGTGATTAAATGATAAATATTAAGAATATTAAATATGTTAAAAAAATATATATTTTTGGTAACACTTTTTAAGATGTCCTGAAAAAAGATGATGATGATGAAGAATAAAAAACAATAGACACACAAACAAAAAAATAGTAGCCAATGGTTTTGGTTTTAATGCAAACTGTAATGGACCCTGTTGGGCTCTACTGGTAATTGAATAAACCAATTAATCCTAATGGAATGTGTCCCAAAACACACTACACACAACATTTTTCTAATGGTTAAAAGTTGAACATTTCTAATGATTGCAATGTATGTATGTTTGCAGTGGAAAACAAGATTTTTGTTTCAGCAGGGATGTTAGGCTACTTATTATAATAAAATAATGCATAATCACATGCAAGTAAACCTAAGGCAACCCCCTAATCCTAAACCTTAAATACATGCATTTAATTACTCAGTACTTAAACGTATAATTAAATGGTAACAAGGACAACTTAAAATAAAGTCAACCTAAAAAAAAATGCATGTAATAAATAAATAAATACTTTAGAGGGGGTTAAACCTATAATTGGCACCCTGCAAAACAATAACAGTCCAGTGAATGCATGAGGACAACAAGCAACATTGTTTGACAAAGTTGACTTCAGCACGTGAATGAACGAGGTTAGAAAGATTCATGACCAGAACAGGGAAAGTATTTGGCGCTTATAGCACAATCTCATGCACAACGTTGCATAAAATATCAATAAATAATGTTAATTTGAGAACATTTCAGGTCATAACCCACATACGGAGTAGCAGGCGGCTCGTGCTGCTCTCTAGCGGCGGAGAGGAGCGAGTCACGTGACCGACACGACTGCTGCCTTTCACAACAGTCACTATTGATGTTACAGAGATATCTAAAGAAAAGACCAGTATTTACATTTATTAATCTTATTATAAATATCTACTGTGTGTGCGTATGTGTATTTATGGTTTAGATCTTTTACATTTTCCTAAATAGCACATTTCTCCAGTGCAATGAAGATTTATATATAGTGTCTTTCCTTGACTTTTCTGTAGGTTTCCCCAATTAATTAAGGTTATACTATGTCATTATTATTAT
Source organism: Carassius carassius (assembly GCF_963082965.1). NCBI lineage: Eukaryota > Metazoa > Chordata > Actinopteri > Cypriniformes > Cyprinidae > Carassius > Carassius carassius. The sequence continues at coordinate 43,955,886 of NC_081755.1, read as the reverse complement.
TTTTTGTTATATAACCAAACTTCTTTACAAATACATAGTATGCATTTTTAATAAATAGATTTTTTTTTTTTTTGGAATCACAATTGCATGTGTTAAGACTGTCTTTGTCATGTGATTTTGGCAGGTTTTGGAGTGATCTGAAGTTCAACAATATCACTGGGGCCATAGAGAAACTGCATTAAAAATAGCTTACGTCAAGCAAAAAAATTATCTACAACTGAAAATGAATCATAAATTCATAATACTCAGCCCGTGTGCTTCCACAGTTGTATGACATTCATTCCTACATGAAAAAAAGCATACTCTTTTAAAACATTTTTTTAGCTGAATTATTTGAACCACTCAGCTTTCAAAACATAAATAAATAATACAAATACCATCAAAATTAAAATTCTTTACTGGTACAATTCATAGTGCTGTAGCCATTTTATAACAACAACAAAAAAAACTAACTAAATATAAACAGACCAATATGCATTGAAAAGCATTTTTACAAAAACACACTGCACAAAGTCCTATCTCTTGGATAAATTTCCAGAAAATAAATAGTCATGAACAACTCAACAGTAGTTTACAAACAGACTCTTTCAGGTCAACACAGTGCTGACGACGCGGTTCAATAAATGAACCCCTGACTTTTCAAACACATCCAACGAATCACACAGGACTTTGTGCAACTTACATTTCCTTTATAAAGACATGACAGTGCACTGTCTACTTTAAAGGAACACTCCACTTTTTTTGAAAATAGGCTCAATTTTAAACTCCCCTAGAGTTAAACAGTTGAGTTTTACAGTTTTTGAATCCATTCAGCTGATCTCTGGGTCTGGCGGTAGCCCTTTTAGCTTAGCATAGATCATTGAATCTGACTAGAGCGTTAGCATCTCACTCAAAAATGACCGAAGAGTTTATTTAAATTGTGTACTGGAGATCTGCTGAATGGATTCAAAAACAGTAAAACTCAACTGTTTAACTCTAGGGGAGTTGAAAAATGAGCCTATTTTCAAAAATAGTGGAGTGTTCCTTTAACTAAAATGCTTAAAAACACAAAAAAGGATAAAGATGATGACGGTGCACCCCTTTATGTAAAGTAAACACTGATCGAAGTTGATTAAAAAGGTCTAATTACAATAAGTTACATTCCTGCTGCGAATCGTGACCGTGATATGACTCCTGACGAGAAGAGAAACAAACAAGTGAGTGTTTTATGTCCAGTTATGTTCAAATGTACACATATTAGTCCACATGCTCACATACAGTCCATAAACATCCATTCCTTTCTCAGGAGAAAGCATCCGAGGTCAAACCAATGTCTCCTGCAATTTATGGCTGGTATGGGTTTATTTGTTTGTGTATAATGTTTATTTGTTTTTTGTGTAAAAAAATGAAGTGCCTGTTGGGTGAAAACTTGCCTGGGTCATATTCCACCCTATTAAAAAAAATCTAAATAATAATAAAATTACTATTATTATTATATATTTACAATTATTAATGTTTCCCACTCTCAATAATATAGCAAAATTTCTGTATTAATATTTTTTAATATTTTTAAAAAATAATAATAAAAAAACCATTAAAATGAATAGAATTTTAAAAATAAGTAGAACAAATGCAATCATAATGTTAAAAAAATTAAACTGTTTAAATAATACATATTTTTTGCATTACAGTAATGAGAAAGCTCATCTTAATGAGCCTTTATCTTTTTTTTTTTTTTTTTTTTAAGGAAAAAGCAATGCAAAAAATCTCAGTAGCTCTAAAGTAGGATTAATTTAGTAAATGATTTGGGGTAAAACATGACCCAGACATATTCTCATCAGGTTTGGTGAGATGAACTGGTTTAGCAGATGGCCACCTCAAAGCGGCAGTGACTTCTCTCCTCTCTGTACACTCAGAAAACAAAGGAGAAACAATGTACACAGGATGAGAGAAGCGCGTTCTGTCTGAAGGCACAGATACTTCTGCGGGTGAGAGCGTAACACAGGGCCCAGCCGCAAGGGCATGAATCAGTGCAAGAACAGGGACTTGGGAAGGGAATGATTGGGAATTCTTAGCTTAAACGCACTGCTCTTTTCCACTGTGCTCCTTGTTTCAGCCATCATTTGTATTAGAGTCTTAAAAATGTGTCTAGCAAGCCCAGTTTCATCCGAGCGTTTCCTGTATGTACATAAAGGGTTATATAGTACTGTACAGTGGGCCTGATCACGGAGTGTGAGGTGTGCCGTGAACTCTGAAGCGATACAGGCAGGTGTATTCGGGATGACCCCAGTTCGACAGCACTCGCATCTCAATGATCTGAAAGGCCTTGTCGTTCTTCTCCTGGAAAAAAGAAAGCAAAGTGAAACGTGCTCAGAACGCCACTGTAGCTCTGTTTCATGTAACATCATATTAACTCAAACTCAAATTAAATGAGTGGTGTGAAATAAAGAGGACAGAAGACAATTTATTCCAACATATCGCTAAGCTACTAAAACTTGATTTTATTACTAGCTTGTTGCAATGCATGCTGGGATAACTTTCCCTGAAAATGATACATTCAATGCCGAATCTTTTGCGGAATCCTCATTTTCTTTCTTTCCAAAATGTAGTTTTATATATATATATATTTATATATATATACACAACAACATTTTGTTTAATTAAATGTTATTAACCAATAAGGATTTTAACGATAATAGTGCCCTTTGATATGTGTTTTTTGGTCGGTTTGAATTTTTCTGTATTCTTGAGTTTCATACGAGTTATATTATCAAAAACAATTTCATTAAAATTAATGCATAATATTTTAACAATTTACTAGAACAATTCCTTTCATTTTTTGGCAAACAAAGTGCTGCACAACAGATGTGTACTGTTTAAATGAAAACAAGGATGAAATTCCTTTAAAAAAATAATGTTTGAATAATCTGTAGTATTATTATGGTTTTGTTTTTTGTTTTTACTATGAGAAGTACATTCTACTGTAAAATAGCTATATATAGTATTTCTTTCATAATTTCATATTCATTAGAATTGGCCCAAATCATGTTACACTCCATGTTATTCAGTAAACTATTTTAATGAGTGGATTCTGCAATTCTGCTCATTTCACATATTCTATCTGGACATATTTTACCATAACTGGAAAGATCTGGAGTGATTCTCCATCTTCTTGATAGGTGTAGTCACCCAGCAGTTTCCCTTCCTCCTGGTATTCATCATCCAATCCCTGTGGAGACAGACAGCAGTGGGATTATACACCACCTCCTAACACAAAAACTCACTGGGTTAAACATAAATAGACATGAATATATGCAAGTACACAAGACACAAGTGTGGGTTCTTCATACATAGACAGAGAATCGGCGTGGTGCGCTGCTGATGTTTCCAGAAGGAGAGAGGCTTTTGGGAATATGCTCCAGACAGAAGGAGGTAGGGATCACACTTAAAGAAAGCCTGATCACCAGATAACCTTGGGAGCCTTTAAACGCCCAGCAGTTTCCTGGGTACATGTCCGGCTGTAAGGCAGACAGAAATACACATCTTGTGTGTCTTACGTCTTAGGACAAAATATCACCTACATGCTTTCAATATCAAGACTCAATCCAGCTCTATCTATCGGTGTGTCATTTACTGATACGTCTGATGCTGCTTCAGGTTATTGTTCACAGGTTTTACCTGGATGACGACTCGTGGCGACTGGGAGAAGTACCAGAGCGGGATTCCAAACAGGCTCATCAGTGCGGTTTTAGTCTCGTACGTCTCAGAACAGCGTGTGCTGAGGATACTGCCGCCTGCACACACACACACACACCAGACTCATGTACAAGCCTCTTTAAAGGGTTGGTGATGTTTATGGGGTTGTGTGTTTTGTAGCCGGGCTTACCTCCAGACTCCAGAGCGTAGTCCACCTGTCCGGTGCGATCCTCAGAGTACAGCTTCAGCGCACGCTGGACGATCAGCTGGACTTGCTGAGAAACACAGGCGTTATTAGAAGAGAGATTTAAAGGACACTGGTATGTTAACAAAGAATCCTCAAATAAGGCCCATTTTCATTGGATTCTTCACAGAACTTAATCACAGTTGCATAGGATGTCATTAATATGTTGATTTGCTGCTCAATAAACATTTATCAATATTAAGGCAAAAACGGAGAATCCATTTTTACTGCGATACTACTGTGTCTTTTATGAACAGAAAGTTCATCTTTTGTAAGATTATAAATGTCTTTATCATCTTTTGATCAATTTTAATGTGTCCTTGCCGAACACATGTATTAATTTGTTTCAAATAAAAAACAAATCTTACTGAACCCAAACTTTTGAACACTACTGTATAACAAAACAGTTGTAGTACCTCCTCTGACATCCCAGCAGCCCCGGTGGTGTGGGCGACCGTCTGAGTAACCGTTTCAGCCGAGAACTGCTGCTGTTTGCTCTCCTGCAGCTGCAGGGACAGATTTCCCAGAATGCTGCGCTCCAGGGTCATGAGGGTGGCGGTGAGGTCAGAGGAGCGTGTGTACTGAGAAGCCAGCCAGGACAGCAGGGGCTCGGGGATCTCTGCTTCAGCTCCGTCTCGACCGTACAACAGAGCGTACAACTGTTCCTTCACCTGCGCGGACACCTGGAGAAGAGATATGACTCATATATAAACACATACAAAGCAGGATGAATGTATTCTGTGCTGTACATAAAGATTACATACGGTCTCATGTATGGTGTCGAGTCGGTCACACTTCCCTTTACATCCCATCACTCCTTGCAGGTCTCCTCTGATGCAGCCCAGCTCTGCTTCCAGCCTCTGAACCTCAGTGAGCAAAGCATCATGCTTCTCCTGAGAGACTCCAACACTGCAGCGGGAAACACAGGAGCAAACATCAATACTCAGACAGGAGGAGCCCAAAACATGTGATGTATTAGCATGTCTACCTGACAGGAGCCTGCACCGGAGTCTGCTGTGTTACATGGATCTCCTGTGATTGAGACAGAATTAGATGGAGGGGTAGAATAACAAAATAAATAAGTGTGAGGGGTGTTTATACCTCAGTTCTAGAGTTCAGGCTCTTCAGCAGGAGCTCCAGCTCGGCTAGTCGAGCTTCAAGACTCGTCTGATGCTGCACATACTGTTCCTCAGTCTGGAAGACATTGTGAGAGTAAAAAAAAAAGCAGTATGACAACAACCAGACAAAATACTGTACTTTAACAGCTGATAGAGAAGCAAGACATTTTCTCAAAAAAATATATTTTCAAAACATTCATGAAATTTCTGGATAAAATCATTGCTTAGTAACATTAAAAGCAGCAGGAATTTTAAATATGCTTCCATTTTATTTGGTATTTGTTATTTTTTGCTTACTTTATATCCTTATATTCATGGCAAAAATACAATTAAACTTCATAAACAACAGCATTATAATAAACACAAAGTATGTATTCATAGAAAGTGACACATTTCCCAAAGATTAAAAAAAATAATTAATTCAATAACATTTATGAATAAAATTGATGTATAATAACATTAAACATGATGATGCGCTTCCTTTATTTTATTTTATTTAAAAGCCATATCAGCTTCAAAGGCAACAGTCATGGCAAAATATATAAATATATAATTCAAAATTATACAAAATTATGATAACGATATAACCTATTTCAGTTTGTATTTTAATTTATTTTTAAAGTAAAACATCTAATAATGCAATTTTAGAAGAAACTGTTGAATAATATCATTAAAAGCAGGACAGTCCCATAGAATGTTAACCTTTTGGCGATCACTTTGGAAAGATCAAAACAAACTAATAGAGAATATGAAAGCTAATGGGTAAGTCATAAGCTGCGCACTCATTCTGACCTCTGCCCTGTTAAACGCTACTCTCTCCATCTCTCCCTTGAGCACAGTGAACTTGGGCTCCAGGAGCTGAGAAACCCACAGGCTGAGGCTCTCTCTGTCTGTCTGTGTGTTTATCTGATGCTCAAGGGCCTGCACCAAACCAACGGCCTCCTCACGCTGCTGTTTAGCCTTCAGCTCTCCCTGTCTGATGCTTTCCCACAGCTCCGCCACACGCAGCTCCAGCCGATCCAAACGCTCGCTGGTAACGGACTCTGACGCAGCCTGTGAGAATTCAGATCACAATTTGATTCAAATTCATGTATTCATGTGTGAATATCAGATTTCACACAAGACATCATACTCTACAGACTGGCCTCGGTTTGTTACCTGTGAGATCACCGGGGCTGAGATGTGCTGTTCGTCAGCCAGTGGTTCTTGAGTGAAAGAAGGTAATGCAGGTAAAGAGGGAAGAGATGGGAGAGAAGGGAGCGATGGGAAAGAAGTGACTGCTGTTTTCCACTCGGTGAGGTTTACAGCTGGAAGGAAGGACAGAGCGAGGGGCGGACCGAGGTACCATAAACCTGCAGAGAGAAAGAGAAACGTTAAAAGACAGGATCTCTAAAAATCAGTCTTTGATCAGAAGCTGTTTTTAGATGTTTATGGACTTTCTGGTACAAAAAAAAAGTTATTATTTCGAAAGGACTTCAGTGATATGCAGTCAAATTCAATCCATGGATTTGAAGCGGGAGGGAGGGAGAGAGAAAGAGAGAGAGAGAGAGAGAGAGACAGAGAGAGAGAGAGAGAGAGAGAGAGAGAGAGAATGTGTGTGTTTGTGCAATCCTGGATAAGTGAATAAGAGACTAAGCAACACCATCTGGGTTATAACTGGTGGATTGCACAATTGTGGCTGTTTATGAGTGCCAGTGGTTTCCTGAAGGAATGTTTGGATCATAACAAGGGTTTCTGTGCCCCTAGTGTCACCAGAATGAACTGCAACAACAATGTCTGTTTTTAATAAAACTAGTCTCTCTATATTAAGACTCTAAAAGGAGTTTTGAAAAAGCAATTATCCCCCAAAAAAATTTCCCATTATGCATTCCAATTAATCTGGGTTATTTTGATTAGGTTAAAAAATAACTAAATAATACAGCTAACTGACACAATAAAAACATAATCATCATCATAAAATCACATGATTTGGGAAGCTTGAGCTTACCGCATGGCCCTCATTTTTTAAATATAAAAGAAAAATGTGTTTGTTAATGTGTGACGCACTTTCAATTGAAGCCTAACACACAAGCCTGCAGGCAATGTCAATACACACTTAAAATATGCTAATTTTACACTGTTACAGAAGTATAAAATTAACTTGCAAACGTTACATATACTAGTATGACTCTAGTGAAGCACCTAGCTCCCGTCTCTGTGCAAAGTTACATTACCATTCAAAAGTTTCAAGTTGGTAAGATTTGTTTTTTTTAACTAAAGACAACCTCATGCTCATGTAATACACTGTACAAGTGCTTTTTTAAATATATTTATACAGCATCTAACAGATGCTTAAATTAAATGAATTCCTTTAACACTAAGCATTAATAGCAGTGTAACAAATCAGTCTTATTATAATCTCACCGAACAGCAGCAGCAAGGGGAGCAGAATCAGAAGAAGCTTCAGTAGTTTGGGCAGACACCTGACAGACAGAGAGAAAACACTCAAAAACTACATTTCTCACATGCACACGAGGGATAATGTTTGCATTCTGACCAAAAAAAAAAAAAAAAAAATCACATAATTATTGTGCAAAAAACACAAAAACTAAAGAAAACAAAGACAAGATTTCTATTAAGGATCAAACTTCAAATGTTTACCTGGTGAGAAGAAAGACGTTGATCAGAGACATGAGTGCGACCAGCTGATACCATCCTGTTCCCAGCCACCAGAAGGCGCCAGTCGCTGCTTTCCCTGTCCAGATCAGAGGAGGACGTTATATGGAGTGAAAGTTGCTCCAAGTGACACACTGACAGGTTTAATTGCTTTAAAGAAGAGTATTATTAGTCAAAGATTCAGAAACGGAGACGGATGGACTGGAACCACCACAGCCGAGAAGCTAAGAAAGGAAGTACTGGTTAAAATGATTTGAGTCTTCAGACACAAGTGTTATAGGTTCACTGTGCGATCAAGTCAAATAGATGCAAAAGTCTAATAAGCCACACTAATATGGGGGAAAGGAGAAAGCAAGAGACGCAGACAAGCATGCTGGAGTCTGAATTTATATCAACCTGGAGAACACAGTGCCAGCCACAGAACGGACTTCAGCTTCCGGGTCACAAACGCACCGGCCGAGCCCAAACCTCGGCAAACCCGCAGAAGCCCATAACCTGGGTGTGTACCATCAAAAAAACAGAACACAATCAGACAACACCATCTCTCTTTAATCAGTGACTTACATAATTTTTTGGCTAACAAATGAAAATGAAGATGAAAAACATAAATCGTGAAAGACACACAAAGGTATCTCCATGGAACGAGACACTGAAGTCGACATCTACTGGGAAGGTGTGTATAGATCTGAAGGTGGTGTATAACCTGTGTAAGAAACAAGGGCCCACAAGGCTGCGTATACATGCTGGGAGGAAAAGGTATAGCGTTTGTGCTCCGTGTGGATTTCCATGTGCTGTTTTCCTTTACAGTCATCACCTGAAAACCAACAAGGACGACAAAATCACAGTCATGTGACACATTCACAGTTTTACCACAGTACATTCATGGAAACAATACACAGCAGATGAATGAAGCCTAGAACATACATTCCTAAAGTAATACATTCAAAACAATACTCTGGCATTCAAAAGTTTGGGGTCAGTAAAATATATACTTTAAAATACATTAATGCTTTCTTTCAGCAAGGATGCATGAAGTGAGGAATAATTGATGACGGGCCGTTGAAATATTAGAAAAATAATTATACTACGGTTACCACACCTCAAGACATTGATCAGAAGATATATTTAAAGGGATTCGTCTGGTTTTTGTACTTAAATCGCTATTATTAGTAGGGCTATTTCTTCCGCATCTAATCCAATGCCTCTTTTGCTAGTACCTAGGGCTGTCGCGGTTAAGAAATTTCCCCTGCGGTTATTATGGGTGGCTCAATAGCGCGATATGCGGTATTACCGACGTTTTTTTTTTTTTTTTTTTTTACATACCTAATTTATCCTGATTTTGCTGCATACAAAGCTCTATCGTTGAGTTATGTAGCATATATTGTTGCTTTTTTTAACTGACAGAGACGTTTTAAAACATTTTTATTTATTGTTAAATGCCAAACAGCAACAAGAACATGCGTTTTCCAATAATTTTTTTTTTTTTAAGAAATCAAGTTCTAACATGTATTACATGTATGTGCGCGCGACTTTGGACAGCAGCGGAAATCTAGACTGATTATCGCGTCACCACCGGCCCACCAGGACAGTGGATTCGCGCTGGAGTCGATGCACTCCTCAAGCAGATAGCGTGTGAGCTCGTTATCTGCTCACGCTCTCTTGGGTATGGGCACTGACGCGGAGGTTGTCCGTGACTTTAGCAGGTACGCCTGTTACTTTCACGGCTGTATTTTACAGATTTCGCAAAGGCTTCAGCTACTCCTAACTGTCGGCCGGTCTCAGCTGTTCTTTTTGATGTTGCTCCGCGATCTGATGCTTGAGGGGGCAGCTGCGCTGGATGACAGGGGACACTCTAAAACGCTTAACATGGCTTAATGTACTAAGACAGTGATATTAACAGACCAAACTCACTAAAAATCATACTAATAAAGTATACTATCTATAAAAAATCAGATGAGCCCTGAATATGAATGCAACTCGTTTAATAACACGTTAAGCCTTTTCCTCCCATAGAAAATCGTTATAAGAAAACGCTTAATGTGGCTTAATGTACTAAGACAGTGATTTTTAAAAACCAAACTCACTAAACATTATACTAATAAAGTAGTATACAATGTACAAAAAACAAAACAAAAAAACAGATGATCCCTGAATATGAATGCAAGTCGTTTAATAACACGTTAAGCCTTATGATGGTTTTCTATGAGAGGAAAAGGCTTAACGTGTTATTAAACGCGTTGAATTCATATTCAGGGATCATCTGATTTTTTGTAGATAATATACTTTATTAATATGATGTTTAGTGAGTTTGGTCTGTTAATATCACTGTATTGGTACATTAAACCACATTAAGCGTTTTTCCTGTTAAGCGTTTTAGAATGTCCCGATGACCTCAAATTAGATGTATTGCAGTGTCACAGGAACATTTTTTGCAGCACATTTTGCATATCGGCTCATCTATATTCGCTGGCTCGTCCTTTTCATTGGGTTGAAAGCCAAAATGTTCCCAAACTGGCAACGTGACATTAGGTTTTGGGACGAGATCGAGCGCCTCCCATCGTTTCAGCCGGCCTATTCAAAACTAACGAAGCACCATAAAGCTACAACGGCTCACGAGAAAATTACAGTCGTGACCATATTGTATCATTAATATAATTTATTTATTATTGAATGCACAGTGACAAATTGAAAAAAAAAAACAATAAGGCCACAGCCTCATAAAAAAAAAAAAAAAAAAAACCTGAACACTGCGGTTGCCACGGTTTCTGCGGTTGCTATCTTTCCTCTGCGGTTTGCTTGTCAATAGCGCGGTATTACATTTTTGCGGTTATCGCGACAGCCCTACTAGTACCAAAACATCGTTTTAAAGCTGGTAACGGAGACTAGAGTCATTGATAGCATTCAAATGCAGTTATTAATGAAGTTATTAGAAAGAGAGGGAGAGCGGTTGAGACACAGAGAGAAAGAGAGAGCTTGTGTAAATTAGGCTAACGTAACGTTACCTCTGTGTGTCTCTAAATACTCTTCTGCTGCATCGTCTCTAAACAGTGGTGTTATTACATCGCTAGTGAGAAATGTCATGTGTGTAGTCTTTAAGTTGCTACACTATATAGGCTAACTGATAAAATCATCAGGGCAGCGCTGACACCTTTTGGTGCAAACTACGTGACCGTTATTACTGTTAACTATGTGAAGTGATATGGAACTGTAATGCTGTCAGGAGAGCTGCCTGGAACTACGTTCACCGTCTGTTTCCCAGAAAATAATTGCGCACCTCAGAACGTTCGTCAGCCAATCAGATTGAAGCATTCGACGGCCCCGTAGTATAAACTGATTTAAAGTGACAGTTAAGACATTTAGAATCTTTACAAAGGATTTGAATTTCAAATAAATGCTGTTCTTTTAATGTTCTATGAATAGAATCTTGGGGAAAAAAATTCCTTGACAGTTTCCACAAAAATATTACTGTAATTCCTCAAATAAAAGCCGGGGCCTTTATTTACCTGAACTGCAGAAGGTAACAGGCTTTTATTTGAAGCAGGCTTTTATTAGAGGCAGGCCTTTATTTCTAATTCTATCTCTTTGATACGTAATTGTTTTAAATAACCCGTTTTAAATTAAAGCAATAGCGTTCCAGGACAGAGATCATAACATTAGCACAGAATCAGTTCAGAATCAATCACCAAAAGAATCAGTTTGGTTCAGACGCTCTGTGTGTCAGTCTGCTTCACGCTGAATCACGCATGCGCAGTATCATCAGCTCCTCGGTTCTTGAATCGTACGTGTCCGTCAGAAACGGTTCTTGGTTCAGTGTACTGGTGATCTGAAAACCGATGCAACCAGTTCTTGACTCGAGAACGAGAAACGCTCCGGCAGTGGGTGTACACGTTCGCTATCTGGCTCTGCTGCACAAATTTTCCCCCGGCCTTTATTTGTCCGTGTTGACCACGCGTTTATTTGACTACTGGTTTTTATTTGAGGAATTACGGTAAGCTGAATTTATCAAATAATACATTCAAAATGACTGAAAACTGCTTAAAATATAACATACTTCATGTAAATAAAAAAGACTAAGATATACAGACAGGAAGGCAACATAGAAACATCACAAATAGCTCAAGTGTCAACTTTAGACTGTTGTTACATCCAGTGTCCCAGACTCTTGAATTCCCATGTGTGGATCTGTTTAATTACATAATTTGTCATCCTTAAACTCAGTTGTCATTTAGAATGGGTCAATCACATGCTCTGCTAATCATCAGGCTTAGGTTCTTCACTTAAGCTAGCCATACAAAAACAATCTGGAGCTCAGCGCTCATCAACATGGAAATCCACTCTAATCAGCATGTGGTTCACTTAACTCTTTCTCAACCTCTGAGAATGATGGATTACAACCCAATGAGACCAAATACTGGTTGCTTCACCTGACAGACTTGAATAACAGCTAAAAAGACCACCTTTGTGAAAGTGACAAAATGCAGTCTAGACTTCTGTTGATGCTGATTTTCTACTAAAATATGTTTTGCCACACAAACGTCAGTGTCATATGATATAACAGTTCATTAGCTGTAGTAGCTGTGGTTGCTTTCACATCTGAAGGATTGTTTAGTATCCTGTGTGTACTTACAGAGTGAGCCGTTGAGATTGAGATGGCTGTCTGTGGTCACCAGATCTCGCACGTTCACACTGCCACAGTAGCTGTCATGAGCTGAAACACACACAGAGCAAATAAACACTTGCTCATCTCAAATTTGTGCATGGTTTTCACTTTATTTCACAAAACTCCAGTCCATCAGTTAAAAAGTGAAAATTTGCATGCTTGGTAAGAAACAAATCCATCATTTTAACTTTAAACTGTTGATTCTGGCCAAAAATAAGTCCATAATCCATAACAACACCTCCTCTAGTGAAAAAGTTGATCTTCTGTTGTCGTCTCGTATCAAAATCCAACCACATATTTGCTTAGAGCGGTTTTGGCTTGTAAATAGCGCTGGATCTGTGCATATTTATCTTCATGTTCAGAAAGATAACTTTGTCACTGGAGAAAGCAATATCATGGATCGAGGGATCATATTTCAGCAGGAAGCAAGGGTTTTAAGTAAACAAGTTTTAATGATGGATCTGCTCCTTACAAACGGCTGCTTTTCACTTCACAAGGTGTTATTGATGGACTGGAGTGGTGTGGATTATGGTGATGTTTTTAACAGAGGTTTGGACTCTCATTCTGACGGCACCCATTCACTGCAGAGGATCCTTTGGTGAGCAAGTGATGTAATGTAATGCTACATTTCTTCATATCTACTATGATGAAAAAGCAAACCTTTCTTCCAATTTTTCTTTTTTGGGTAAACTACTTCAATGAAGTGTTTTTGAAATACGGAGAGGCGATGTTTGCGACCTGACATCTTCGTGTCCCCACCTGTCTTGTCAACACTGTTCAGAGAACTGGTCATAGTGGCGTCTCCAGCTGTCTGATATGCTGAAGACACAGATGTCGAGTACGGTAAGGAATATGAAGTTTCGTCCTCCTTCCCGTCACCATGGAACGAGCAGTCCTTACAAATATAGCCGTTAGCCAGATTAGTGTGCGCCTCTGTTTTACTGATGTCTCCATTCTCCAACAGAGAGCTGTGAGCAGTTCTTCTTCTCTGTGCTGAACACAACATTAAGAGAAAAACCAAACAAATAGATTAATAAAAAGAGTCAAAGGTTAACCTGATGTTATTTACAAAGGGCTGATGATAACCTTTTTGTGAGAGGCTACAGACCAGAGTACGTGTGTGTCCTGGAGCTCTGTCTGAGTGTGGACTGATCCAGCAGGCTGGAGATCAGAGATGCATCACTGGTTGTACTGCTGAAACTCAGGTCTGACAGGGTCTGGTCTTTCTGAGGAGTCTGAGTCACGCTCTCAGACTCGTACACGGATGAGCTCTGCTGCTGCCTCCTGCTCCGAACAGTCCTGTGGGGAAATATACAGCAGGTCAATTACATTTGAAAGTGATTATGCAATGCTAGTACAACCTATATTCAGTCATATGTTGCAGACACACAATTGCAATTTGTTTAAAATTGTGCATGTTTTCCCCATTTGGTGCATGAAAGAATATTTCTAGAATATTTTTTCAAGTGCTAGAGAAATGAGATTTTGAAATCCCAGTTAAGATCTTATATAAAATGATGCTAGGTTTTTATAATGAATCATAAGGATGTCATTTAAGATCACATGATTACAGAGTAAATTTTTGATAATAGAAGGAATTCAGTTCATTTATGTATACAGTACTTCTGAAAAGTTTGAGATCGGTAAGGTTTTCTTTTTTTAATGTTTTTGAAAGAAGCCTCTCGTGCTCGCCAAGGCTCCATTTACAGTATTTGATCAAACATAGTATATATATAAAAAAAAACAAATATTCCTGTTTTTTATTTCAGAACCTATAAGGATTTAATATGTAATTGATTCCTGATGTGCAGCTGAATTTTCAGCATCATTACTCTAGTCTTCAGTGTCTATAGTTAATATGCTGATTTGCTCAAAATTATTAATTTCTTTTTAAAAATGCTGTCCACTCTGCTTAATATTGTACACTAAAAGACAAAATACTACTTGCAAAAATACTAATAGTACTATGCTTACATGGTGTCAGTTTAATAGCCCATGATTAAGCACCGACACACAAGTTGTACAAACTTGCTGTAAGTCATGTAAAATATGCGCTTCTGGGCTGATCGCACAAATGCATCTCTTTGGGGAATTTTTTTTAAGGCTGGAAAGATGCTATTTTCACCATGTCATTCATTTTTCTTCATTCGCTTTACTCAGGCACCAACATGTCAGTCATTACAGCTCAACCTCTTTTACTAGTGCAAGCTGAGATGTCACTACTTGCATATTTATACAAATTTAAGATACCCTCCTTCCCTTGAAGATGTTCACAGTAACAAGACACATGGGCTTAACAGTTTTAAAATGTAACATTTTCCAATGATGATGACAAAAAAATGCCGCTCATCTCACATAGAGGTTCTGGCATGAGGCTTTGTGGGTTTCTCGATAAGAGGTAATGTTGCACACTTTGTTTGTTATCTTCCACCGACAGAGAGATGAAGATCTGACCTGCTGCTGCTGCTGCTGGTGCTGGTCTGCTTGTAGGAGCCGACACTGTAAACGCCTGTGCGCTCGGTGAGGCTGTTGTCCCCATAAAAACCACTGCTGGTCTGTAGTCTCAAACTACGGCGAGACATTCTGGGCGAGTCGAACACAGGATTGATTTGATGCTCCTTCTCAAACTCAAGGGCAGCAGTTGAGTAACTTGAGCTGCAGGGCGGAAAAAAAACATATAACATTCAGACAGGCTGCTCAAACTAGTCACATGGTACAACCTCTGGATAACAGCTGCTCATGTTTACAAGTTAAATCTTGCAGTCTGATCTTGAGACACCTGCAGTCAGTAGAAAAAAAAAAAAGAGTCCAGTGTGAATCCTTTCCAATTGAGCACATCTGCTAATTTTTACATTTTAAAATTCTTTAACTTTTCAAAGCAATACTTTAAAGCTCTCTGAAGCTATGATTACAGGTGACAAATGTGAGTGGTGCATCTGCCTCCTTAAAACTGGGCGCAGCAGTAAGCAAAGTCACAAGAAGCCTACAGCAACTCTAAGGGGAAGGGGAAGGGAAAGGGAAAGGGGAAGGGGAAGGGGAAGGGGAAGGGGAAGGGGAAGGGGAAGGGGAAGGGGAAGGGGAAGTCGTGGCCTAACAGTTAGAGAGTCGGACTCCCAATCGAAAGGTTGTGAGTTCGAGTCCCGGGCTGGCAGGAATTGTGGGTGGGGGGAGTGCATGTACAGTTCTCTCTCCACCTTCAATACCACGACTTAGGTGCCCTTGAGCAAGGCATCGAACCCCCACCTGTTCCCCGGGCGCCGCAGCAAAAATGGCTGCCCACTGCTCCGGGTGTATGCTCACAGTGTGTGTGTGTGTGTGCGCATTTCGGATGGGTTAAATGCAGAGCACAAATTCTGAGTATGGGTCACCATACTTGGCTGAATGTCACGTCACTTTTTTTTTTTTTTTTTTTTTTTTTTTTTTCTACAGGAGATACAGTCCTCTGTCAAAGACAGAGTTCAAGACTAAGGAGTTCAGCTGACAAAACGTTTGGGAATCCCTGCTCCAGGATAACACTCTCAAACACACTGCTAAACAAACTGAAGAGTGCTTTTAGAAACATGAGGATGAAGTTTAATATCTGTAATTGCCTCCCAGCTACTAGATCTAAACATCACTGAACCCTAACAGGAAGTTCATGCTCCCTGAACAGTTTAATGCATATCATTTACACTCATTATAATGTCTGTATCAGAAAAACAAGAAGAGAATGAAAATATACACATGTGTATCATATGTAGGACTGCAACTAACGATTATTTTGATAATCGATTAATCTGTCGATTATTTTTACGATTAATCGGTTTATGTACTTATATTTTAGTTTTTTCCATTTTTTCCCCAAGTAAATTATTAATAAATGGTCTTTATCCTTCAGCATAGATTTTTAAGAGATTTTAACCATTTTGCACTGTCATATCCTCATCAAAAATATATCTGGAGTTGTTTTATTGTGTTAGTAATCCTTTGTCGAACTCTTCTGCAATCAGAACACTGACCCATACTCTAGCAAATTTCACAAGGAGATTTCAAATAATGTTTTCACCATAGCAGTCCTTAGAGCTCCTAAAGTAGTTTAACATCCTGAACAAAGCTTATCAAGGAATCTTTAAGAACATATTTTCACGAAGAATAAGGATAAAACAGAATAAGATTGCAGTGCGTTGTATTTTATTATTTACTGGGAAACAGCTTTATAGCTTTTGCTGTGAAATTGTAAACAATCCTTCAAAAAAAGTGCCAATGGCATGAAACCTGAATGGAACTCACAATTTAAAGTAAAATCCATCAGAAGGTTGTCCAGAAAAAAAATTGGACACACACAAAAAACCTGCTGTGTGAAAAAGAGCAGTGAATACTTCGAAAAAAAGTGCATTTCAAATATATTTAAACATTTACCTCTCTCTCATTCAGTCATAATTAGGCTGCACGACTGAATTATGAACTGGTAAATGACAAACTGATCACAGAACATGTTTGTAAAGCTTTAAATGTTAATTGTTAAAAAGCAATGTTATCAGCTTTTACGACTAAACATTTGCAAACAACATTGTACTGGAGAATCTGCACAAATGAAAGTCTTAGGGGCCGTTCACAAATCGCGCCTAAAAACGCTAGGCACACCGCTTTCTCCTTCTTTCCAAAGCGCTCGTGCAGTTGCGCCCCTGAGGCATCTGCCTTTGCTAAGCAACCATGACGTGCTCTCTCCTTGAAGACGCGGAAATTTCAGCAAAGGATAAATGGATTTGCAGCTCAAAAAATCGCTTGCAGTAGCTCTGCTACTAAATTTATTTCAAAATGGAAATCCATATACAGCTATGATCAGCTGTTCCTTTCATCTTGACTGAGCTTTTAACATTGTTACGGGAAAGGATGAAGCTGATTGGTTAGTTCTTGTCACATGACCCGCGGTGCGCTTGCGGCATTCTGAAAAGTTGAAATGTTTTTAACTCGATGCGGTGCGGTGTTGGAAATAATGAACTTGAGCGCGCAAAAGACGCGATATGTGAACGTCCCCTTAAACAGTTCAGTAGTGCAGAGTTTACAGGTTAATCTTCTTTTTTGAATGCTCAAAGTAAAGTACTCCCACATCACGCTGAATGCTGCAGAGACGCTGTTCGGGAAGCACGTGACATAAAACGAGGCCAGCTATTGGCTATTCGCTACTTCTCCTGCTGTACTGGCTGAGTAAAACCTCCGGTGGCTGATTACTGCCACACTTTGGTCACCGCAGATTTGAAATATGCACGAAATGAGCCGCTTACGGCAAATAAAAGTTATTTAGCAACGAATCGATGACTAAATTAGTTGACAACTATTTTAATAATCGATTTTAATCGATTAAATCGATTCGTTGTTTCAGCTCTAATCATATTAACCATATGATGTTGGCTTTTTCACAATATGCCTTATGCTTCATTAAATAATCAAGAAAACGGTTACATCAACAGATTCTTTACTAATGAAGAATGAGGACAAAAACAGAAATAAATGCAACAACAAAGCTTTCTGAAGGTAAATATAGCCTACACATATAGGGATAATATCTCTGTTTTAATTTTAACAGTAAACCTCGTGCAACAATTTGTTTGCCAAAAAAAATAAAAAGAATGGTTTAATTTTTATTATGGAAAATCATTACCAGTGTTTCCTATAGGAGTTTGTTTGATGGGTGGTCCTTAATCCCTCTAGTGTAAGAAAATTTTGTACATTTTAAAGTTAAATGAATAAATCTGGTGCACTTTGAGAGTTCAGAATTAAGTAGAGCCCGACCAGTATGGATTTTTGGGGGCCGATGCCGATATTAACTCGAAAAGAGCCGATTTATAAGCCGATATTTTGATTTTAAAAATAATCTGGATATTGGACCCATTTCCTATAAACTGCATTTACACAACATTCAATAGCAAAATATCTGCCTGTTCTATGTATGTGGGCTGTATAAACCATTTTCCAGAAGGGATTATGTTTAAAAAAGCCTTAGATTACAGTCTCAATGACTAAACAATTGCACATCAAAAGTATATATTTTTTAATGATCAAAAAACAGTCTGGTTTTAAACATTTAACACTTTTACTTTCTTCCAGTTGAAGCTGGTTTTAACAGTCTGTGTGTTTACTGTAAATAAATTATGATACTAAAGTTAAAGTATTTGCAGAAGTAGTCCCACACTTTGCTGCTACAGCATTCACCCTTTTCAGCCATCTGTAGGCAGAAAGAGAGACGGAGAAAGAATAAGCATGTGTATTAATAATATCACCATGTATCATTACTCATGTCATCATTAGAATTATAATAATAATAAACTGGGATCTCCTACATAGGCAAAAATGAGAAATATATATATTTTTTTATTTGTCAAGCAATAGGTATTACCTACTTATATTTAACAATATTATTTCAACATTTTCCTGTTATGTCTGTAAAGCTGCTTTGAAACAATATGTAAAAAAAAAAAAAGCGCTTGTTCAGCTCACATTTATTTACATGTCCCCTCTGGTTTAATCATTTCTGACGCACCTACTGTAGTTACTGTAACTACACTATTGTTACGTCCATAGGGACATAAGTTATTCTGTCATATGATTTAATTAACAATTGTGTTTACTCTGTGTGTGTGTGTGTGTGTGTGGTAGACTGATCTTGTCTCTTTTTACTCCTCCTGCTCTCTCTGCTTGGCAGGCTAATGAGTGTCACCTGATTCCTGTTTTGAGCTCGTTAGCTGGAGTATAAAGGAACCGGCAGAGCTGCAGCCCAGAGAGAGAGGCTGAGGTGTTCCATCCTTGCAACTGCCATCTTCCAGTCCCAGCGTTGCAGTTTAAGCTCTGGTTTAAACTCTTGTCTCTGTGTTTGTTGATTGCTTCACCTATAGATTTAACTTGAAGTTATTGAGATCTATCTCCGTGTTTGTTGATTGCTTCACCTATAGTGTTAGCTTGAAGTTATTGAGATCTATCTCCGTGTTTGTTGATTGCTTCACCTATAGTGTTAATGTGAAGTTATTTGGAGTAGCACAGTGTTTCAGTTTTATTTTATTTCTTTTTGTAACTGTTTAAGTGGATGTGGAATATCTTTTTTTCTTGTAGGGAGGTGGATGTCATTTATTTTAGAAATTACCCTTTTTTCTCCTGTGTTTAAGTTAGAGAGGAAGTCAGGGAAGCATCTCTGTAATTTATTTTTATTTTCTTTTGATAGGTAAGTTACTTCATAAAAACTTAGCCAGAGGAATATTTCTTTTTTTTGTTTGTTGTTTTGACCTTTCCCCTCCTGAAGCCGTAAGTATTTTTTTTTTCATATTCTGTTTAATGAATACCTCTGTTTGTTTGCTCAAACTGGTGTTACTGAGCTTTCTTGTGTATCAGCCCTGGGACTTGGAGACGGCAGTTCTCTCAGTCTCTTCCCACCGTTTATTTGTTACACCCCTTTTCACCCCTAGATCTTTTTTTTAAAAAGGGGCACGTAACACTATATTTGCTCTCACAGACACATTCACAACAGACCCGTATATCTTCTCCTCTTCTCTTTGTGCAGTCTGAATCAAAACATAGTCTTGCCTACTATTACCGGAAGATTACAGAATTAATTCGAAGTTGAATGGTTAACGTTAGTGTCATGAACACACCGCTGTCAATTTTGAGAAGAACCACCTTCAAACAAGTTAATAGCAAGCATTTAAGGGGCCTGCTAAAAAGGAAGCTATTAGCGTTAGAGTAACGTAACCAGCCTGAATTCACCAAATTGTTCTCTGGACCTGAGGGTAGCCTCTTCTTCCTTGCTTCTCTCTTAATTCTCATCAGCAGGACTAGCGCTATCGCTCGCTTCTTACAACGGGACAGATACATGTTTGCTCCTGACCGAAAGGAGGAGGAACAGACTATGAAAGAGCTCCCGCTAAATGCTTTTAAAACTCCACCTATGCCATAGCGCAGCGCAAATCGCGTTGTATCTGAAGGGCAACGCTGAGCCCAGCGGCAAGCGCCGTGCATACCGCGTCCTGTGTGAAAGGCCCAATTACGCGGTCATTATGTGGGAAACACACTGCAATAGAATAAGAATAAGTTAAACGCTAACGTTATAGTTTGACCTCCTATTAACGTTCGCGCTCTTCCACTGATAAACATGGTATTAGCTTTGTGGCTAATCTAATATAGCAATGCATTAGTGGCTGTAAGTGATGTTACAGAATATTTAGAAGTAATAATGATAGGACCGTTAGCTAGAACTACCACACAGTTTTTATATACAGGGTATGAACTAAATCTACAATCATTTCACATGACGAACGACAGACTCACCGTCAAAACAGTTGATCGCTTTCTTCTGTAGTGGACTTCTGGCGCTGTTGTTAACTCTGGAGCTGCAGAGCTCCCTCTGGTGGGCACACTATGCAACACTCATAAAATGAGTGAAGCATGAGACTCTGTTTCTCATGTTTCATCGGCCGTAATAAATGCCGATGCCGATTTAAATGCAATTAGCTTATATCGGCCGATAATATCGGCCGGCCGATATATCGGTCGGGCTCTAGAATTAAGAGCTCCAACACAGGTTCAGAGTGCAAAATAAAAGAAAAAAGCTGGTGAATGTACTTGTTCTTGAAATTTACAGGGGACTCAACCCTCTTTTTAGTTGTGATATAGTGTCTCAGTCTCACTGGTGAATTTGGAAGCCAAACAAATTAGAATAAAATAATAATAATAATAATAATAATAATAATAATAATTAGCCATATATTGTAAAACAATTGCGAAAAAATCCCCAGGTATATTATTTTCATCTTACTCTACTGTAGCGAAATTGCAAAAAAAAATAATAATAATAATATTTTGTCCTATTTTCTACACTTGCAAGCAGGGCCTAAAACTAACTTTCACATCTGCCAGTGGCTGGTGACTTGAGAAAACGTACCGGCTACAAATATTTTTTATTGCCATGAAACTGGTTTTGCAAAAAACGTGCAGTTGCTACCAGTGGCAGCTCGTCGGGGGAGGCACAGCTTCCCCAAAATTTTAAGGTGAAAATTGGAGGAGGACGATTTAATGTGAATAAAATTCACAATTCATTTCAGTATAAAATAAAATAAAAAGCCTAAGTTTGATATAGGCTACGGCAGTCGTCTTAATTAAATCACACAACAAGCAGCTCTCTTTTAACACAGACTTTTAAGAACAACTATTTTTAAACCCACGAGCCACCACTGGTTGCTACTACTACAACTAAACATATTTAACCAGTGCATTTTAATCAAGATACAAACAAAGATACAAAGATCAAAAAACAGACAGGCTGAATGAGAACGCAAATTCCATCCCCGACAGCAGGTGGTGCTTACAGATCAGCAGCTATAAGAGGGGAAAAATGCCATCGAAGCTTTTATCATTCATATAACCCCCACCCCAATATGTATATTTTTCTTCTGAACAGTGAGCTTGCTGTGCCAGTACAGTATTTTTTCTGTGCGCATCTGTTAATTTTAGGCCATGCTTGAAAGAGATAAACCCTTGAGCTTTTATTTTGGCGGAAAACTCCAGCTTCTGTTAAAACAGGTTTACAAACATTACTAATTCAATGAAATACTGTAAACATTTGTCAATTAAAATGTTGAAAATTATGTAAATGTGCAAATAATGCTTAACTGGTGGCCGTTGCGTTTCCAAATGTGCTAAACCCACACCACATTCAATAACGGAGTTCACTGTATTCTCTGTGTACAGAGCCGCGGAAAACACCTGATCACAAGCTGATCGCGTGTGTAATGTGCGCGCTTCACTTTGAAAAAAGCAGCGCAAACACACTTGATAAGTCATATTATGCTTTCGGTTTTCATTTGTTTGACAGATACTTGCCAAAGCAATGGTGTGAAACACAACGTTTAAGAACTTTTATGTTATATGAGAATAGGGCTGGGCGATATGACGAAATATATCGTCTGGACGATAGAAAATGTCTATCGTTTTATATAAGGCTCTATCGTTTACACCACGATAAGGCGTTTACGGCAGAATTTTACGTCAAGATGCACCTCACGCCACGGCATGCCCATGCACGCTGCAATACATAAACAAACATGGAGGAAGACGGTAGTAGACGCGGTTCAGACCAGGGTAATTCTCAATAAGATGACCAGCCAACCCAAACCGAGGAGCTTGTACCCAAAAAGAGGGGCGACTTCTGTTGCATGGACGTGGTTTGGATATAAGAAGACCGACGTGGACCAGACAACAGTTGTTTGTAAAGTTTGCCGGCTCCCAGTGCCAACAACGGACTCCAACACTACTAATTTATTTTATCACCTGCGCAAGAACCACGAAAAAGAATACAGAGAGTCAACGAGCAAAAACTGCAAAAGCAGCGTCGAGTGGCGACGTAAGCGCTCAAAACAAACTCCAGACACAGACGCTGCAACAGGCTTTTACCCGTGGCACACCATATAGCCATAGCTCCCGCAGATGGAAGGAGATCACTTCTGCTGTTGCCAAGCATATCTGCAAAGATATGGTTCCAATCTACACGGTCGAGAAATGCGGGTTTTGTGAGTTGGACTTTGTGGCTGCTGCACTTTAAACTTTGAAGTTTACGTTTGGTATTTTGCCCTGCACCATGCTCTTTAAACCTCAGAGGTTTTCAGTTTGTTACTTTTTTATATCCAATAGGAATAGACAGGCCATTATCAATATTTGTGGTTGCTTTCTATTGCCTGCTCTAGAGAACAAAGAATACTACTTGGAAACATCTTTACACCTACATGATGCTGCAAGAGAAGTCTGGGTGGTGTTACTGTTAAAAGTTGGATTGGAATATGTTGAAATATTTTAATGGCAGGTGTTAACATTACCAACATTCTTGCTTGAAAAAAAGGTTCTAAATAAAATAAATATTTAGTCCATACTACCTTTATTTGTTTTGTATATCATTTCAAACTGCATTTCCACATTGCAATTTTATATAGACTATTCATAAACTGAATTAACAGAAAAATTGCTATATCATTATGTATATCGTTATCGGGATAAATGAGCTATATCGGGATATGAAAATTTGGCCATATCGCCCAGCCCTATATGAGAAGTATAACTATATCTTCAGTTTATTATGAAACTGTGGCGGGACAGATTAGACTGTGTTTAATGAATGGTAAACACTGATTACTGTCCATCTCTCTCACTCATGCCCCCAAATAAGAGTAAATAAAATTTTAATATGAACAGTCACGAAATTTGTCAAAGTTAGCATAAATGAATCAAATCAAATCTCTGTATGGACCAGTATCTGTAAATGTTAAGCCGCAAAAGTTGGTTGAAATATGAATCCTGGATGTTCTGCCGTCTCTGTGTGAATGAATGAATGAATGGCAGAAACATGTGAGTTTGTTTACTACATAGACTGAAGCGCGTGATGCTTGCAGTAATTTCAGCAAAAATTCATAAACAACATCACCAGAACTGTTCTGAGTCACTTCACAAGCATTTTACCATTTCATTTGAGTAAAACCAGTGTCAATTTAAAGGTATTCATGGTAACCCATCAAAATAAAAGTTCATTTTTTTCATAAAGGCATTGTGCTAGAAATATTACTATTATTTAGTAGAATGTATGTGATACTGCTGCTTCTGTTCAAAAAATTTATAAAACTTTTTAAAAGAAATAAATCACACAATATTTCTTCCATGTTTTAATTTTAATAGCAAATCACCTTTATTTACCCAATAATAAAATGTTAATTTGATTAATTAAAAACTAATTAAATTTGGGTGAAACTTGTTTACTTGTTTTTCATAATTATATTTCCTGTAGAAAAACTTTAAACACAATTGTAAATAAGTATAAAGAATGGCATTGGTTTTATTTTAGTATTAAAAAGTGTTGTTGTTTTTTTTTAATTAGCAAATTTTTGTGTTTTGCTTTGGTACCGAGAACCCTGGATTTTCACTGGTATCGTTACCAAATACTGAAATTTTGGTACCGTGACAACACTATTTAGAACACTGTTATGTTTTCTATTATTTTGCCGTTTAACAACCTCAGTCCTAAAAATGGGCGATAATGTTGATATAAAAAAAGAACTAAAGAAAACAAAAGACAAAAAAACCATAGACCTTTGAAAGCATGACATGTGACAAAGCTGCCTGCAGATCTATAAAAAAATCCAGTTGACACTGCCAAATAAATCTCAAAAAGGCCAAATCAAAATGCTCATATTACTCCGTGAGCATAAGACAATGACTGATTAACAAATCAGATCAGAAGATTATTATAAACAACTGAGCTTGGCACAAGTCATGCGTAAACACCACAGCAACCAGAACACAAAAGCATGGAATAAACCTAGCAACGGAAATGAGAAACAGAGCACATACATCTTAAAATAACAGTCCCTTAAAGGCCGTGTCTTCCTGTGAGAAATACCCATTGGACGTGTGCCACATCAGATAAAACACACCCTCCCAAATTGAAAACTTCACTGAATTACTAGAAGTCCCCTTATCTTCAGTGTTCATGCTCTGAACCTCAGACATACTACATCAACTCCTGAAAGATCACTTCTTTGCCAATTTTGCAGCTGGTTCATTAATGGCTTTTGCATACGACAGTCAGTGGAAGTGATAGAAAAGTGTTTATTACGTTTGAAATATGGATATTTTTCTCACAAAAACACACGGATTCGCTACAGGAGGCCTTTATTCACCCCCTGGAGTCACGTGAGACATTTTATTACAGATGCGTGCACTTTATTTAACGTGTTTTGGACTGTTGAAAAGAAACACCTGCCCTCTGCATTGATAGAGCTTAGAAGTGCCAAGACAATTTTTAATGTGACTCAGACTGGATTTGTCTGAAAAAAGAAAGTCATAAACACCAGGGTGGCTTGAGGTGGAGTAAATATGCTAATTTTCATATTTGGGTGAAGCAACCCTTTAAGTACATTATGGAAGTGTATTTTTTTTTTTTTTTACATGGGATTGGCTACACTTCTTTCACTATCCAGACCATCATTTCAAAAATTAGTTTTGCAAAAAAAAAAAAAAACATGCAGGCATTTTTATACTTGTCTACAAAATTTCAAGTGCATGTCTTCAGAACAAATGCTTTTTGACGAATGATTTGACATAGCCATTGCACATCAGCATCAGTGTGAACGTCCCTTAACATGACAGATTTACTGCCTGATGTTTTATTGCAGCGTGCCAGGTTAGGACACTGTATTAGTATGCTAGTTCCAAGATTAGCACACTTTTTAGTGCAGACTAGTGTTGCACGGTGCACCGATACTTCAAAAGTATCGCGATTCTCGGAAATTAAAAGCGTCATGATTCCTAAATTTATTAGTATCGATACTTCAAAGAATGACTGCGTTCCAGATTTGTAAGAGATGTATTTCATGTTGGTGTGTGCAACGCACGCTTCCAGTGCCTCCCTATGGACGCCAGTGTATTTTTTTCCTCACGCAAGCAGCAAAAAAACACTACAGCGAGATGGCTGCATTAGTGGCTTTACTAAACTGATTTGGCTTTACTAAAATATGTGCATAATCGCATTAAATAGTTTAAATAAGTTGTTCAAAGATGAACAAAGCACAAGGGTTTTCTTGCATAATTAACATTTTAATTTTTTGGTCAGACAGTTCATATATAATATTCACATTAATCTGGGATTAAATGTGGAGTTATGTTCTGTATGCTAAATATGAAAACGAGCGTATCTGCACAGCTCCACTTTGCGCTTTGTATCTGCTGATTGCTGATCGAGATTTACATGCTTGGCTCACTGACCCTGTATACTCATTCATTTCGTTCATAAACGAGATGTATCAGTTCATTCATGAATGAGAAGATCTCTCGATCTCGTTCAACAAAGCACATGCTCCGTCACATCTTGAGTAACTCTTTGACAGGATGAAACAGTTCACAGAGCTGTTCACGAGGAACTTCAGTGAGCGAGAAATGAGAAAATAAATTTTACATTATTTGCGGGCTGGGGCGGGCCAAATAATTTCATAAAAGCGGGAGTCGGGACCCGCGGGTTGGAAAAAAACCCGACCGGCGCATCACTAGGCTGCATGTGCAAGCACGAGTGATACTGTGGCCGCCGGTCCACGACTGGTGGAAAAAGATGACGCTCAATAAAGCTCACTGGCTGAGTTTTCTCCTCTGAAAGAAAAGGTTGCACAACTGACAGAATAAGTTACAATTTCTGAGATATTGCTGCTAAATTTTATTAGCTTTTTTTTTTTTTACTTGAATGCCATTGCTTAAATTGATATTTATCTTTTGACATTTAATGTTCTGAGTTCAGAAACATGTCATTGCTCTAATTTATTTCTTTTAATTTGATATTTTATATTTTGTTCAAATGTTTAATATATCTGCTGTTCATATGTTAATTTATTAGTGTGTTACATGATTAGAATGTTGTCCCGGTTTTAAAATAAAGCACAGCAATGATATTTGAGAGTGTATTTTCCCTTTTCAGGAAAGGTATCGAAATTCTTGACTAGGTATCGGTATCGAAACAATAATTTTGGTATCGTGACAACACTAGTGCAGACCTCCCCAGAATCCATCTTCCACTCACACAATGAGAGAAGTGACGACTGACAGGAGGAAATGTGATTAGGGAGAACACACGGAGCTCTCAGTGAGATTAAGAAGCTCACGGCTCACGAGTGTCTGAGCTCAGAGTTCAGAGAGATACTACAGGACCTGAGTGGGGTTAACGGTCAACAAGCAGCACCTTCTTGATCCACTTCAGCATCATTACTGCATCACCTGACCCTCTTGACCAATCACACGCTTTCTCACTTACTATCGCAATACATTATCCTTCTTCCTTCACTTCACTGTGCAATATTGATTATTCTGTTACACTCACAGTTAATCCCTACATAGGAAAGCTCTGATTTTGTCAGTATAAAATAGTAATAGTAATTAAAGTTAAATAGTAATATAAAAAGCCCATAATTATATTAATAAGCAATATGACAGGCAATATTATCTAAGCTACACTATTTTACATAAATAAATACATTTAAACATTAAAAACTACATTTAAAAGTCTTAGCTAAACTTTTGTGATTGTAAGTGATTTAAAATTCCAGGGTGTGCATTGCAGCAGGCTTCATGTGATGAACTGAAACATCTAGATGGCGAAACAAGACACAATTTTTAATAGTTACAAATATTTTTTATTTTAAAGTCATAGTTTAATAAAAGTACTAAGTACTTTTAAGATATTGTTGTTGTTTTTTTTTACTTTATTTACACTTGTTGGATATTTCTTCATATCTGTATTTAATTTTTAACTAGTTTAATTACATTTATTTAAATTAAAAAAAAAAACTTTTACACACAAAAAAGTCACAAATAAAAAAAAATAAAAATTACAATAAGAAAGGCTCAATATTTTTATGGGAAACAAAATTTTGTGCTTGGCTCTTTCATCTCCCAGAAACCGAGAAAACTATTATCAGAGGGAAAAGGCCCTGTGGTTATTCAAATTCTGTGTTATCACTTCCTTTATTACATCTCAGCTAAAGCAGAACAAAAAAACTATTAAGTAACTTCAGTGCATTCAGCACACACACACACACACACACACACACACACACACACACACACACACACACACACACACACACACACACACACACACACACACACACACACAAAGTATCATACTGCTGTCAAATACTCCAGCAGCTGCTGAGTGTGACACTGCAGTGAAAGAGACTCAAACCATTCTGGTACAAGTATTCCCTTCATGCAGGATACTTCCCAACCTGCACATCTTCTACGTTCTTGCCTAACATCATACACTAAATTTTCCAGATGTCCAAACCAGAAGGAGCTATATAAGGAAGATTCTTATGTCTTGTGCTTCTGTCCCAGTTTCACACAGGTTCCTCTGACAATGCAACACGTCACACACGTATTTGCTCTTGATACACTGCAAACAACTTAACTGCACTGCACCGTCAAACATTAACTGCACTGACTGTCTGTCACATGAGAGGGAATATGGGCATATTTACTTGACATTTCAACAATAATTGTACTAGTTGCAACATAATAAATGGTTCGAGTTAAACTGAGTAAATGAGTAAGTGAGATGACACATGAACAAAAATCAGAAATATGATGGGGAAAAATTAACAAAGGGTCCCAATGTTTTGCCATGACTCAATGAGCTCCACTGTCTGTCACAAATATGCCAGGAAAAAAAATAGCAAATTGCATTGTAGCAAGGACAACAAATACACAGATACACACACACAAAAAATATATGGGTTGTGAAAAATATATGACAAGATATTAAAAGGTTTGGCACGATAACAGTTGTTTCATGCTAATATATCACTTATAATTATATTTCTGGCCAGCTGTTACTGAGGCCTAGAGATGTAATGATTAACTCCTAGCCGACTGAAAATCTATTTCAAAATGTGACGATTCAAATCGGTTGAGATGCAAAACAAATCATTTAGGGGTAGGAGTTTAAATTAATGTATGTCTGAGGGGAACTTACTGTCTTTTAGATGGTATTTTTTCTTTTCATCATTTTGTAAAAAAATTAAATCGTGAATGAATCGTATGTTGAGTGAATCGTTACATCCCTACTGAGGCCTTGAAATCCCCTTTTTGACTGCAGCACTGCACCAATCTTAAGTAATTCATCTTAAAAGGGATCCAGAAGAAAAATGTTTTCACTAAAGCTCAACATGTATGTGTTGCTCTATTGTCGCTGCGCTCCTTTCTCTCTTTCACAATTACACAATGACTCTTTGTACGCATGTCTTCCCTGTCTGACACGCGTTGAGTAACTCTAATTCATCACATTCCTCTGAGTGCCAGCGACAGATGGCTCAACCGTTTGTCACTCGATCCCACTTCTTTTTACAACGGTTTCTGCCTGAAGCCCAGTCATGCAACCCACACGGACACACTCCAGCGCACAGCCACTGCCACTGCTGAACCAAACCTGTATGACAGCCAATGAGACTCAAGCTGTCCTAGTAAATATAACAGCAAGAGGGCACGGTGTGGGGCATTCCTGAGTAAAACCAAAGACTATAGCGTACCCAAGACGTGTCACTCATATAGTTTTGAATGAGGAAAAAGTTTAATTCAAAAGAGCAAAAAACATTGCTCAAACATATTAGATTTTGTTTTTTTAATAAAACATTGCATGACCATTTGATCATATCTCACTTGCAATTACAAAAAAAAAAAAAAAAAAAAAAATCAGAGCCTGGGAGATTAAATGCAGATTGCAGCTAACTAAAAGCTGCAAATTTACCATCTATGTATAGATCCCCGATAGACTTCAGACCTTTACTTTACCATACAAGAAAACCTTGGTCTAACAGAAAGGGTTTAAACATGTTTGCTATGGGTTTGAGGACAGAGACGTCAGGTGATTTAACATGTTTCCTTATTTGATTTAACATCCGTATTGAATTTTTAATTATTCAATTAGTCCCAAATAGTTTTGATGAGGGAGACACTTTAGAAAAAAGTAAAACTGGGAGACAAGATGTAGGTCAGAGACAAATGTGTCAAACCTAAACCACAAGGGAACAGCCACAGAGAAAGTTTCACTGGAAATACCCCTCAGCCAGTAACACAATGCCCTAGTATTTGCTTCCCAATAATACAATTTGAACACCGGGAGCCCTAGGATGCGTTTTTGCTATTCAGGGGATCTTGTAAGCCCAAATAAATGGTATGATGATGGTATCCTTGGAAATACATTTACAATTCTGTGTAACTTTATAACTGGCCTGAGGTCAACTACTGTGAAGGCAGAAGCAGCACACCTGCATGCTGTCATCCAACCCTTCACCCTGCACACTAATAATACTCTACTAAATGAGGATTCAAAATTGGCCCAAGACGCAGATGTTAACATCTAACAGGTCGAACAAGAGAAGTTCTTTGTCTACAACCGCAGACTCACAAAACTGCAGCAACAAACAGGTTTGACCTGACATGGAAATCCTTAAACAGAAATTGCTGATTATTTGCTGAACGTCGGATGAACAGAAAGAATGCATTTAAGAAGAGCACCGTAGTTCCACCCAGCAATCGCTTCTTCATTCTCACCTGAGTGAATAGGTATATCCCGTGTTATCCGGAGTACACTGAGGAGGAGTATACGTGTGCAGATGGGAAAAATCCATGGTCATTTGCTGAGCACGCTGTGAAGATCAAACCAGATGTGAAGAGCAGACTTCTCAAACTACGGCAACTGATGATGGGTGTGACTTCAATGCATAAACACCCATGAAATCATGCACGCGCACACGCACACACACACACAAACTTGCGGTCTGTGGTTCAGCCTGCCTCTGGGAGGAATCCTGATCAGCAACACAGGAACAACTTTAGTTTAATTGTTTAGTCGCACACAAGTGACTGAACACAAAGCTAGTGGTAACTACAGACAGCAACTCTTTCATAGTCAATTGTGCTCTTTAATGTGGAAACACTTTATCGGATATTGTTGACCAAACAGGAAGTGACAGACCACACCTACACCTTCACAGATCAACTGCTGTCCAGTGTGACTTGCACTAACAGGACAGCGAGAGCACACACAATTTAACGTGTATTTATTACACTGGTATGATTACCAAAAGAAGACTTCTGACATATTTATAAATATTATAGTGTTCCTGTAGCTCAGTTGGTAGAGCATTGCGCTATCAAGTGCAAGGTTGAGGTTTGATTCCCCGGGAACACATGATAGGTAAAAAATGTTAGCCTGAATGCACTGTAAGTCGCTTTGGATAAAAGTGTCTGCTAAATTTAATTTAATTTTAATTTTATAGAAACTGCATTCACAAAGTGCAATCCCCGGCAATTAAATATTATTTTGTATCTGAGCATCATTATCTACACTTTTATCCACTATAGATATTTTGGGTAAGAGTTTACAAAAATGTATTAATAAGGTATAATAAACTAAACTGAAAAAATCTTTTTAAGAAAAAACTCAGAAATTGCTAGTAAACACAATCAATCAAACAAATTGTTGTAGAAAAATGTAAATAGACTTTTCTTGTAAAATGTACTCTAATTGTCTTTCTCTTTACAATTTTGAAAAGTCATTTTACCAGTGTACATATGCGCAATGTTTGTACAGAGATTATTAATGTAGGCTAATATTATTATTTATTGTTACATTTAGATTTTTAATAAAATTTTACATTTTTATATTATTAATATATTTTTACATTTAATAAAAGAAACATCAAGTTTTTTTTTTTTAGTAAGTTATAAACAAAGAAATTATAATTAAATAAACATTATTAATTATCATGTGAATTGTCTATAGTATATTTATAAATAAACATTAACCGTAATATCATAGATTTAACAAATGCTGTAAAAATTGCTGTTGCTAGTTTATGACATCCTATGCATTAATGAATTTAATCTACTCATTGTAAACTGCTGCTTAAATTTCCTGATTTTACTCGATCACAGTTTAGAAATGTCTTACGTTTGCACGGTTTGTTTTGTTATGCCATCATTAACCTAATTCAATGCCTTTGTTTAGTCATCTATAGAATATTAGACCGTAAACTAACCAAAACTAAAAAAAATAAATAAAAGAGTTTAACTTTCAACTCTAAATTTGACTATCTATAAAGCACTATTTTAAGAACTAAACTCAATATGAAGTTGAGATGAAGACTTAAAACTGTACCGAACTTTTTAAAAATGCTGAAAAAATAAACATTTGAATGGTATCAATTAACACAATATTCAGCTAATAATAAAAGCTACCCAAAGTCAAAAATCATGTTCATTTTGTTTACCTGTCCTCTAACGGCGTGTCTTGACATTCTCAAAACCAGAGGAGATCCAGAAGACCACTCTCCAGTGTCCAAGAGACAGGCTGAACATCCAGAGAAAATCTTTTTTCACCTCTTTTTCTTGTCTAAAACGCACATTTCACAAGCCCAGACAAGCACCGCTATGTTTCAGACATAACCTGCCACTAATAACGGAAGAAAACAAGTCAATGGTGAACAGCATGAGCTCCTTTCTTTATGCATTAAGTCAGGATATATGGTTTCATCTTGATCTATTCACACCTTCATGGCCTTTTGCATCTTTATCTCTTGTGGGAAAGGCGCATTTGCATTTCTAAACAAGACAGACGCACAACTCTCCAGATTTGACGTTTCGTATCTGCGCCTCTGCTACGTTTGGGTTGCGTCTCAAAAACTAGTGAGCTGCCTAACAAGTCAGCACTTGTGTGATCCACAGACCTTCAAATCGACCCGTGTTTGTATAACACTGAGCTTTCGTTTCAAAGCCCCACAAGTGACTCGATTTCATTGTTTAGACCAAATGAGTCTACAATGCTGACTATGTACACAGCTCACTATGGTTTTGACACACAGCCTTGAATTGCAACGCTGCAATTGTTTTATCTGAATGCGTAAAGGGATTTCAGCGCACTTCAATCGTGTTTACGTCTTAAGATTTGTATAATATATCATATATCTTACATAAATGAACGCCTGATTGCGTGCACGACAGTTAAGTTAATTCAGGGCCATGTTTTCTGTCAAGAGTTGGAAAAGAAAGGAGCTTCACTGACTGTCCGCCAAAGACTGTATAAAATACACCGAAAATATCACTGTATCTGTGTGAATAGACTGTGGCCTGAATGAAAGCAGCATAAATAACAACAAAATATTCCAGCACTTGCCAGTTTGACCATCAGTTTCTACAGTCTCTTGTTGTTTTGTAGGCAGTCCAGTTCAGAAATGACCATCCAGTTCAAGGAGGCGCAGAATGAGCGCCGCATCTCGACGGACATATACAAATAAAAACAGAAACAACCGTGTTTGTCCGAACACCAGTGTCGAGAGCCGCGAGTTTCGTGGGAATAGACACAAGTTACGAGCTTGACTTACAATTACTATCAGGAAAATCCCAAAATGGCTTCCACAACAGAGTAAAGCCAGACGGATAAAAAAAAATTCGTTCCTCCTATTTTCCAGGATCAACTGTCAATCACGCTGCATACTTTGAATCTATTGGTGGAAAGACGCGAGCCGCACCTTGCCGCGCTACGTCACACTGTCTTAGATATAAAACGATTCAAAATCGTCCGTCAGTAAAGCTGTCAACAGACTCACTTAAGCGTGCAGCGACGGAAATACGAGCATTTGTAGTTAAAATACACGGTAAATAAATGGAAAGATAGCTTGTTGTTCAATATTTACAGTTAAAAACCAAATATAATAATAATAATAATAATAATAAACACACAACCTGAATCTGATTTTAGTCATAGTCTCTCGCAAAAACTGCACTATTTTGTCGGACAAACCTATAAAAATTACGCCCAATCATTTTGATCTGTTAATTTATAAAATACATCACAAAATATGTAATTCAGGAAAAAATAACGTTCAAACGCTTATTTAATGATTAACTTATTTTCCATGTGTTTCATATTTTGTTAAAAATGTGTAAAAAAAAAATCATAAAGGCAAAAATAAATAGTTTTAAGCTTTTTTAATAACATATAATTGATATAATATATATGAATACATATATATATATATATATATATTTTTTTTTCCATCTCAGTCATCTTTATTGGCCACTGACTCGACAACACTGCCAAAGTTTAAAAGCAGCTATTAGGCTAATTGACTTCATCTCCAATACAGAAAACAAAAGTCTTGCATTATTAAGCAAAGCAATTACAAAAGCTGACTCAAGACAGGCAAAGAATTGATTTTTCTCTAGTTTTGACACACAGTGTCCCTTAACAGCCATTAAACAATCAGTCAATCACACTACAGTCCAAAAACAATTCACTTCTCTTTGCAAATCACAAAACCAAACCATTGTAGACCTACTGAAATAGACCGAGACAGACTGCTATATTTTATACTGATCCCTCAAGACAAATTCAGATGCCAAACATTGCAAGGCACAAGCAGATGCAAAAAGACCTTACTCAACAAATGTGGCCAAATTGTGCCAAGAAACACAAATGCTCTGCAATCATTTTGAATAAACAGCAGATACACAACTGTAACCCATTTATTTCTTTAAAAAAAAAAAAAAGAAAAGAAAAAAAGTGGACTCCCAAGCAATGCTTGAATTGTAGCCTATATCTTGCATTAAAGTGAAACTTTAATGTAAACTTTCAAGGTCAAAGTAAACTGCAGCAACACAGTGAATTGCATGATCAGATTCTGTGATTATTGCATGGCTGTATTTAGGCACTCCCCCTCGCCAAATACATTGTGCACGACATCTAGCGGTCTCTCAGAGCACTGCAGCAGAGGCGCTGAAACACATCCCATAATCAAACATGCTTTGAAGGATGAATGGACTGTACACAGGGTGGAGTTAACGCCTAACGACAAATTATAATTTAAAATTCAATCTCACTTCTGCTAGATAACAAAAGAGATTCTGAAGCAAGCTGGAATATATAATGCTCCTTTAACGTTACACTAAGTAACTTAAGTTTCATATCGAGTTGCCTTTCAAATTAGGTATAATTCAATATTTCATATAACGTTACTTGAAACGTTGTGTGCATTTTCACTATTATTTAAAAAGGTGTGAGATAAATCACACCGAATAACAAAATAATAAGTCAGTATAATCGCTAATCGTTTACAGTGTTATTTCTTCCTGAGGTCAGTTAACTTTACTTCTGCAAACTCACCTAGACGGCGGTTGTCAAAGTCCACTGGAATGAGTGAGCTTCAGTCCGTCAAAATCAAACGGCTGACTCATAGAGTGTAGATATCAACGGCACGAACGAGCCGCGTCCAGTTACACTTCACTGTGTGTCTGTGAATACACGAAGAGTGAACTTAGCGACATCTACACGATGTCCATCAGCACAGAGAGAGAGACAGCGAGCGGTGAGTTTGAATGGCGAGTGGCGCGCGCGCGCGAGGTCATGCGGCGGCGCGAGTGCAAGCCCCGCCCACAGCAACTGCGGCAGGACAATCATTACCCTGGAAAACTAATTACCAGAATATTATTATTTTTTTTACTCAGTAATGGGCAGCAACGGAATTTTTAAAACGCAGCAAAAACTCTCCCATTTACTGTTAAAGTAGTAAAAAGCATTTACGGTAAATTGATATCACAAGCGAAATAGAGATAATTTAGGTATGCATTTTTTTTCCCAAGCAAGATAAAAATTTAAATAAAAATAAAAGTACCTTAGCTTACTATAATTTATTTTATTTTTTATTAACTGCAGAAATTACATTTATTTATTTATTTATTTATTTTTTGCTACAAACAATGACATCTTGAGTACAAGGGAAATTTTATTTGTATATATTTATTGGATCATTCATTTATTAATTCATAATAGGCCTAATATGGTTATGGAGGGCCAAGTTAATAAAAAATAAACCATTAAATAAATGTTGATATATATATATATATATATATATATATATATATATATATATATATAAATCGTTAAATGCATGCCTATGTAAATATGTATTTAAAATAATTTTATTTTGAGTAATTTGGCCCTCCATACAATATAATTATTATAATTCTAAACATTTAATAAAAAAAGTAGCCTATTGTCTTACAAATGAGCGGAATCATGTTGTAAATATGAAGCAAATGTATATGTCCGCTACAGTACAGATAGTGTGAAAGTTAATCTCAAGGCCTACCTAAATGTATCTGGTGTGAAGGAATCCTCTGATGGGTTTACGTCCAAATGAGCTGACGGCGAGTAACGGGGCGGTGCTGCTGCTGAAGACACACAGAGACCGGGTGAGGGACACGTGTGAAATCATCTTCTGCTGACACACTGTCTCCTACATCATGTGGATGAAGCGTAATCTAGTTTACTAGCTTCGTTATCAGTCACAAACCGTAGGCTAATTACCGGACGAAACAGGAAACGATTACGCGATTGGCATCTGTATTATAAACATCACGGTGCTACAGTCGCATCTGTGGGAAAGGAAGCCTTGATTTGATTTCTCTTGTTTATTTATTCAGACCGCAGCTCTTGTCTGCTCTGTGATATAAAGGTAGGTGCTGATCCGAGGTTTTAACATCTGCGCGAGGTTATCTGTTAGCAAACACATCTCTCCAGATAAAAGAGCAGAGGAATGCGGAGCCATTTGTTCCCCAGAGCTTCGAGAGAACAGCCTAGTTTGTTTAAAACCCGAATATAAAAGCCTGCTTTGTTAGCAGACATGACTGCTGCGGTGAAAGCCCGGTCTGCTAAATACAATAATAGGACAGCATCATTTCTCTGTCTAGCCTAGGCTATATCAGATATATGCGTTTCAATGTCTAGGCTGCTCCAGCTGTGTGGAGGAAACATGGACCGCTATGAGGATTTCTGCGCACTCGTTCTGTCTGAGCTGCGGTCGGATATGATGCACGACAGCAGCTGCAGTAGCGCACGTGCTCGAGAGGGGGCGCACTCGCGCATCTGCTTCCACGGCAGGCCGCTGTTGTCTCCTGTTGTGAGTAAAAGACATGATATGTGATGTACTAATTATATGTAGCCTATATTAATTACTAAAACCAACCTTTAAGGTAGCCTACTAATATCATGTACATTTTAGGAGTATGTAAGGTACAGAGATGTAGCTTTTAGATTTTATTGAAGGTACTGGCCTGTAACGACTTACCCTTATTCTTAGAGTACTGCAGTACTGTTCTGCCATACAAAAGGTTCAGGGTCTCTGTCATAATTGTTGACTGTATTTTCTTTGTGATTAGAAACTTTAAGGTCTTAGCACAATAAAAATATAGTAATGAAACATTATTAATAATAATCTTCATATTTAAGTCAATTGCACATTCAGTATTAGCAGATCATTGTCTCTTATTTGAAGATGTCTCTGTCCGATCATTGATTGATTGATTGATTTTGTCTTCTGTGTTTCCAGCTAAGTGAGAAACAAAGAAGGGAGATGGTTGAATACAAGAAAAGAGCTTCACAAATGGAGGCCGAGAGACAGATTCATTACAACAAAAACCTCCTCAATCAGATTCAGACCATTCTTTGGACCAATGAGGCAAGACAATTGGTGTTTCATAAATTATAGACACTTGTATTATGTACAAGGGACTTATTTATTTTATTAAAACTGATATATTTCAGCTTTTTTTTTTAAAGTGTTTTATTTAAAAAAATTTATATGTATATATTTATTATTTTTAACCCAGAAATTAAATGTTATTTTATTTTATTAATGAATGAATGAACAAACAAATGAATTTTCTTATGCTTTCCAAGGCAACATTTATTTGGCCAAAAATATGGTAAAAACAAAACCATTGAAACATTATTATAATTTCAAACAAACTGTTTCAAATATAATGTATTCCTGTGATGTAAAGTTGACTTTTCAGCATCATTCCTCCAGTATTCAGTGTCACGATCCTTCAGAAATCATTCAAACTGATAAACATATCCACAGTTTGTTCACTTTTAGAAAAACAACAGCTGTCACTAGGGCATACTCTTTCAAAAACTACCAATATAGACCTTTAAGGTACCAATATGCACTTTTAGCAGTAAATAAGTAACAAATGCGTACCCTTTGAAAAGGTACCACCACCGTGACAGCTTTTCTACGTTTTTTAAGTGTTCACAGTACTGTTTTTACTGTAGTTGGTCAAATCAGTGCAGCTTTGGGAGTGCCTTTTTTACATGAAAAATGATTTCAAACTTTTGACCTATATTTATTTATTGAGTGTATTCGTTATAATTTGTTGTGAATTTACTCCCATATCTTGTTGCACTTTCATTATAGGCACCACAAATATTGGACGTGCCAAAGCCTTTAGAGCAGTGCCCGTCTCCCTCTCCAAAAACAGACTCCAGGAATGGCTTTACAGTAGCTGATACTGCAGACATTACACCTGCTGGGGCCACAGAGCCGTACATTTGGTCTAATGAGCAACCGGTGAGCCCTTCAGCTGAGCTGCCTGGAGTGATGAGAAGAAAATCCAAAGAAGAAAAACACATGCAAGAGGACATTCAAATGGAAGGAGTTTGTCTGCAGAACCTACTCAAGAAATCACGCAAATTTATGGAAAGGGAGCAAGGTAAACAGGGGTCAAAGGTCATCAGCAACACAATGGTTGATCCAAGCAGGATCCTCTCTGAAAGCCCGCTAGTTAAAGAAAACAGCTGTTCTTTGGATGAGACTGCCTTTGGGTTACCCTTTTATATTCCCTCTCCAAACCAAACCTCTCCCAGTAACCTGATAAGCCCAGAACCCAGTCTAAAGGCCGGTTTAATAGCCAGACCCCACCGCGGACGTCCTCGTCCCATTTCTGCCGGGAGCATCTTCTTTTCTTTGCTTGAAAACCCCAACCAACCGAACATGACAGCGAATGCAAGGCCACCGGAAGTCAAAACAATTGCAACACAGGACAGGAAGCTACTCGGAGTGGAAAATGTATGTATGGGTCGATACGATGATCACTCGACCATGGGACGCCCGGAAACGTCTCCAGTGGATCCTGAGCTCACAAGCCCTCTGTTTCGAAGGAGATGCCACACGCTGGATAGCCACCTGTCCTCACGCCATCAGAGTCCCGTCATAGACCGGAGCCAGGAGAGAATGCCTCGGTTTATGGCTGGGGTCACTGCAAGAACGGCCACTCGACTGTCTCCTCCCTCACCCATGAACAAGACTTTCACATGGGACGGTCCTGTAGCAGCATTTATGGGATCTGGGATCACCCCAGACTCTCCTTCTCATGCCAAACTGCCTTTTG
Source organism: Carassius carassius (assembly GCF_963082965.1). Lineage (NCBI taxonomy): Eukaryota > Metazoa > Chordata > Actinopteri > Cypriniformes > Cyprinidae > Carassius > Carassius carassius. The sequence goes on along the minus strand of NC_081755.1, from coordinate 43,916,756 downwards.
AGACCGAGAGAAACAGTGTTATTAGCACAGCACTGAAAGAAAGGAGAACAGGTGAGAACAGAGCAAATGTTAAAAATGAAGATTCAATTTAGAACCAAAAGTGAGCCTCAGTCCTATGATATGATGGGAGAACATTTTAAAGTTCTGAAAAGATCTTTTAAATGTAGTTCCATCATCACCATCATAATGCCAAGGTTCCATGAAATATGATGACCCCCGGCAAAGGGCCTTCCTAAAATATAGAACATTTTTAGAAAATTAAATAATTGGCATTTATGAGGTCATAGTAGTAAAGTGAAAATAAATTCCACAAATATTTATAGAAATAATTCCATACACACTACGATTCAAAAGTCTGGATTTCTATGTATATAATTTTTTTACCAAGACTGCATTTGTTTGATCAAAAATATAAATATAGAGACATTAATATTGTGAAATATTACTACTATTTGAAATAACACTTTTCTATTTTAATATATATTAAGATGTAATATATTCCTGCGATGTAAAGCTGACTTTACATCATTACTCCAGTCTTCAGTCACAATCCTTCAGAAATCAGTCTAATATGATCATTTGCTGCAAAAAAATAAATAAATTCTTATCAATATCAAATTAATTCTTATCAATGTTAAAAACAGTCGTTGCTTAATGTTTTGTGGAAACCATGATACATCAAAAAAAGGTTTGAATAAAAATAAAGTTCAAAAGAACAGCATTTATTTAAAATAGAAACCTTTTGTAACATCATAAATATCTTTGCTGCCACATTTGATCAATTTAATGTCTCTTTTCTGAATAAAAGAATTATCTATTAATTATTAATTAATTAAGTATTAATATCTTTAAAACATATTGAGATGATCAATCTTTTTTGTAGAGTGCTTCTGAAATAAATATTAGGTTAACAGCTTTAAAAAAGACACTTTCCCTCTTTCCCCTTTTCTAAAGAAATCCAACACTAATATGAATAACCAATAATATCATGTTAATATCTTAATGGACCATATAAGGAAGACCACATAGCAACTCAAGAACCCTTTAAGGCCACAAATGATTCTTGATCAAAAGAGTTCATCACTGAATGTTAATTTGAGAATAAAGATCAGATGTTCTTTGATCATTCTTTGATGAAGTATCCTCTCAGACAGTTGTGCATGTCTTTTTCTCAGATGAGATGCAATGGCAAGTCAACGCTCTAGAAGACATGCAGAGGTCTCTGGAGGACGATTACGCTTTCCGGATGTCCTGTCTGATGGAGGAACAAGAGCGAGAACAACTGCACCTCAGTCAGGTCAGCACTGCCACACGCTTACTGTCTGCCTAGGCAGCTACCTTTTAAGACTGCATCCTAATATAACACATACACGTATACTGGGTCTTATAAATAAATAAATACACCCATAATATCAACGTTTTTTTGGACTCCAGCTTGGATGAAGGGTGTGACATTAGTCTGTGTCTCGTTCAGGAGTCAGAGGAGCGGGTCAGGAGACTGAGGGCTCAGGGTGGTCTGAGTCCTGTAGCCGGTGAGGACGGGTGTGAACGTTACCCTATACTGAGCCCCATGTGTCCTTTAAGCCCAGGAGACAGATCAACAAGACACTCTGTGCCAACCATTGGTATTATTTCAGCTCTTTTTTCTGTGTTTCTCACTGGATGCATACTTTGTATATGTTACAAAGGAATAGTTTAGCGAAGAGTGAAGATTCTGTCAGCGTTTACTCACCTTCATGTTGTGTCCAAACTCTTTATTTCTTTCTTCTGTGGAACACGAGTGTATGAAGGCAGACAATGATGAGCTCCAAAACAACAGGGAAAGACACTAAAAGCATCATAAAAATAATCCATATGACTCCTTATCTATATTTCAAGTCTTCCAAAGTTGTACAAGAGCTTTGTGTGAGGAACTGGAATTTAATGCATTGCATTTTGTTTAAAACTGGTGTTATTGTTAAACTGTTTTTCAGTTCATTTATTTAACCAGGAACAATGTGCATTAATATTAATATTTTGGAGTTTACATTCTAAATTTTAGAGCAACATGAATAAATGACGATGTGATTGTCATTTTCGGGTAAACTGTACATCTGTCTGTATTTTTACCCTTCAGGTTTACCTTCAACCAGTTCAGATGTGTTATCCCCTTCGAAACAGACTCCCATTTATATGAGAATCCTGAATCACAGCGCCGGCAAGAGAAACAGACTGAGCCAGGTTGATTTTAATGTGCTCTTACAACCGTAAACGAGTCCCTGTAGAGTAAAAAAAGCTTCTATAAAGAGTATGAGAAGAGTATATTTAAGAGTCCACAGTTATTGGACTGTAAGGGATGTTAAATCTGTGTGATGCAGGTTGTGACAGCGGAGCAGCAGAGGGCACTGTGTCACCTCACTGCAGCCGTGAAGGGCTTCCTCATCAGACGACTGCTGAAAACGGAGAAAGTCAAGCACCTGCGGCAAACCGTGCAGGTGAGAACACAACAACACATGCTAATTAAAGCCTCACGTGTTCTGTCATCCTTACACCTGTGTATTTCCTCAGGACACGCAAGAGTTTATCCGTTCGTTCAGCACTGATGCTCCTCAGAGAAGCGCCTCTCTGTCTGAGCAGGATCTGTCTCTGCGGGAGCGCGTCAGAGCGCAGGTCACACTTCTGTAATGCTCTGATACTTGTGTGTACAGCATTCTACCTGACTCTGAATCCTATTGTGTGTCTGTTGTCTTCCAGTTACGCGCGGCCTTGTTTGACATTCATGATATCTTCTTCACGATGACACTGGAGGAGCGTCTGTGTCTGCTGCAGCAAGACCGAGAGCTGCGCTCCGAGAGGAAGCTCAGAGAGATGGTAACTAGCAGTTTCATGTCGATTGGTTGACTTTCTGTCATTTTGCTCAGTTTTGATCCTCGGCCATTGTTGAAGGGCTTGTTTCCTTCCCATTTTGGAAAAGTACAAAGTCATTTCCATATGAAAGTAGGGCTGTGCAGGTCAAGTGTTTCTTCCCAACACACTTACAGTTTTATTTGGCATGCAGGAAAAAGCTAAAAGTCCCAAGGACAAGGTGATTTTGTCGGCTGCTACCCAGAAATCTCTTGAAAGAAAGAAAAGGTGAGTGAGCATGATTACAATACTGTTATGTTGTATGCATATTTTTTGTTGTTGTATTATAAAGACATTTTGACATGCAAACGGTCATCTACAGGGTCCAAAATGACTAATACACCTAGTAAACATATAAACATAAAAACTGGCAATGTTATTGGATAGTTGGATGTTTTTTTTTTCTTCTAAAAATGCTGTTTGTAATTTATGTAAGTATAATTATATATTTCTACACACACACACACACACACACACACACACACACACACACACACACACACACACACACACACACACACAGTTTTAAAAATATATACACATTATTATTATATTATAAATTATATTTTTCAAATTGTAATTTTATCATAATAATTATTATAATAATGTACACATTTATTTATATTTTAATATTATAATATATACTAATAGAAATAAATATCAATATTTACAAAAAATATATTAATTTGTAAAATTATATGTTTTTCTTTGAAGAAAAATGTATACACATCAATATCTATTTATAAATCTATTCAACTATATATATATATATATATTCCTGTTTTCTTTTTAAGAAATACTGCTATTATAATATTATTTGTTATTATAATTATATAATTATTGTTATAGTTATTTATTTTATTTAGTGTTTGTTAATACTGTGCTAAAATGCGATGTATTTATATGCTAACTAGTTCACTCCAAAATGTTCTTGTATGTCATCAGAGTTGGTGAATCTCCAGGTCAGCCCAGAAGAGCTCAGAAGACCAAGAGTCCTCCTACAAATAGGTGAACACAAAAACACTAAAGAGATGCAAGCAATCACTTCACAGAAGCCAAACAGACCCTTTCCACATTCAGTACTCACTCTGACTCTGCACCATATAGTTTATAGCTGCATACGCTCTTCCAGCAGTGTTCCTGAGTCTGTGTGTTGTGTTGAAGGATCCTGCAGCCCAGTCAGGGCCAGAACGCTCCTGTTTCAGGCCAGCCGCTCCTGCGCCGTGGGTCAGTTCTTCACATTTTGCAGCCTCTGATCACGCAATCTCCTGCTCCTGCCATTTCCATTTTCTTTTACGCTGCTGTTGATGGAATTTGAAATTCAATTCAGTCTGTGGTGGACTCTTACAATTCTGAAAATGCCACGCAGCTTGCCAGGGGAGTCACCTGACATTTAAAATTGGCTGCGTTTATTTGTAAATGCATTTGGCAGGATCTCATGTAGTCATTTAGTCAACTGAAGTGTGATCAAAATATCCCTGTATTATATTACAAAGAATCACTGTGCGGAAAAGAAACGCAGTATGGAATGCGCCACACATTTACAAAACCTCAAACACCTTTTGAACTAATAAACTGTATTGAGTTTACATTTTTAATTTTCAGATATAATAAATCAACTTTACATGCAACGTCTTAATAGGAAACACGCAGATGAAAAGTGTTTAATGTGTTTCAGGAGTTACAAGAAGAGTCCAGAAGAGAGAGTGCAGCATTCTGAGAAGCTGAAGAAACAGCATTCACTGGGCTGACCTCATATACACTTATCAACTCAACGTGAAAAAATGATATTGTGCTAATCATGCTTCTAAAAATACTCCCCTGCTAGCCATCTCACTGAATTATGACTATTAAATGTCTTTGCAATCTAGTTCTTCCCATGATTCAACTACATACTTCTTATGAATATAGAATCAGTCCAGATATTATTTAGCTATAGTTTCCTATAGGTTACATAACTAATTATAATCCACATAGTTATACTAAATTACCCTTTTAAAAAAACAGAAATAAAATCTGTAAAGGTGGAATTATCTGTTGTCCAAATAATAGAAGCCTGCATTCACACAGAGAAAAGTTCAAGGGGTAGGTCACCCAAAAATTTCCATTTCCAAATTCTTCCATTTCGTGACTTTATTCAACAATTCGTTTCCTCTGCATCACCCTATAGCGCCATTTTGGAGAGTATCCACTGAACGTATTCAACGTATGTACGCGGATACACTGTTTACATTCAAATAAAAGTGTAAACAACGTATCTGCGTACATATGTTGCATTTTTTTTGTTAACGTTCATTTTTGGGTGAACTTTAATGCTGCTGTATCAATGTCAAAGAGTAGAGTAAGAATACGTGTCTATGAAGAGTACACACATTTCTCCAGAATTAAATGATTGTATTTGATCAACTAGCGCTGAATTTGTGCTTTTAATCATAATACTTTACTTAGAACTACAATCGTGTCAGTTGTTTATGAATGTATTTGCTCTTGCCTTGTATACTTAAGAAGCACTCGACACATTTACATTAAATAAAACAATGAAATGTTTAATAAACAAGTTTATTTAATACAAATATTTGTGAATTCAGTGAATAAAGACACCAGTATCAAATAGGAAGGCACATCTCGAACAATTACTTTAAAGAAAATTCATTTTCAAATCCGTAAAAACAACCTCAGTGAATGTTTTTATCAGCAAAGTGGTCATGTGAGATGCTCTCTGTCATTCAACACAAAGCAAAAAGTATTAACAAAATAACCAAGCAAAGAAAGTTATTTTGGGTCGCCTTTGAGTCGATGGTTAAGAATTGATATTAATTTAATTATATATTATTTATAGTGCTGTCAAACGATTAATCGCGATTAATCACATCCAAAATAAAGTTTTTGATATCTATATATATACTGTATATGTGTGTGTGTGTGTGTGTGTGTGTATACTGTGTATATTTGTTATGTATATACAAATACAAACATGCATTATATATATATATATATATATACACACACACACACACATACGAAAAAGTTTATTTATATATTAAATATATTTATATATAATATAAAATAAGAATATGTATATATAAATATATAACATGCAAATATTTTTGAAATATATACTGTATGTGTGTGTATACAAACTTTTGTGGATGCGATTAATTGCGATTAAGCGTTTGACAGCTTACTTATTTAACATAATAAATCTTCACTAATGATAAGGGAATTGAGGCAAAAAAGTGGGATTATCCATTCACATCTGCATGAACACAGTAAAGAAACCGTAGCCAGTTGAAGTTCTTTCACAGCCGTGTCTGTTTGTGTATTTCTGAAAACGAGTGAATGTGCCGGAGGAGTTGATCACAGTACTCAGGGCTGCGCTGTTTCTCTCTCACCGCCTCCGTCTGCTGCTGTAAGAGTCCTCCGTCCACCTCACTACCCACCTTCAGAACCTCTGACACAAAGAAAAACACAAGGAAACGTTAACATTTCCTTATTACATCAAAATTCACCCACTCGTTCATTTAACACAACAAAAAATATAATCGTGGTGCAGCACAATGCAGTTTATGCTGCTTCATATATATATATATATATATATATATATATTTCTTTTTTAATAGTGTTCATAAAATTAAGAAAAAAAATATACTGTCACTTTGATCTATGTATAAAGCGAGAGAGATCAAAAGTGACAGCTCATAATTAAATTATGACCGCAGTTAACTGGTCTATTGATACACTCCCCTTCCATTAACTTTGATAAGTGTGATTATTACTCAAATGCAATAGCATCCATAGTTTTACCTTTACAAATTATATTACAATTTTTTTTTTAAAACCCTTCAAAGTCAGCTCACTATTACAAGAGCTCATAAAGCTCATCTGTGTTCTTTCAGCAGTTGTGTCTTTGTTGTGGGTATTTGGTTTTATCCTGATTTGTTTGGTCGGGGGATTTACTTTTATCCGTCGTTTTATACATTTGTAAGCGCACCAGAAAACAATGTTCTCTTTGTGTAAAGACATGAGTTAATTTCCTCAGTAACTCAAGCACAGTGTGACAGCGCCGTTATTATAAGATTAACCAAAGGAATGAGGGATTATGGGATATGGCAAGTGTGGTGTTTTAATGGACATGAATCGCATCTAATGTGTCTTTGAAATACAAGACATGTTTAAGAGCAGATTGAAAAATAAAGAAAGACGAGATGAGATTAAAAAAAGGAAAACAAGATCAGACAAATGGTGCACCCAAAATCGCATACTGAGTGGATACTGCATTTGAATCCCAGTTTACGTAAGAATACACTACACAATTTCCATCCGATTTACAGTCGACGCTGGTGCTGAATGTCAAAGCCATTCTGCAGATTTGAGCTGACCCTATATTGACAGAAAAACACAGAATTGTTGACATTTTTGCAGATTTATTAAAAAAGAAAAACTGAAATATCACATGGTAATAAGTATTCAGACCCTTTGCTGTGACACTCATATATTTAACGCAGGTGCTGTCCATTTCTTCTGGTCATCCTTGAGATGGCCATTCAAGAACAGACACTGTTGTTGTGAAAGCCACTCCTTCGTTGTTTTAGCTGTGTGCTTAGGGTCATTGTCTTGTTGGAAGGTGAACCTTCGGCCTAGTCTGAGGACCTGAGCACTCTGGAGAAGGTTTTCATCCAGGATATCCCTGTACTTTACCGTGTTCATCTTCCCCTCGATTGCAACTAGTCGTCCTGTCCCTGCAGCTGAAAAACACCCCCATAGCATGAAGCTGCCACCACCATGCTTCACTGTTGGGACTGTATTGGACAGGTGATGAGCAGTGCCTGGTTTTCTCCACACTTATCACTTAGAATTAAGGCCAAAAAGTTATATCTTGGTCTCATCAGACCAGAGAATACTTCAGGTGTTTTTTTAGAAACTCCAAGCGGGCTTTTATGTGCCTTGCACTGAGGAGAGGCTTCCGTCAAGCCACTGTGCCATAAACCCCCGACCGGTGGAGGGATGCAGTGATGGTTGACTTTCTACAATGTGATCTTTGGGTTCTTCTTTACCTCTCCCACCAAGGCTTTTCTCCCCCGTTAGCTCAGTTTGGCCGGACAGTCAGCTCTAGGAAGGGTTCTGGTTGTCCCAAACGTCTTCCATTTAAAGATTATGGAGGCCACTGTACTCTTAGGAACCTTAAGTGCAGCAGAAATGTTTTTGTAACCTTGACCAGATCTGTGCCTTGCCACAATTCTGTCTCTGAGCTCTTCAGGCAGTTCCTTTGACCTCATGATTCTCATTTGCTCTGACATGCACTGTGAGCTGTAAGGTCTTATAGAGACAGGTGTGTGGCTTTCCTAATCACGTCCAATCAGAATAATCAAACACAGCTGGACTCAAATTAAGGTGACATACAGGCCTGGGCAGAGCAGGTGCATTAAATGTGTTAAAACATTGTATTTTTCATAATTAATCGCACCAAATTAACATGTTAAATCAACATCCTTAATACAAATGCACTGACTATACATCAGGATCCCGGTTATCCTGTCATGGCTTATTCTGCGATATCAACCGGATGACTGTACATAATGCCCTATTTACTACATGTACTTTTTTCAACGTCCTTTGGGGGGTTCAAACTGTAATCAGGGGGTATGAAGGGTTTCCGAACAGTACTCTGTGTGCGTATGCACTAGGACACATTGACACAGGATTATGGGAAGGTGTTGACAGCCCATGACCTCGCTGGAGGCAGGCCAGTAGCAGAGGAGCGTGTGATGGAGAGAGTGTAAAAATGCAGGATTAATGAGGCTCTTTGAAGTGAAGAACAGGGAGGATCAGAGAAGTGGACCGTAGACCATTAACACTGGGCTGAATCACTTCCTTATGCAGCAGGAAGAGATTTATCAGTGTCTTATAACTGTCATCAGTCACAATTCAGGTCAAAACATCAGGTGATTACAGCAGAAATGAAATATCGCTGCCAAAAAAGTCCTTACCGAGGACTGAATCCTGGATTTTGGTGTCGGGGTCGTCCATGTAGAGCAGCAGCTGCTGGAACAGGAACTCCAGGTGAGGGCGGCACGACTGAGTGTCATAGTTTCTCCCCAGAGATGAAAACCACGTGCTCAGAGACATCAGCGCTTCGACACGGACGTCTTCACTGCTGTCGTCCACACGCTTCAGCAGCTCTGAACACACAGATACACTCCTCAAAACATCTACAACCTCACACACACACTGAATTATCAAAGTGGGCCATAACAATTATTACACAGACAGATAGGCTTTATTTATTTAAGAATCTGGTATTCATTTTTCAACAGAGAAACAGACAAAATCTAATTCAATTCAAAATTAAATTAAATAAAAAAAAAAAATTTAATTGAACATACTTTTATAGGCTCTGTGCACTGTTGCATTTTAATACATGTCTTGGTAATTAAAATAAAATAAAACGGGCTTTTCATAGGCTCTGTGCATTGTTATTAAAATAAAATAAAACTGGCTTTATGTATATTAATAAATGCCTGGATAATTTGAGCGAGACACATAGATATGCTTTAACTAAGATAGTCTCATCTATTTTTTAACAGAAATAAAATAAAAGCTGACAAAAAACTGTGCACACTATTGCATATTAGTGAACGTCTTAAATTTGTGCAACGAGCAATAAGCCGGATTACTGTGGAATACATTTACACTATTTAACATTGTTAGATTCATTTCAGTCTATTATTTTAAATAACATTTGAATGTAAAATAACGGTGTTATTTCACCATTCACACAAAATAATAAAAATACAGACCTTACTACTTGATTTGATGCGATGATGATAATACCACTGTGAGCAATAGAAGTACAATTCATTCAACGTGTGACCATTGACATCCAATGTTCACAACCCATGCTTTTGTCTATGGCACTGTCCAATGAGGACTGAATGATCTACACCCAAATCATTTTACACACTACACTTCTATCCTTCCCAACCTCATTTTTCATCTATGCTGTTCTAAATCAGGTGTGTATCTTCTCTTCCACTGTTTTACAGTATGTGTGATGAGTTCAGCATACCTGGATAGATCTTGTTGAGTGAGTCCGTGTTGAGCCGCTGTGTTGTGAGTTTCAGCAGTGCGTGAAGAGATCTGCAGGCAAGAAGACGAGCCAGTTTAGAGTCTTCCTCCAGCGCAGAGATCAGCTGAGTGCTGAGAGTCTCCTCCACTGACAGAACCTGAAACACATCAGATATTACACATCAACATCACACAGACAACATCTAATACGTACATTAGATTTTGTTGAAAAACTTTTTTGTAATATCACAGACCAGGCCTTTCCTTTCACCAAATTAATATTTAGTTTCACTCATAAATGTGACAAAGTACAGGACTTAAAAGGGTAAGTTTACACAAAAATGAAAATTCTGTCATTAATGAGTCACCCTCACGTCGTTCCAAACCCGTAAGACCTTCATTCATCTTCGGATCACAAATTAATATATTTTTGATGAAATCCAAGAGCTCTCTGACCCCCCATAGACAGCAACGCAACTGAAATGTTCCCAGACACAGAAACGTAGTAAAGACATTGGTAAAATAGTTTTGTGAAGTTACGAGCATACTTTCTGTGCGCTAAGAAAACAAAAACAACACTTTATTGAACAATTCTTCCCCCTGAGTTAACGTCTTCCGCCATTTTGGAGAGTATCACGACATATACGCACACTTTTCCCAGAACGTAATCGATGTTGTTTACATTAAGCATTATCATTGATTACATTCTGGGCAAGGCGTGCATATGTGGTACTCTCCAAAATGGCAGAAGAAAGGAGAAGAAATGCTGAATAAATTGTTCTTTTTTTTTTGTTGCGCACAGAAAGTATGCTCGTAGCTTTGCAAAACTGCAAAAATTGCAAAAAGTCGAGCCACTGATGTCACATGGACTTAATTTACAATGTCTTTACTACGTTTCTGTGTCTGGGAGCATTTCAGTTGCATTGCTGTCTATGCAGGGTCAGAGAGCTCTTGGATTTCATCAAAAATATCTTCATTTGTGTTCCGAAGAACGAAGGCCTTACAGATTTTTTATTGAAATGAGGGTAAATGAGAGTAATTAATGACAAAATGTACATATTTGGATGAAGTATCCCTTTAAATGCGAAATACTGTTTTATGCAGTGTGTTAATTATGCAGTGTATTATGTGTATTATTACTCGCTCCACTGGGAAAGCCGCCCCATGCAGGACAGCTAACAGGCAGCTGAGAGCAGCGGTCCTGACAGCCGTGGCAGATCGTCCCGAACGCCACACCAGATTAGGCAGCAGCAAATCCTGCAGGACCAGATCCATGTATTCAGCAAACCTCCTACAGAGAGAAAACCACAACAAATGTGACAGCCCAATCATGTCATGTGACCGGACCGGTTTTAAACAGACATTAAATCAAGCAGGGCTAATGACATTTTTTGCAGTATGTTTACTTGACTCATAAATAAGCTAAATAATAATTATCTTTATTTAAAAACAATAGAAGTATATGATATGTCTTGATTTAGACATCTAGGTAAACCTTTGCATGCGTGTGGGGTCTTTCCTTTCACTCTCCTCTTATTTCACTTTGCAAATCAAAGAGCCACATGAAACGGAGGAATATGATAAACCATGTATATCTGATCGGGACTATCCTGACAGGGTACTTTACTGGGGTAATTATTAAGGTTTGTCTTTGAAATGCATAATATTTAGATCCATATCAGGCCTCACAAGAGATCTCTGTTCTCAAAATGCATAAATCTTTGTTATTATGCATGTTTATACATCTATTTAAGCATGCAGTGGTGGGATTTTGTACTTATAAAAATATCAAGTGTTCAAAAGCTCAGTTGTTTAGTATTAAGCAACTGCTGTTCTCTCATGCTTCAGTGCTATCAGGTATGACAGCAAGCTTAGTACATGAGTTTTTCATCAAGAGCATCAACATGCAAACTGCAGAATAACCACATGAAGTTCAGGATCTGTGTTTGATGACCCCTGACCCCTGTGAGTCCAGAGTGTTGCGGGAGTCCAGCAGTAGTTTGGACAGCATGGTGAAGATGTGAAGTCTCAACTCAGGGTCTCGACTCAGTTCAAGGCAACTCTTCAACAGAGGCAAGAGAGCTGGAAGAAACTCTCCCACCACTGGACCTGAAGGAAAACATGTAAAGATGATTAAAAAAAAACTACAATTAAAGTGATAAATGTAACCATTTCAAATAAATTACTGCACTACTAATTCATTGTATTTTGCTATTTTGTTTATATTATTTTTTATATCACACATTTATTATAAACAGTTAACATTTAATTATATTTTAAGGAATATTAACTCCATTTTACTCAAACATTTACTCCATAGTATTTTATATTTAATTTGTTTTTTTTATTTAATAGATTTTATTTGATTTATTTTATCATTTAAAAGATTGTGGTGTATCTAAAGTGACAATGTTAAATGTAAAGTGACATTTAATACTAAAGATTGTAGTTTGTTGTTTCAAATAGTTGCTGTTCTTGTAAACTTTCTATTCATCAAATAATCCTGAAAAAAAAAATTATATATACAGTACAGACCAAAAGTTTGGGGAACTCCTTCAAGACTGTTGGAAGACCATTTCAGGTGACTACCTCTTGAAGCTCATCAAGAGAATGCCAAGAGTGTGCAAAGCAGTAATCAAAGCAAAAGGTGGCTACTTTGAAGAACCTAGAATATGACATATTTTCAGTTGTTTCACACTTTTTTGTTATGTATATAATTCCACATGTGTTAATTCATAGTTCTGATGCCTTCAGTGTGAATCTACAATTTTCATAGTCATGAAAATAAAGAAAACTCTTTGAATGAGAAGGTGTTTCCAAACTTTTGGTCTGTACTGTATACATTTATTTATATTAGGTTCAATCTTTCTGAAATATTACTGCATCAAATTGTGTCTTGTTTGTAAATGAATCCGTGGCAAAATGACGTGAACAAAGGATCAAGTTCATTCACACTTTCCTAATGTTGGGATCAGAAGGAAGGCAATGCAAATACATTTTTCCCCCCCACAAATTGTCTTTGCACTGTGTCTTGTTGTCTTCATAGCCATCTTTATCCTTTAGTTTCTGTGTCGACCTGTGCGTTCTCCTCTCTCTCCTGAACACATGCATGAATCGGTGGGCGGGGCTAAACAGTCAGCGATGTAGAAGCAGGTGTTGATCTTCTTCTGCTGTATTACATCAGAATGTCACATTCCACAAGCTATCGTATTGGCAGACTGCCTTCAGTATAAGCTGTTTTAAGACTAACGAGAACGTTTTGAGTTCTGAAACTTGCAGGATGTTTTTATAGTCCAGTAACCTCTTGTTTGTCAAAAGATGAAGGGAATTTGGTTTCGCAGTTCATGACCGCTTTGCTGATTGTGCATCTAAACAGAATGAAGGTTGTCATTCCTGGCTGCAAATGAAGCACATACTCACCGGACTGCATGGCGATGATCTCCAGCTGTGTTTTCTGAATGGAGTAACTGGTCCAGGTGTGATGGGAGTCAGACAGCCACTGCAGCAGATCTGCCATGTGCTGCCGGTACAACTCACACACTCCACCGAGACCCTGTGCCTCACACAAACACCTCACTGACTCCTCTGCCTGAGAGAGAGAGAGAGAGAGAGAGAGAGAGAGACAATAATGCTCAATCCATTGACGTGCTTGAATGAAGTTTATCTAGGGGCTAGTAAATTAGGCTGAGCAGCTCCTTTGTACATGCATTTAGATTTTGTACAACAAAAGGCCCCGCAGTAAGTTCAATATAATGAACTCAGACTGGTAATATCTCATGTGTACAGCTCAATCTGTGTATGGGAAAGCTTCATGTACACCATTCATGAGGGTTTTACCTTGCTGCATTGTTCCTGCTGTGAGGTGAGGCTCTGAACAGACACCAGGACCTTCAGCAGCTGCAGACTGATGACAGCACAGTCCACCTGACACACACACAGCACAGCGTCCACACACACCAACAACTGATCCAGATACTGCGCCTGAGAGACAAAGAAGAAGAAAAAAAAAGAGAATCATTTACAACTTTTCACGTCACCACTTTTCATTACTTTTGGTTAATGTTAACTTTGTCATTTATTCCATTTTGCTTAATTTTCGGTTCCATTTTAAATGAAATTTAATTAAATTTAGTACTAATGCTTCTATATTTGTCATTAATTTGACCTTATTTATATTACTTAAATGGACTCGTAAATCTGTCCAAAACATACAATGACATCATTCTCTGTTAAAAAAATAAAAATTGCAGACAGGCTTATACTGTTTTATCTTAATAAATGAATAAAAAATATAATTAAAATGAATAATTTTTTTTAATAATATTTATACTGTTGATTATGTGGTCTCAGCTTTGAAATAAATTTGTAAATAGATTTTCTTTTGTACTAGTTTGATAAATGGGCAGTTTTTGTATATCAATAAAAGGACACTACAACACATCTAAACTCTCTGAACTTGTAAAGCAGTCTAAAACCATTGACAAGCTTTTCTTTCCATCAGTCTCTGTTGTTGTCCTGTCCCACTGCATTTTTACCCTCCCTCAAGACCTCTGTGTGTCTCTTTCCATGCAGTGATCACATGTCTAGACAAAGTGTCACATTCACAGCGAACATTAGGATCATGACACTGTTTCCTCCACTCAGTGGTTCTGTCAGAGCCAGGACGATTAACCTGCAGGTGTTTTCACTGGCCTACAGGAAGTGTGTGTGTGGGACACTTTTACTACTAAATTTAGAAAACACAACTGAAAGAATGACAACTTTCTCTTTTTATTTAAGTTCAGGATTAGAGCATGATTTTTTTTTTTTGCATTTATATATATGATTAATAATAATAATAATAAAAAAAATAAACTTAGGCAGACAGGGTTATGCATGGATATATAAAAAAAATAAAATAAATGAGACCGACAGGTTATGCATGGGTATAAAAAATAAATAAAAAATATATAATTATTCATTATAAAAGAAAAAAATTAATATGTACTACTAGTTGACCGAGTGTTCTTAGTTTTGAAATATATATATAGTCCATGATTGTTATATCATGATCAAGAAAAGCTTTTTATCCATTATGCAATAGTAATAAATAACTCATATTAAAGATGCACTCTCTGCCATCCCCGTCCGTCTGGCTCTTCTAGTCCATAAATGTGCTCCTGTCTCCACAGCGGCCCCTCGGCAGAAGCATGTCTTGTGCCACCCTGTCTCCAGCTCTTCGTGTTTCAGGACCGAGGTGAGCAGGCCACAGCTGTCAGCTACCATATGTAAAATGTATATGCTCGAGAGCATACGTTTGCCTTTCTTTAGACAGCTGAGATTTACATTCCTGCTTGCATTCCCATAGCAACACCGAAAACAAAACAGGGAGAACTAGTGCTTCTGTTTTCCATGTCCTGAAGGCATCAAAAATCCAATTCATAACGCAATACACAAATGCACACCTTGTGTTAAAGACTGACGACATCTAGCAAACCCTCAAAAGAGGACTGCAGGCGCATTATTTCCTAGCCTTGTTCTTACACGATACAGACATTCGGAAGAGTTCTGACAACACTGACATCAAAGAGCTACCTGACATCAAAGCTGCAGAGTACAGGAAAGATCCGATCATCTGCCTCTGTTCACTCAACAACGCCTTCACTGAGGAGCAGTTTACACTACAAGGTTTTCAGCCAAAAACCAGAATTGTTTTATCCATTTAGCCTGTTCATTTACAAAACATCTGTTTTTTTGGGGACTGAAAACACATATTTTTTAAAACGGGTTTCGAAGTGCAAGCTTTTGTAAACCATGTAAACACTTAATATGGGAATCTTTGAAAAGCAGTACATGTCGATTTTAACGGCAAGTGAGAATAAACATACACAACAATGGCAGATACAGTTACATTACTCTATGCAATAGCCTATATGAGATAGCCAATGATCACTTGATTTTATACAGGTTACTATAACAATTTTGTAAATGGTGATCAGCAACCAAATATTGATAATGTGGAAGTTACTGCCTTTTACCTTGGCATGACTTATGTTTTGCAGACAATGCAAAGGCAGAGTACTTTAAATTCAAAATAGGTATAAAAAACAAGTTTGAGCTCACAATTTTTTAATGAAGATACTTTTTAATAATAAAACATCTAATTGTTACATTTCCAGTGTCCCACCTATAATTAATTTGGCTTGACAAGTAAAAAACTCAGTTTCACACTCTAGAAAGTTAAAGTCTTCTGCCTTTGTAGGGAAGCATATATGTATGTGTACATGTATATACATATATATGTGTGTGTGTGTTACACATAAATGTGTGTGTATTTAGTATTGCACTATTTTAGCATGCATCCATACATTAAATTAGATCTTATATTTGTACATATATTGTATTTTTACATATATACATATATATTTTTTTATTTTAGTTTAAGTTTTAATAATTTTGTTATGTGCTTGTCATACATACAAGCATACTTTATATACATTCAATAAAAATCATATTGTGACTATATACACTGTCATTCCAAAGTTTTTTTTTTTTTTTTTTTAAGAAGAAGATTCTTATGCTCATCAATGCTGCATTATTTGATTAAAAATACAGAATAAAAGAGTAATATTGTGAAATATTATTGCAATTTAAAATAATGGCTTTATATTGTAATACACTTCAAAATATAATTTATTCCTGTGATACAAAGCTTAATTTTCATCAGCCATTACTCTAGTCTTCAGTGTCTCATGCTGATTTATTATCAGTTGTGCTGCTTAATATTCTTTTGGATTCTTTAATGAATAGAAATAGTGTTTATTTAAAAGATATATCTTTTTTCTTTTTTTTAACTGTATTTTTGCAAACACAGATTCAAATACTCTCTAATATAATTCTTTCTCTCTCAATTTTCATTTCATGTCAGTTATTGGCTACTGCGATATGAAAAACATAAAAACAGGATAATTTACCATTTCCTTCCCTAAAACTGACAAAAACCACTGTCTCACCTCCCAGTCAAAGGTCCTGCAACATCTGTGATGGACCGTGTCTTTATAATGTGTCCCCATTTCACAGCCGATGCTTTTGAAGATGCTTTAGTTAACGGAAGGAAGACTTTGTGAGATTCTGGCAAGAAGTCTGAGATGAAACATGGACAGCTGGACCAAAGTATGCAGGATTGCGGTGGACACACAGGGGCAAAATTAGTCATTTTTCTCTTAGTGCTTTTAATTACACTACAGAGGAAATTCCTGCATAGCCCTCAGGGGTGGTGACTTGGCACCGGCGAGATGGCAAACTCAAAAAATAGAGTGTTATTTCTAATATCAAAGCGAGCCGAATGTTGGTTGAGAGGAAACCAGGGCCAGACTCTTGGGTCTGGGTGGGATTTTTCCTCTCTGTCTGACAGAGATATGTCCTAACACACATCGGCACTGTGGGCTGCAAAAATGTAATAAAGACATTCTTCAGGAAAAGTAACTGGAAAATGTAATGTGCAAATAGTTGTTTTTAACAATGTGTAGCATATCATTTTGGAAAATTGGGGCCACAATTTTCACCAAAGGCCACTAAGTGGCTGTGCTGTTGCTCATGGCATCATTTCTACTGTTGGATGCCCTAATGTTATCAGTTGGCTGCATAACTTCACCAAAAATGGAATGAATTCCTGGTAAAATAACCACAATTGGCAAATCTGATTCAAAATAAATCAAGTCACTGCATGAACACTCCTTTACAATGGATACCGAGCACTCAAGAGCAGGTAGAAAGCAGAAAGCTCACTGTCTCTCACCTGTTGGGACCCCTGACAGACTTCAGGGTGTGAAAGTGTGCCTCCAATTGTTATCAGGTGGGGTTCTAACGCCTCCCTTGAGCTCCCTCTTAAAACAGACCCCAGAACCATGAGAGGAGCCCAGGGAGAAGCAGGCGAGCAGGAAGAGGAGTCTTCAACATGAGGCAGGAGCAACTTGAGGTAAACCTCTGGACTGACAAACACTCCCAACAGCTTTGCTGACTCCAAACACTGTCAAGAGAGGGAAATCAAAAATCAATGCAATCAAAGCAGATACAAACCATTCAGATACCATTTGTACAGTTCCAGAGAGCAGCGCATTAAAACAACCCAGTTATGGTAATAATATTTTAGCACTACATCCTCTAATATTTATATCTAGCTCCAGATCTACTTCTTTTAAGACCATTCTGCTTCATGTCTGTTGCTTTGCTTGCCAGCTAAAGAAATAAAACACTGTATCATTGATTAAAAAAACAGCTTCAGTGAGATGACGCAGTTATTTTAACAACAGTATCACAGAAACCAGACTGATTCTTTCTGTAGACGATGAATGCAGCCAGGTAAAAGTAGTTTTGTCAGCCAAATATACTGTAGATGACTCTAAATGTTCAAAAAAAACATTGTGTTGTTTACAACTTATTACAAGCTGTGTGCTGTTAGTAGATTCTCCTAAGAAGTCCCTTCGAGACAACAACTTCTATATCTTTTTTTGGCAAGCCTTATGTGTTATACATAGGTATCTAACTGTAAATTCAATAGGTTAATAGTCTGATTAAACTGCTGCTCTTACCTTTTAATATTCATATCCAATTTGGCTCAGTATTTTTATATTTTTCTGGGTAAAAATTCTGAGACACCACTGCACTGACCCCAATACTTAATTGAACAACTTTGTTTTAGGTCTTTGCATGTAGGTGAAGTCTCATTTTTCTAATAAAACAGGATAAAAAAATACAAATAAATAATTTCACAAAAATTGTGGAAAAAGGAAAACATTTGAAAGAATTACAGTTTCATTCTAAAGGAAATGATTTTATTGAACTTACAATTAGTGCTGTCAAACGATTAATCGCAATTAATCGCATACAAAGTAAAAGTTTTTGTTTACATAATATGTGTGTATAATGTGTATATTTATTATGTATATATAAATACAAACATATGCATGTATATATTTAAGAAAAATGTTATGTTCGATATATTTATATAATTAAAATATAAGATTATAAACATATACATGTAAATATTTTCAAAATGTTGACTGTATGTGTATGTATTTATGTATAGATAATAAATATGCACAGTACACATAATGTAAACTAAAACTTATTTTGAATGCGATTAATTGGGATAAATCATTTAACAGCTCTACTAATAATCAAGCCATAGGTTTATCAGGTTCATACTAGGTTTGGATTAATTATTTACAGTAAAAAATAATGTGTTAAAATTTTTAACGCATTTAACACACTTGCTCCGCCCCAGACCTATGTGGATCATCGGACATTTCTGATGGCGATGATCCGCTTCAAGTCAAATGATTCAATGAACCATTCATAAAGAACCATTTACTTCACTCCTGAATGAATCAACTATTTGAACGAATTAATGAATGCCAAATTTGATGTGCGATTAATTAATCGCCACATCATGCAATATATTAGATCAAAATTTTGAATTGCTTATCAGCACTAGTTTATACATCAAAAAGTCATCTAATATAGAGTTGGAAAAGACTACAGTGCATTGAAAATATTTTCCCGATTTTTTTTTTTCTCATCTTTATGCATGAACAGCTGCTTAATTTAAGGAATATTTTATGGCCCTTGACATGTGTGGCATTAAAAAAAGTTCAAACTTGGTGGTTAAACTGGTTGTGCATATTGCTTTGGTGGAATGCTAAGCAGTCTTGTGAATGCTGATCCTGTCACCTGCGCTCTGACGTCAGTCTCGGGGTCTGCGCAGGCGCGGTACAGAAGCGTGAGCAGTGACTGCAGGTGTTGTGTGCAGTGATCTTCTGCATGCAGCAGCAGCACCCGCAGCAGCTGGGCCGTCTTCACTCGCGTCTGCACCAACCAGTCACCCATGTCCCGGCCCACAGCAGGAAGCAGCTTCGACAGATTCCTCACCACCAGCTCCCTGCAGCCCAGCCCGGGACACTCGACTGCAGGAGACAAAGGAGAAACATTGCTTTTACTCCATTACTCTCATGCACAGCTGGTGAAACAAGTCTCTTATGCTCACCGCGGCGGTGTTTATTTGATCAAGAATACAAAAGTACAATTTAATTTATTCCTGTGATGCAAAGCTGCATTTTCAGCATCATTACTCCAGTCTTCAGTGTCACATGATCCTTCAGAAATCAGTCTAATATGCTGATTTCAAGAAACATTTGATCAATGTTGGAAATAGTTGTGCTGCTACAGCACACATACAGTATCTTTAATGAATAGTCCCTGATGAATAGAAATCTTCTGTAACGATGATTGGTTATTAATAAAAATGCAAAGATCTGGCTAACAGTTCTTTCACATCAAGGTTATCTGTTTTTCTGTCCTCTCTCAACTTTTCTCTCAATGGAGGTAGAAGAAATGAATAAATGAAATAAATAAATATAAAAGCTAGCATCTGCCATCCCTGCAAGCTTCTTCCTAGTTTCACTCATGAAATAACCCTGAACTAGCTCAGGTCTGTGGGGCTTTTATTCTAGGACAAGACAGCTGCGCATCAAAGTCTGTTGAAGGGGTAAGGGGGTGCTACAGTAGCTCAAATGTTATTGAAGGGTTTTATCTAGAGTTTTCATAACCAACATATATGTATTTAGTATATATAACATAATATGTAGGAAAGAAAGTCAGTCTGGTAATAGCGTGTCCTACCTCCAGATGTGTAGAGGACAGGAGCAGGCAACAGGAAGTCCATCTTATCCTTCAGGTCATCCTCATTTTCCTTCTCCCATTGAGATCCTACTTGTCTCCATAAGTCCTCAGCAAGAGACCTGAATGAATGTATTGATCATCACTGAATCATCATTTTGTATAAGAAAAGACACTTTTTGTTTTTTTATCATAATGCTTTTTTTTTCCAAAGAAACTGATTCTTGCATTGATTTACATTTAATCATTTAGCAGACTATTTTATCAAAATTATATTATTATTGTTAAATATTATATTGTTAAAAAGTGACAGTAAAGACATTCATAATGTTACAAAAGAATGATTGATTTTATCAAATAAATGCTGATCTTTTGAACTTTGCATTTATAAAAGAATTGTGAGGAAAAAGTTGATTGTTTCCACAAAAACATGATGCAGCACAACTGTTTTCAACATTGTTAATAATAATTTATATAATAGGAATTAGGGGTGCAACGATTCACTCGTTTTCTCGATGAATTTATGAATGATGCAGTGCTAATTGACGTATCATTTATTACAGTACAGAAACTATAAAGTATATTTTCTGTGCAGAAAATTAAAATAATAGATAAATGTAGTAGCCTATATAAAACAATCATAAAATTGCAATTAGGAAAAAATTATCGATTACAAAGTATTATTGTCGAGCAGTGTATTTGATTTCTTACAGCAAATTTAAAGTAATAAAAAAAAAGAAGAGAATTCTTTTTTTTTTTTTAATTATGAAAATACATAGGCTACATACATAAAATGATTTTATTTGACATTTTTCACTTCAGAAATGATGGCTACGCCCCTGGTGTGACAAAATGTTAGTTGATACATAATACTTTTAAAGCTCTTTTTTTAATCTTGGCTTACATACATTTTTACTTATGCCATGTCATGCCATAGCACCATTAAACTAGCATTTAACAATGGACAAAAGTTTTTTTTTTTTTTTTTTTAAGGCTGCTGTGTAATTTGCCCCCTGACTAAGCATTTAAAGAATTTAGGGGAAGCATCGAAATAATCCTGTGAATGCACTTAAAGAACACAGAATCGAATCGTTATAATCGAGTCCGATTGAATTTAATTGTGAATCGAATTGAATCGTTCTAAATTTGCAAAAATTGTTCTTGAATCGAATCGAAAACCTATGAATCGTGAATAGAATCGAATCGTTGCCTACCAAAAGATTCACAGCCCTAATAGGAATATATATGATATATAATCACAGGAATAAATTACATTTTAAAACAGAAAACTGTTTTTACTACTTTATACTCTGTATTTTTGATTTAAGAAATGCAGCCAAACCCTTACCTTTTAATGACATTATATGATTTACATGAATTTACTTAGTTTTAATGACTTAAAAAGGGCTGGAAAACAATGTGATTTCCATGTCTGTGTGTTTGATTAGACCTGATTTCAGGGATCTCATCGCTGAGGCTGCTCAGAAGCAGTGGGATGAGCTTGTGGAAGTAGGAATATCGGTCCGGCAGACGGAGAAGCCAATCACCTACGACTATAGTAACTGCTTTCCTCACCTGAACAGATGAGCACAAAAATAACCCATTCCCATGTGGAAAAAACACCACCTATGTGCCTTGTAAGACAGGAAGTATATTTCATATTTAGCAGAAGGATTTCTCGGAAGGATACCAAAGATAAGCCATTTAATAAATAAGCATCAATCAAGAGCTTTCTTTAATTTGATTTCTTTGGTATTCATTGATTTTTCAGTGAAGCGGCTGCCAGCTTACCCGTGGAGAGTCGTCAAACAGTCTCTGAGCCATGTGGGACAAAACGTCATCTAGGTTCTTGCCTGTGCTGTGCTGAATGA